>NC_087559.1:4647500-4950530 GCF_036250125.1 Pseudopipra pipra
GTGAGCTCCAAATAAAGATGTGAGTAAAAGAGCAAACACCACAAAACTGAGCTACACAAAGATTTCCAGCAAGACTTCAGGCAATTGAACACGAGTTGTATTCAGCTGAGATGTCAGATCTGAAAACCATCTCAGCGTGGTGCAAATGGCCTGGTTTTTCTTTTTGATTCTTATTGCTTTAGTTTTGTTTATTCTTATGTAACCTGTCAGCAAAACTTACTCTGCTCCTGGACTGTTTGTGGTCCCCTGATATTGAGAAGGACAGCTTGGCTTCTGCTCCTGCCTGGTGCAGTTATCGTATCCACCTTCATTTGCCAGGCTGGAATCCTGTGCCTGTCTGTGTGAGTGGCACTAGTCACATTCAATAACGCTTTGGTTTTGCATTCAGGCCTATTCTGCACAGCCTTTACAGGCATGTTTACACACCTCTGACTGAAGGGATTTAGGAGAGTGCCATTAAATCTGTGCCTGATGTGTTTGTGCAGGAGGTTTGCGCAGCCCAGGGGTGCTGGGTGTGGGAATGACTTGGGCTGCAACACACACGAAAAGCTACAGATCGTCAGGGAATGTTAATTGAAAAGTTACATCAAATGCACAGCAGGTGGTTGGGACCTCATTGGTAAAAAAATCAGCTCAACCAGAGGCAAGTGAACTACACGGCCGCCACTTTGGTAATTGGGGGTCACCGTGGGGCAGTTAAGGGTTTGCTGGATTAGGGACTGGCAGGGGTGGGGCTGGGAGATGGGGACCAGGCACTATTCTGGCAAAACGACACACCCAGGTGACTCATACCTCTACCTTTTCATCAGCTCATCTTTGGGGTTTGAGGTAGAAGGGTTGTGGAGAGGATGAAAGGGTGGCCATACATGCCATGGGGTTTGAGGTGACTCAGAGCTGTGGTCGGCCTCAGGGCGTGTTCCTCCTACAACTAAAAATGCAAAACTTGCCTCTTTGCAGAAAGCAATCTGAGTCCCTCAGTGTTGCTGCCTTTTTCCATCAGCTGGATGGCTGCCACTACTCACTCTTCCCTCCTGTAGCTTTCCTTCCTCCATTCCCCAAATTTTTTAAAAGCAAGCTGCGTACTTAAATTTTGTGCACAGCAGAAACAAGATCTTCCCCATCCTTTCCCATATATACACATAAACTATCTCCTCTAAAGGCAGAAGTGTCTCATTACTTGAACATGATTTAATTTTATGTACATTTTACCTTTCCTTCTTCTTTGTCCCTACATTTCTTGACACAAAAATGCTGTTTTTTCACAAGTGTTGTGTACATTTATTAGTTCAAGCACCATGAGATTCTCTGAATCTGAAACTGCCTTAATGTGGAATAGAGGAAATAACTGAGACATGCTGTGGCCTTTTTCCTCCCTTTCCATGCAGCTTTCCTAATAAAGCAGATGAGAGACAGATTTTGCTTACAGCATTCACTGGTGTCACAGTGCTCCTCACCCTCTCGCTGCTCCCCCTCCCTGTCCAGGTGCTGTAAGCAAGGGCACATGAGTCACATCAGAGGCTGGCAACACTTTTACCTGGTATTGCACTGCCAGCTTGTTCTGTGCCTTCCTGTCTAAGGTGTCAGATTCCTGCTAGAAGTATTTGTAAACAAAGCTCAAGAAAACTCCCAACTTTGCCTGGAGTAGTGCCTCATGAATATTATAGTCATGGAATGAAAGCCTCTAGGAGGAGCACAGATGTACTTGTCACCTACCCCACGGCACCAAGCCGTGCCAAGCAGGGGGGGCAGCAGTAATCAGCCTCTCCGTGTGCATACACACCACACTTTTCCTTCTGTTTATCAGTGTCTAATTAAATTCCAGTCAACCTGAACAAAAAGATCCATACTTGTTGCAGGCAGTAAATAAGGATGTGTTGGAAAAATGAGTATGAATGAATTTTAGCCACAGGTTGAAAAATACATACAGTATTACCAGAATGGTCTCAGGGGCCATTTGATAGCAAATGTTGTAAAATGACAGATCATACCAGTGACAGCAAGATGGCATTTTTCAACCCAGAATTAATCCAGGTGTGGTCCAGTTAGTATTTGCTTTATTCGTGGCACTCCAGTAGATAGTACCAGGTTATATTAATATTGCTTTTCAGAGAAGCATATATGACTTTAAAAATATCCTTTGCTAGCCTGCAACTAGAGGTTCCCTGGAAATATCTTCATATACAAATTTAGGTATATTTGATATGAGACAGTTTAGCCCTTGTTTGGAAATAGAGGCAGGAAAGCAACACTTGTTTCCTAATGCTGATCAACAGAACGAGTAACTGCACCTCTCACAACCACCACTACAGCACAGATCTGTCTCTGCATTATTGGGCGACTGACACAACAATTTTAATCACAGTCTGATTAAAACTAAGTGCTTAACTTAAACACAGAATGGGAAAGAGTTTCATCATTGCCTTGATGTTTTTAGTATTCTGCTCATGTTGACTATCTTCTGGTTTGGTGGTCACAGTGCCTAGAGCTACACATAACAAGGTTTTCCTTGTCGTTTATGATATCAACCATTCTTTTAGAGCTGATACCTCCCATACAGCAGCATGAGCCCATCTCACCTCCTAGCTGTCCCTGAATGTGCTTTGGGAATGAGGGTACGGAGAGGGCACCCGCTGGGTAATGGCCTCGGCTGGGCAATTCTGGATGCAGCCCAGGGACCTCACACACTTATGGCTCCAGCACCAGAAGCACCCAGAGAGAGTGATAAGTGTTATAGTGCAGCATAATCCACTCTTCAACCTCAGTGTAGATGGCAGGATCATACTTCCTTCCATTCTCAGATAATAACCATTTCATGTAGGCAGTTACAAGACCTATTTATAGGGATTATTTTAGCTGCCATCTTTACCCTTAAGAGGAAAGGATCGGTGCTTTGGACAGGTGGCAATTTTATGCTACTCACCCACCTCCATATCTTTTTATCTGGATGTGCAGTATGTGGTTATGTTTCCATTTGGATGACTTTCATGTTCTTTAGATGGCAAATGTTTTATGAAAAATGATAAAATGGAAGAAAAGGTTCAGGTAGACACTGAACTGAAAACAGGTTGGGATCCTCTGATGAATGACCCACCTAGGCCTTGTTTGCCTGCACAAGGAAATTTGGGAGAGGTTTACGATGAGCTGTTTGTGTAACCAGCTATGCAAACTAGTAAAAACAAGTCATGTGAGAGAGAGAAGGAACATTGACTGCTTTGACAACTGCTTTGCCATTGCTAAGGAAACTGCTCCCTTGGTAACCATGGTCAGTACATCTGTCTTATTTTATCTCCAATTCTCACATAGACACCATCATGGAAAGAATATTAACACAACCAAACCCCAAACATTTCAGAAAAGCACAAGTTTTCTATTAATTTCTTTACTAAAAAGTTTAAGGGAGATTCTGCTTTGGTGTTGATTATGGCTTTGCCTTGCCTGAGATGTGCTCCTTAAGTATTAACTTATGCACAATAACAATTTATTCTTTTGTTCTGCTTTGCACTTCTTTAAAATGTGATACTTATTTTCTCTTAGCTCTCCTAATTTACCTAATGCAATTGGGCTTTACAATAGGAAAGCCTGAAGGCTGAGAAAGCTTTTGCATCTGTCAAAATAAGAGTTTATGTTCTTTTGCTAAGAAAAAAAACTCTTACAGACACGAGCAGAGTAGAACAAATGAAACTCCTGATTGCAAGGACACCAACAAACTTTTAAGATGACTGAACTTTTTGAGTCAGGACCACATGACATCAGCAAGAGCTTTCTTGACACTCCTGCTTAAATACATTAGCAAGGAGGAGAATTAGAAATGTCCACAGGGAAGTCTAGGGGGAAATCCTGGATGTAGTTTTTACCCCTTTTAATGGAATAAGGATATTTGTCTGTATCTACCAATAAATCAGATGTGAAATATCAGTGGAAGTACAACTTTACACAACAGAATTATGTTTGTGTCCACAAAAACCCCAAATCTAATAAAGCAAAAGAAATAAGCCAGTATATAGAATGCAAAGATTCCCATAGGCTCTCTATCCATAATGCCAGGCACAATGAACATCCTTTGGGTAATGTTGTGCCTCAATTCTAAGATATTCTACTACACTAAGATGTTAGAAGCACTAGAGGTACTCAGGTTTCTCAGTAACTTTACAAGAATAAAGTTATAGAGAAGGGGAAAAAAACTGAAGTGATGGTGAAAGAGGAGATAAGACCTTATAAGCAAATATGAAAGTATCTGTTCTCGAGGTGGACACAGTGACTGCACGATACAGGGACTTCATGTCACACCACCACACAAGAACACATTCCTCCAAAAATGGCTAATCCAATGCCACAACACAAATATCCTTTAACTACTCTATCATGCAGCCTGACCTTTAATTTTTATGGAAAGTCTTTGCAGTTGCTTTATTTACCCAAGCCCATTTACTGTAAACAACACAGCAATTGGCACTCATGACATGTTTGGTTTAACTTTATCCAGAAACCAGAAGCAGTTGCACCAATACCACTGGTGCAAGGGAGTTGCCATGAGTCATTTATTCCAAGTCTTCCCTTCTCATGTCTCCAACTCCAGCAGCACACCAGCGAGAGCTGTGCTTCACTTCCCCAGGGTGCAAAGTGAGGGTTATCAGCATTTCATCCCTCTCAGGAGCAGACTGTGACTACATGGGCTATTATGCCTTTGGATATTGCCAGGAAGCAGGCAGGTCTGTACTCTCCCTAAAGGAGAGGGGCCAAGAGAGAGACCATGCCAGCTGCCATGGTGGGGAGGGGGCCCCTCACCAGCCACAGCCCCTTTCTACAGTACCTGAGGGAGAGGAGCCAGCAGACCTGTAGATGGGAGCCAGGTCCAACCAAGAGTCCAGGTCACAGTGATGTCAAGCTGGGAAGTCAGTCTGTGGGTCCATGATTCAGCTGAAGACCAGCATCCCCCTGCACAGTTCACAGAAAGGAGCTAACCTCCCTGACTGAGCTTAAATAGGCTCCCAGGCACATGAGAGTGGGTGGAGGCACCAGGTGAGGCTGGTCAGGGCAATTAACACTTACCGGTACCTTCAGGGCCCTGAAAAATACGACATTATCAAGTCAGCAAAATAAAAGATATTTACAAAGCTACTAAAGCCTTGACACTTTCCCCAGCTGAAATGCCAAGGAAACTCTGCTGACAGTTTTCTTTTCACAACTACTCCAGAAAGCAGGGCTAAGGCATGAGTATGAGGAAGAGAGGATTTTCTTTTTATAAAAAAAAAAAAAAAAAATAAAAACCCAACTACCTTACTGCGGAAAATTGAAAAGTAGTTACTCCTACAGATATGAAGATTGGTGTACACAAGTATATTAAAGGTGTTGCAAAAGACCACAGTTCGGGAAGCTCGTTCTCCACAGCTCCACATGAATATAAAAGTCCTTTGAGTTTAGATCCAGTCAGTGGAAAGCAGACTAGCACAACACTTAGTTTAGCAGTACACATTCTGGAGTGTACTAAGGCCTGCTGCCTCATGCTGCTGAGCCTCCTTGCCAGTCACTTGCTATGGGATAGCTGTGGGATTAGGCAGGCAAGGGCTGACATGTGAAATCTGTGCCACTTACTTAACCACTCTGTCACAATGGATTGGGCTGCTCTGCCTGCACTAGCCCGGAGGAACCAGTGGCAGGGCCTTGGCTGGCATATGCTGATGGAGTGGGGAGCGAGCCTGTCCCTCTGTGAGGCAGGGTGGCAGAGCCTGGAGGGGAGGCATGGGGCTCTGCTCTGGTCTCTTCCTGTCAGCCGAGGACCTTCTCAAACTGGCCTCTGAAGGCTGTTGCTCCCACTCAGTCCAGAGCGCAGGAGCCCTTGGGTAGCGCGGTGCCAAGACTGCTTTGAAACCAGCTGGTCTGGTTCTGAGGGTGCCTGAATGATGGCTGAGATGACAGGCTGGCTGGACAAGGGCTCGGGAGAAAGTAGGGCAGCAAAACTTCCTAATTAAGATAAAAATACCTTTGTAGTCTTTGTAGTGAGAGAGAGCCGCGGCACTCAATCTAAATGTCTCTGTCCAAAGAATGAGCAAGAAAGAGCTTTCTTAGATCCTTTACCTTTGCTTAAAAGAGACAAGAGATCATCTGACAGCAGGTTCGTTAGGCTCACCTTCCAATAACAAGGCTGTTGTAGGAGCTGCCTGTGCTCTCACAGCTGAGCCTGCTGCCCGCATAGCCTGCAGCCACGTGCTGAAGAGCTCCTGCTACTTCCACACACACACATTGCCCTCTCTCTAGACAACATGATCCTCATCTAAAAGAGGAAAACATCACAATGAAAAATCAAAATAGGCTGTAGACCTGCTAAGAAATGCTTATTCCCAAATCTCTTTCCTGGACCCAAGGCGCAATTCATCCCAAGACGTTGTTAGATAGCTCAGGAGCCAGGCTGTGCCTGCTGGTCAGAAACCCTCCCAAGCTGGCTGGGAAAGATGTCCCTGAGGATGGCAGGGAGTGGGAATGATTTGATGAACTTCCGAAGACATAGAAAAAAGAGCACAAAACAAGTTTGGAAGGGATAATGATCATTCTTAGTTCGAAGGAGTTTGCCCTTGAGACCCATGGAGAGCACATCAGCTGGCTCCAGCTAACATGTTTTCTCTAGCACTCCAGAAAAAAAGAGGCAAAGTACAGTATGTACTTGTCTGCTGAGACATTTAGATTGGCTACTGACACTCTGCAAATGTTTATAAAGAAAACAAAATGTGGATGATAGCCATTTTCATTAAATTGTGCAGATTCAGTTCACCCCTAGTCACAGGATCCCTGAGCCATATTCTTGCCCTTTTGGAGGCATCTGCTTCACAACAGCACTGAGGCTGTGTGGCTTCTGCTGCTGTTTTCTTGCTTGATGGGTCTGGTACACACAGCTGTGTGTGGAGGCATTGCCAGCACCAGGTATCTGCAAGGTGAAGGTTAATATCCCTTGGCCCTGCCACCTCAGTTTGATTTTTATCAAGTCAAATCCAAGAGGAGGAAAAAGACAGAACGAAAATTTGAAACCTTACCTGCCCAAGTCAGAGTTCCCTCTTGTGTACCACGTAAAATTGTCAAAAACCTCGGTGGCTGGTTACTTGGATGCAGGGATGCTCTGGAGCTTCCTTTGGGCCAGGCAGCACATCCTCTCTTGAAACCAGGAGTGCCGATTTTTTTATTATGTTCTGTGGACATTTCACTTGCTGCACCTCATCATGTAGATAAATTTAGGCCTGTAAAGCATGAGAATTCCATACTGAATTATATAGACCATGCCCACAACAGAGCCTTCAAAAAGATGGGAATTGTAGTTCTGGAACTCTCTGTAACAGTTCCCTACCTCCAACATGAGTGACTTTGCCAACCTGGAGGTGAAGGAGCTGACAAAAATGATGAGAGCAGAGACATAATTTCATGTCCAGCCTGGTAATTTTATTTACTGAAATAATCTATCCTCAGGGATTCATTTGGCTCTGTGTGGGTGGGTGCTGTCTAACTCTCCCCACTTGGCTTTTGCCAAGCCTGTGGACTGCCAGTCTGCAAACTGTGGCCTGGCACCTGGGTCATAATGTCCTGATGAACTGTGAGACAGAAAGAAATGCCCATGGGAGTGTTTGGAGCAGCATCCATACCAGGGTGCCTTTGCCCATCAACAGCATCCTTCCGCAGTAGGGCAAAAATCAGGCTGGGCCATGACATAACCCACAGAGGGCTTGTTTCTCCCTTCTTACACCAGTGACACTGTGGTTCAAACCATACATCAAGGTATCAAGCAATCCCAAACCAGCCTGAGTGATAGGATTTTGTATCTGCTGTGTGCAGATGGGACAGAGTGTCCCCTCTCCTCACCAGGACATCTGCTGGCTAACCCCATTTTCCTTCTGCCTTCTTCTCATTTCCTTATCTTGATGCCTGTTTATGTTATGTGTGTGTATGTTCTACACACTGGAAGGCCAATTTGAAGCCAAAAATGGCGTTGCCCCTGTCTTGTGGTGTCCCTAAGCACCACGTGTTCCACCCTCTCTGCAGAACTCCAGCCAAAAAAGTTTGCTTCCTTTTCAGCACTGCAGTGCTTTTGGATGTCAGAAGCAGCGTCAGCCCTCTTCAGAGACTAGAGCAACTGCTGTGAATTTAAAACAAATATTTTTCATCTTAAATGCCATGGTAGGTCAGCTAAACAGAAAAGAATAGTTGGTAACAGGCTCGAAACTACAGCGGGGTGGAGTGTTTACGGCTCCATCAACAGCTCGGTGTTAATGAGCTGAGTCCGAAAATTACCTCTCTATTGATGGAAGCATGGATGGAGCACAGAGATGAGAAAGCTGGTGATTGCCTCCAGCTGCAGGCAGAACTTGGAGAGTGTTTATTTATCACTTTGAATTGAACGATTTTTTTGGAGAGGGAAGTAAAGTTCTGAAAAGAGCAGTCGTGCAGCTCCCTGCAGCCTGGCACATGTGCCAGCCATGCAGCTCCAGCTCTGGGGGGGCAGGATTTCATCCTGTCCCAGGGAGCATCTGAGTGGGCATGAGGAGGAAAAGCCTCCGCTGTAGTCAGTCCTTTGCTCTCTGTGTGTGTGTGTGTGTGTGTGTGTGTGTGTGTGTGTGTAACAAAGCATGTTTTTCAACCAAAAGTGCCAGGCAGGAAAAATATATTGCTTTATGCTGACTGGATGTAAAAGGGCTGCAAATATATCAAAGGAAAAGTGTCTCCTGCATTACAACTGCTGCAACTGATGGGGATGTTCTCATAGAAGGTGTTATTTCTGACCCTGATTTCTCCCTTTCCTTTGTTTTCTGTAGGAGGTATTGGTAGTGCTATGGCTGAGCAAAATGGGCAGATAAAGATGTCAGCAGAGGATCCCCCATTTGAACTTCCGGTGTATCAGCAATGCAGACAGGGAGTTTTTCCAGGATAGCCTCTTTTGCCAATTCAAATTTTGGGGAATTTTCCCAGTACAGTTTCTTCTGTTCCACACAACCATTATTTTTGAGGGACTTTTGACACACCATCTCTCTATGTTGAATTGTGCCTCGGCACTGCCACGTCTGTGTAAACCTCCCACAATTAGCCTTGGCCAATTGATCCAGCCTGTCCAGATCCCTCTGCAGAGCCTTCCTACCCTCCAAGCACACCAACACTCCCACCCAACATGGTGTCATCTGCAAACTGACTGAGGGTGCACTCAATCCTCTTGTCCAGATCATTGATAAGAATATTAAACAGGCCTGGCTCTTTCCGACCCTTCTTTTAAATGGGTGCCACATTTCACTTCCAGTCAGCTGGGACCTCCCCAGTTGGCCAGCACTGCTGCTAAATGATTGAAAATTCAAAGTATGTATTTAAAACACAAACAACAGAAATAGTTCTAAATGCTCGAAACATGCTTTTAAACAATTTAGCAACGCAGAGTAAGTATACCCTGTTGAAGGCAGGCTACAGAAATGTTAACATCCTCTCAAGGTAAATCAAGTAATGGACTGTTGGCCTATTTTTCAAACCGCTTCTCCTCAGTAACTTGACATTTGATAGGATTATCTATTACTGTTGGATTTTGGTTGACTCTCTGGTATGCCTGAGAAGATTGTCATCTTGTGATTTAAAGATAATAGAGCCAAGCATGTGAAACTGCACACAGAGAATAAACCTTTGACTCAGAACCGACTATTTTGTTAAAAAAAAAATAAGAGGACGACTTTGTCTTGAGCTCGGTTTGATACACTGGCAGTTAATGAAATTATCCAGCAATAACTTTCCATTCTAAATATTGCTGTGCTATTTTTAAAAGGCTCCTATGGCACTCCATGCAGGGCGGCCTGAGCTAACAATACCACATATCTGAAGAGGGTAAGTGTGATTAAAGACTTGTGACAATAGCTAATGTAAGCTTTAACTAAAAATGTCAACTCCATTTGTTTTCAGCTTTAAAGAGTTTCTGGATCAGAATGTGCAGGTAGGAGTTATAACAATTTCAAGATTACACTTGACCTAGTAGAAAAGATGATCATGTAAAAAGTGACATAAACGGTGATTCTGTGTGTATCCATGTACCTGTGTATAAATATGTCAACACTGCCAAAGAACTTCACGGTTTTCCGAAATATTTTTTTTTTAAAGCGTCACAATTGGCAATTTAAAAAATAAATGGAATGAACTAGAGTGGGCTTTTTATTACACATGGCTTTATTTCTTTGAATTTCAAAATTACCTAGCATGTATTTTCAACTTTGGAACAATTTGCAGGCTGTTTTCATTTCTATTTAAAAGGCTAAACACTGAGAATGTGCCTCTGCTTTGCATTCTAATTGCATGTAACTGATTTGCACAGCAGAACAAAAACCTAATTTTCAGATTATGAATCATGCGCTAAGAAATAATTATTGTTTTACGAGAAAAAAATGCTTTCCACATTTTTCCCCCTTGCCCAATTTGTGAGAACTGTTTGCCAGTTTGCAGGTTGCCAGCCTTCCCAGAACACCAACTATTTCTCTTTAGGGACTGGAAAAAGGTAGACAGAGACACGAGGCATGCAACTGTTTTGACTGCATTCTTTTGCTTGCAACATAACACTTGCCTTTTATTATTTTATCTTCAACAATCAAGGGGTGACTAAATGGTTGCAGGTGGTGATGAAAATAAAAGCCATCCATCATTATTTATTAGGCATGAAAAAGATACACAATAATGTAATTTAATCCCGGAGCAGACAATTATTTCCACATATTGATAATACAATGTGAAAACTGTCATGAATCCTAATGTGATGTTCGCCTTTATTGGTGAACCACTGGTAGCAATGCAAATAATGAAATTGTATCAAAAAGAAAAAAAAGTGATTATTTGCATATACCAATAGTGTTGTAGAAAAACACATCATTACTAACTTTGGAAAATATAATCATGCTTTGTGTGTTACTTTGGTTTTGAACTTTGCAAATGCAGAAGCAAAATGTTCCTCCAAGTAAATATTTTATTGATTTCTGCCTGATCAAAATTATTTCAGAGGTTTTGATAAGGGAACTTTAAAGCTGTGAACATGCAGCTGTATAATCAGCATCAGCTTATAGAGACTTGCAGATCTCCCTGCTAATCTATTCACATATTTGTGCACGACACTTCCTCCATTAAAAATAATTTAAGAAATAACTTTGCTGCATCTGGGCCTGATTCAAAGCCCATTGAAGTCATCAGAAAGACTCGCATTGATTTTGGTGGGCGTCAGACAGAAACCCTTTGTTGCTGCTTTCTATAAATAAAGTTGAGCTCCAGTTTGGGCAGAGCAGTTCTCACATATATATTCAGACTGATGACATTGACCCCTGGGCAGATGTGAGCATGTGCCACTTAATGCCCACTTATATCTTGTTTTGAGGGGGGGTAAAAGGGCCTTTTGACTGGACAAAAATATACATATTTTTATAAATAGGCAACTATACATGCAAAGTATATCTGCAACTGCACAGCTAATTTACATTTGAATTACCATGTCTGGGCATGCAAATCAGGTAATTACTTGCTCACATATAACCGACCATTTGCATGCACAAATACCTATTATATGCATTCAAGTCACAGTAATGTGTCTGCTGCATTTAGCTGTATCTCAAGAGAAAGTGCAGCAAGGAAGAGGTTTACATTATCTCTTATGGACTTGGTGTCTTCTAGAGTGATGTGATATTTGAAATCATTAGGATATCTGTAAACTTCCTGCACATGCTGTCCCTTAAACTGAAGTCTCTTAGGCTTGAGTCTGTAAGAGACTGGAGCACTTGTGGCAGGAAAGCCATTGAAAATTAGTTACAAATAGGGAGAGTCTCTTTCTGACTCCAAAAACATAGACCATGAAAAGGTAAAGTCCCACCCTGAGAACACTCCTGAACGCACATCAGCATTTCCGTTGCCCAGAGAAGTTGTGGATGCCCCATCCCTGGAAGTTGGATGGATCTCTGAGCAATCTATCTAGTGAATGGCATCCCTGCCCATGGTAGGGGGTTGGAACTAGGTGAACTTCAAGAACCCTTCCAACCCGAACGATACTAGGATTCTAGAATTTCATGATTTCCAGAGACCACCTTTGAGGAAGCTGCTGAGCACATCTGTTTCCATTTGAAAGTGCACGAATTGGAGGTAGTGGTACCACTGAGGCTGGAGGGGCACCCACATCCAAGGGGAAAGAATCCCCCACATCCAAGGGGAAAGGGTCCAAGCATGGCTCCACCACCCCAGGCAGGCAGGGTGCCTCGGCAGGGCAGGAGAGGAGTAGTTGCACTTTCACTTTTGCCTTATGTTTAGACTGTTGGTAGAAGGACAAATGGGCCTGAAAAAAAATACAATGCAAGTTGTTTTTCTCCATTAATCAGTGCCTTTTTTTTTTTTTTTCAGCTGCCTGGCTTCGTTACATTTGTTTGTCTTTCCCTCTCCAACTGAGCAGTGGGATCTGATTTTCCTGAATTTGGCTGAAGACACAAATTAAAGTCTTCTTTGTTTATAATCAAAGCAGGAGTTGATTATTTGAACATTTTGAAGGAATCACATAGTATTTTAGGAGTCTGTAAAAAGACAAGAAAGGTGGTGGGAAGTCATCAGATGCTATTTTCTTTAAAACTGCATGGATGGTTTTAACAAAGTCAACCCATGACGTCTGTAGAGTTTCACCAAATGGCCTGGGAACTGATGGCAAATTTGTGAAAACATGCTGGAAATGTTTTGTTGATATTCCTGCTGACATTAGGGGCAGATCCTGCATGTCACCACAAATATTTGGCAGTGGAGAAAACCAGAGATTTTGTTCAGCTCTGTTTGGAATCAGATAGCAAATTGATCTTGGAGACTCTCCCTGGAACTCTTCATATTTTTGGAAAACAAAAGATTTTCAGAGGAAGCCCTGTTTTTATTATGCATGAGATTGTTATGGGAGGAGAAAAGGGAGTCTGTCACTTACACAAAAGATGAGGGGAATCGGAGCTTTTGCTGGAATTGAACAGATTATTCCTGGCCTTAGCTTTGTGTACTTTTCCCCAGGAACATGGATTTTTATGTGAGAAAAGATTATTTCTGAGTTATTTATTATTTATTTATTTATTATTCCATCTCCTGTGCCTCATACAATGGGATATCAGTTACCTGTGAGGTCAGTGAATAGTCCTGATGGGAGCTGAGGGAAGGGAGTATGTCCAGAGCACACTGCAGTGCTGGAAAACGTTGCTGTGATCAGATAGGACTCATGGACAGCAAGACAGGCCATATGGACCTTCCTGGCAGTGCTCAGCCACCCTTGTCTCCCTTGCTCTGCTCTTGCTCCAAGTGGATGATGAGGCACAGAGAGTCCTGACTGCTCCTTTTGATCCACTATCTACATGACCTGGATGAAATCCCAGACCCAAAGAGTTTTTCCCTTGACTCCAGCCAGTATTTCACCTCGTCTTCCAGTAAGTGTCTGTGTGTCCTCCGTGGCAGCAAGAGCAGTGCCCTCACTCACCACCGCAGGATCATCTCCCCATCTTCTAGGCTTCTTCTCTTGTCTTTTGGGAAGAGCCCAGGAGAGCACTGGGAGGAAATACCTCGGCAATATTTCCACTCTCTGACTTAAAGAGAAGCCAGGAGCTCTGGGAGCCTGGGGCTCAGCAATGTGACCTGCCCTCCCCCCAGAAACCACACGTTTCTGTGTGAAAGAGTTCAACTAAGAAGTAGCAAAATTTTCCAGAGGTGGCAAGGGAGGACCTTTTGGGGACCATGCTGTGTGCATTGTATGAGTTGGTGGGTTCCAGATGAAGCGAAGAAAAACTCTCCATGGGGAGCTTCTGACTTCATAGATTGCTCAAACACTAAGCATATTTAACGCAGGGCTGGATGTGATAAACTAGATTCATACAGCAACCCAAGGAAAAAACAACAGGGGAATGTGGCAAGCAGTCAGTTTTGTGGTCTGAACCTCACAGGAAGGACATGTTTTCAGATCAGACCCCGGCTGTAACAGTTAGGCTGAATCAGGAGATGTAGAAGAGGCTTCTTCTTGCAATGCATTTGAGTTATTTCAAGATTGCCACTTCAGCTCTCAGACAAAGGTACAGCCTCAGGGAAAGGCTGATCAGCTGAATTCAAAGTAGCTCCATGTCCCCAGATATGGTCCCACCATGTATCTGGCCAAAGTCCTGCCTGGAGCAGGACTGTGTATTTGTGATGCCCAGATTCTGCTGTCTAAGTCTGATTTGTCCTGGTTTATGTGGAGGGGTCATGAGGCAGCTGTGAGACAAGTCACCATGCCATGGTAAAGGAGCAGTCACAATCAAGGGAAAGTTCATCTTCAGTGTCATAGCCCAGGCTTCAGTGTGGTGCTCAAATGAGTGGGAATTAGTTGGAAAGAATCCAGTAGTGGCCAGTATAAGGGCTGAGAGAGAGCTGGGGTTGGTCAAGGAGAAACAGGAAACATCAAATGTAAAATGCTGTTGCAGAGGGGCAGGGAATAAACTATTCTCCCTGTCCATGGGGGATATGAGAAGAAGTTGCAGGCTTACCTATGACTAAGAGAGCCTAAGAAAGAACTTTTTAATTATAAAAATAGCTCATAGTGGAAAAGGCAGCAGATCCTTTATGGGCACTGGATTAATCTATTAGAATAAATAAACTTGTTTGTTTCCAGAAAAATGTTGGAAAGTAGTTTTTTTTAAAAGTCTGTTTCATAACTCAGAGCAAATCTCCCTCAAGTAAACATCCTTTCCAATCTTCATATATCTACTGCGTCTTCTACCTCTCCTTACAGGCAGTGATGAATGTAACAAAGTAGTGGGTGGGAGGAAACACAGATAAATATTTTGTAAGTAATGTACTATATATATTGGGCACAGATAGAAATAGCATTGTGTTCATTCTGTTTTCATTCTCACCAGCACAAATCAGGAATAAATCCAGTCACCAAACTCTTTCTACATGTAAAAATGGAGAAAGTGAGTGGTGAATGAATGTGTCGCAAAGAGTTGAATGTGAATTTTTTGGTAAGCCAGCATCTTTGTTTTATTATCTAGTCATGCTTCTGTGCAAGAAGACTGAGTGCAGTCATTATATGCATTTTTCTCAAAAGCCAACACTGTTATGGGATATACTGGAGACAGTGTGGGTGGAGCACAATAGTATTAAAAAATAAAGTGCTGTCTCCTTTTTTGTTTTCCTGTATAAGAACAAATCATTTATTCCCCACTGGGTTTCATGAGTGTGTTATTTACCACTGTTTACTGTAACTAGCTTCCTATTATTACAAAAGTTGGCAGGGTGAGCACTGGTCTGTAGCTTGCCCAGTTGCATTCCAATTCCTTTCTGCCAAAAATTAAAAAATGGGTTTTCCATGCACCTATCACATGTAGGAATATATATTTAGCTGCGTTTCTTAGTCCTACAGATGCCAGCCTCACTGTCAGGAATATGCCTGACCCCCTCTCTCCACCAAGCACTCTGTGATGGGCATCCCATGAGCACTCAGTGGAGAGGGGCCATCACAGGGCTGCAGGACAGCGGCACGATACCCAGCCTAATTTTAACCTGGTTAGTTTGACTACCACACACAACAGCACTTAGCTCAGCCTGAGCTAATTTATCCCAAGGAGAAGGTAACCAGATATTTCTGAGAAACACTTCATCACTTCTACATAAAGACACTTTACAGGGTGTTGCTACCAGGTGGATTTGTCCAGTCTTCCCCTGGAAAGCGTCGCCAATCCCATACGAGGAGGAAGGTGTGCTGGGCAGAGGGGAAAGCACCACTCAGCTTGTGCCTTTACTTCCCCAGGTATGCAAGGACGGGGATTATGCCTGATCACATCATGCCCAAGAGTGGCCATGGAGGACAATGTGAAAGAGAGGGTAGATTTGGGGAAATAGCCCCAGAGGAACAGGATTATCCTGGTGCAGCCCCATGCTGGGCACAGGACTAGTTTGGGGTCCTCCGAGTACCACTGGATGACCATGCTGCAGAAAGGGTCTCAGTGGTCTGGGTCATCCTTCTGTGAAGGGTTTAGCTGAGCTGTGTGTGTTTGCCCTGCAGAATCTTCTCTGGGTTTCTGTTTATGCCTTCAAGAGTCCTGTGCCCTTTGTAAATAGAGGGGCTGACTGACACAGGAAGAGCTGGTGTGCTTGTGAGAGCACCGGCACAATAAATGGATATATATTTAACTTTCTGCTTGGTGTTATTTTCTCTCTGCTTGGGCAAACAATATCCTGTCTGCTTCCTAGTCCTAATCAAACTGCAGGGTACCAGTAAAACAAATCCAAACTAATAAAGCACATTTCACCAGTATTAATCCTCTTAAAGTTATCAGGTTTTCACATCCCTAGATAGGAGTAGTACTGTCTGACATAAAGTTGAGAGATAAAAGTAGGATAAAAGAGCCATTACCATACAACAGCATTAAGTCAAAAATATAATTGCAAAGGCTGAACTTGATTATTATTTAAAACATGTGTTGGGTGGAGGCACCAGCCGGCAGGAAGCATCTGATGCTGATGAACCCACACAACCTCAGCATGACTGACTTTTGAGTATGAATGTAAAAGATTTATTAATTTCATTTTTTAAGATGTTCTATTTGTTTTGAAAACATTTGGGGTTGCAAAACACATGAATCCTGTAACTATTTCCATAAAGCCTGGAACAGAGGAGCAACATTAGAGGGGGTGGGGAACATCGGTATATTTTTTTTTCTGAGAAGAATTTCCATTAAAATTAAATCTAGTTTAATTATAGCTCCTCAGCAGTGAGTATGTGATTTCTGATTATGTCCCTGGTGGATGCTCAGGTTGGTACTGCTGTGGTTGGATTGAGATCTGCTCCATTTCATTATTTTTTCCTTGAAGAGAAACCTCACTGGTATTCGTGGAAACCATGTGTCGGTTTGTGCAGCGTGTCATTATGTATTATCATATCATACAGTTTAAAAAACATTGCATTGTTGCTTCTGGTTGGATTCTCTTTATGTGGAATACAGATGGCATTATTCTAGGTAATTCTCTTTCTTAATTCCAGCCCTCAAGCCAATCAAACAAAGAGAAAATTGTAGATGGATATGAACTAATTTCTTGGTATATATCCAAAACCCACAAATAATTAGGGATGGGAGAAGCTCTGTAGATTTGGTTTGGACACACACTCAAGCTCAACTCTTGTGCAAAGCTGTAGGGGAATCTCCATAATTAAGGCTGTGCTCCATTACACTGGTGTAAACAAAGTCAGCGGTTACACCAGGGAAAGAGAGAGTTCAGAAAATGACCCCCTGGCTGAAGATCTCAGGAGAAAAGATTTTTTTGTGAGATTTCTATTACTTCCTGTTTCTGGTCAGGTTCAGGTCAAGAAGAGCTTTCTCACAGTGCTGGGGCACTGGTGCTCCTATCCCCGACGGACCAGGAGGCACTGGGGAGCATGGAAATAAAGCTGAGACAGTGCAGGAAAGCACTGCCTTGGGCTGGGTCGAAGAAATGGGCAAAGGTCAATTTTTATTTTGTCTGAACTTGTTCCTCTGCCCAAAATGGCAACATGGAAATAACTGTGTGAGATAGGAGACTCCATACCCTGTGTGAGCCATCTCGCCTCTATGGGATGAATTGGAGATCAGAAACACAGCTCGTTTGTAAATGACAGTAATGAAGTTCCTGTCCTATTTTTAAGTAGATTGTGTCCCCAGTTTTGCTTTTCATAGTAAATACAGTTATTTTTTGATTCATGGCTGCTGCTTACCCAAATGATATCACAGCATGATCGAACTCAAAAGAAAAAAAACCCACAAGTAGGCAACGTGCCTGCAATTCTTTGCACCCCAGGGTCTACACTCAGCCAAAGACAACCCCTGGAAAAGCTCTCTCTTTTCTGCAACTAAAGTGGAGGGAAAGGTGCCAGGTAGGGGAAGAACAATACTCACAATATCAGATTTAAGCTGCCAGCTACACCACGCCGTGTTGTACTGATTTATCTACAGCTCCATACAGTGATTCAAATATGAAAGGACCAGCACAGCTTTACTAACAACCAAGCCTCTCCTTGCTTTGGAGACATGTCCCATCCAGCAGATGTCAAAGGCTACAGTCACTGCTCAGGGACACTCAGAGCTTTGCTGCAAAGGCAGGGGACACGAGCAACAGACGTGCAAAAGAGCTTTAGCAGGAGGCCTGGCCCTTTCTGAATGTCTGCTTTAGATAGTGGCATTCCCCATTTTCCCACCTCTTTTCAATTGTCACTACTGCTGCAGCCCAATGCAATAAAGAGCAGAAAACCAGCTGAAATTCGTGTATTAGCAGGGAAATTTTACTGCTTGCAAGGTGAGAATACAGGATGAGTGAGGTTTTTATATGCCATCAGCTGCTCTGCTCAGACTCACAGTCAGGATAACTTGGCAAAGAAGGGTTTTCTGTTGAGCATTGGAGGAGCCTGGAGAAGTAGTGTTAGAAAGGGGTACTTTCATCTAAGGAAATATCCTAAACCACTGATGAGCAGCCTGTGTGAATCTCTCTTATGTCTGAGTAAGAGACAGCATCAGACCCTGACACTGATGTGGTAGTTACCCTAGAAAAGAGAAACAAAAAAACTCAAAACAAAACAGCATTTTAAAACAAAGACAGCTGGATTGACAGCGACCTACACAGGCGGCTGTGGCCAGCAGTGACACTGATTGAGGCAGACTTCTCTAAACTGGTGACAGACTCTGAATGCCAGATCCCACAATCAGTCCTAAATGACACAGCTTTATGTAGCTGTTCTGATTAGGGGAGTTTCTGGTACAGTAGGAATGTATGAAAATGTTAGCTACATTGTTGGCCTCCAAACGTTTTTCCTTCTTGATCCCTCAGACAAGGGTTTGGTGAAACGATATCTAATTTTAAATGGGAAACATCTTCATAAAACTTTCCAGGGAAAATCTTAAACAAGGAGTGGTCACCCAGCCCCAAGAGCTGGTTAAATACAGCATCCTTGTGCAGTGGCTGAAAGGATTTGTAGCCCTCTGTTCATTGTGTTCATTCAGCTTTCATTTTTTCATGTTGATTAGAAAAAATTTTTGTATTTTTTTCCTAGTCTCAGCAGAAGGGCAGAAACCAGACCTCAGTGCCATTGAGGTTTCTGCCACACAAGCTCCTATGAAGCTCAGGGACCACTGTTGTCATTGACAATCCAAGGCTTTGGGACCATTTCTAACCTTTCAGCCCGGGGTAATCACAAGGTGTGGTGCAGTGGTTCTTTGAGCATTTGCCCACAAGTATTTCAGTGTCACTCATGTCCTGTGGACAGACTTTGGGATAAATGCCTACAGGGCCAGTGACTTTGCTCTTCACACCTTTATGGTCCCTGCAGAGTGGCCTCCACCATCTCTCAGTGCTGTCTAACACCGTGAGGTGGCCCCAGGTGTTGGTCAGCAATAATACTCCACTTTTTCCTTAAAAACCTCAACTAAGCACCCTGTTATGGGGAGGTAAGAAGTGTAGCTATGGGAATTTTAGTCCCTGAAGGCACTCCAGGGTCCCTTAAGAAGATTATGAATTATCTACCTTTTACAGAAGGGGTGCTAGTGTCCTTCCTGACCTGAAAGATGTTTAGGCAGTCAGAAGCTACAACTGCGTTAGAACCAGAGATTTCAGGCAAGTGCAGTTGGGAGCAATGGACATACAGATCTGTGAGAATGGATTAGAGATGCCAGAGATGTTTTTCTCTAGTTTTCTTGCAACTATCTCACAACTGAAACAGTTTGTCAGCAAAGAGTTTTGCTGAGGGTGTCAATGCTGAAGGGGACAGTGTGTGGAACAGTTTGTGTCAGTGTGCCTTCACCCCAATTCCATAAAATGCCTTCTAAATCTTATTAGGAGGCTTAGGTCATGCTCTGAGTCATTCATTCCACTCAAAAAATAGTCATGGTTTCTAGTGGACATTACTCATGTAGTGTCCTCCTCTTCTTCAGTTTTTCTATGTATTCAGATATTTTTAGTGAAGTCCAGGCCATAGTGCTTCTCTGCTTACTCAGATGGAGGCCAAAGATTCATTCTGGATTGATTATGAATTCATATGTAGACTACCATCTGATCCAAAGTCAGATAATTGACAGAGTACATACAATTATTCACCTTTCTATTTGCAAGGTCTCTGGATCAACAAAGAAAGCTCCATTACAAGCCCTACTTGGATCATACAATTTACTGGGCAATGTTGGATTATATTCAGACAAGAATAATCCTATGTCTGCACTGATTTCTAGCAAGGAAAAATCTCATAAGTCACTTCCATGAGCAGCCTGAGATGTGGCTGAGGACATGCTGAGGCTCACTGACCTCACAGCAGCATGCCCTGATGCCACCCTGCCTGCCTGACTGCAGTTTGCATCCACATGAGTTGACTCAGGGTCAGTGTGTCTATCCAAAAAGCACAGGAGAAACCAGTCACTCACAGTCACTTCTGCTTCCTCCATCCTTCCCCTTTTCCAGAGACCTATTAATCAGCTGGGTCAGCCTTTAGCTAGTTTTGGTTTTTTATACCACTCTATGCCAAGATGCACATGTAGACTTCATTCAAAATTGGGTATTTCTTCATTGCTTCAGAAACCAAAGACTATGACTCAAATGGATGCACATGAAGATCTTGGCATGCAGAGTAATTTCATTATTAGACACAACTTTCTTATGCCTTTGTCAATGTCAGTGTTCAACCAGTGGCTGACGATACCACTGAGGAAACCTTGGCAGATTTCCTCAGTGAAAAAACACTGCAAACTTCTCACCAACAGTGTCCTCTACAACATCTCCTGCAGACTCAGTTCCCAACATTTGACCTAGCTGCAGCATCCAAAGAGCAAATCTGAAACACAAGGCTCCAAAGGGTGCCTGGAACCTTGGACAGTCCCAAGACTCTCTCAAACCATAGTGCTTCTTGGGAAGGTGACCTAAATTTGTCAGGAAGCAATGGATTGTTATTGTAAAGTCTCCTGCCTGCTTCATTTCATAGAAGGAGAAAGTCACCCAGATGCCTCCCTGTCTAAATGAGTTCTCAACTTCCACTACATCCACTCATTTACCCCTTCCTCTTTTTTTTCTTTTTCTTTTTTCCCCCCCCTCCTAGAAACCCCATTCCAACCACTTCTGTCTGCTACAGGAGCTGCTTCAGTTTAGACCAGCACAGCTCAGCTCACCCTGTACGGTGCAGACATGATGCTCCATAATGGGCAAAAAGATGAGCATCATGCAAATGCGTGAGTGATATTGTCAGCACTTGTAGGGAGTTGTACACACAGATCTACTTAGTTAATAATGAGATGTGCACACCTTCTGTGCACCTCACTGAGCACACATTTAAGCATATGGCTGCTGAGATAGAATATATCCTGCCAGCCTTTTTTCTTAATTAAAGTTATGCAAGTTATGAAATACTTTCCTTTATAATAAGCTCTTATTCCTGTGGAGAAATTTCTATTTGTTTTTATCTCATTTGAGCTTCAAGGTTAATCTTAGTTTAAGAATCTCGCTCGCTGTGATAGCAACCTCATGGCGCCGCAGCCTGATCCGTGTGTGTGGGTGTGTGTGCATCCTTTTGTTCCACGCTGAGGCTGGATGCTAACTGAGCAACCTCCCTGTCCTGGTTTGTCCTACAGACAATAGCAATAGGTGTGGGTGACTGTGAAAATGGAACATGAAGGATATTTCCCAGATCCGATTGAGGGCCATTAAAAAAACCCCAAAGGGGCAGATGCAAAATTTGTGTCTTGTTTTGCAAGACAAGGCAAACGTGAGATATTTCACTTTCTGATCTGCTCAAAATGGGAATTTAATTCTGGAATCCTTGATATCTATTTACTTATTTTATTATATGACTGCAGCAAGTGATAATTTATTCCAGCATGAAAAGAGACATTAATAAAGGAGAAAGAATAAAGAGCAAGACATTTAGATCAAATTAATATACATGAAATAAAACAGTAAAAATCCCTGCTTTATCCACAAATAAACTTTTTATGTCCTATATACTTTATGATGATTCTCATGTCATACCTTACATACGTATTGGACAAATATAGTAGCAATACTGAAATAATTGTTCACAGTAATAGGCACTAAAATGAATATCTGAATTATTTACATAAGTCCATCTTCCCTTGGACCTTTGGATCTGCAGTAATTTAAGATAATGGCTCAGCTTTTTCCTCTAGTTCATCAGTATTATATTTTTACAATCTACAAAAGCCATTCTCTTTCCTCTTTTTTTTTCCTGGATTTGTAATGAATAACATTTTACAGAAAGATTAAAAGCCACCTTTAAATGCACCACCAGTAGTGGTGATGGTGTTTTCTGTTCTTTGAAGTACTATGGTAGTTCTTACTCTCTATACCTGCTCTGAAATTCTTCTTTCCTTTTCTTTCCATACATATTCCTCCTAACTCCCATCTCCACCTCTCCATTGCCTTTTCCTTTTTTGACTATAGTCCTTGTACTGTCTCTCATGACAATCTCTTGCATGCACATATTTGCTTCAGCTCTCTTCTCATTTGTTCCATTAGGTCTTACATGGTTATCCACAAGGTCCTTCTTATGTGCTTCAAATCTGTGCTAAAATCATATTCGTGTGATGTTGTGGGTGGGAAAAGAGGTCCTGATGCTTTGTATGATGTTGTAACAGCTCTGTCTTGAAAATATCCTCTCTCACATAATAGGCTCAATCACAAAGCCACTGAAATTCTTGTAAAATTCCTCCAGACACCCACGTGTGCACAGGTGGACCCAACATAACATTTCATCTCATTTTGTGACATAGAGGGGTACAAAGGACTTGAACACCTTGAAATATTGGAGCACAAACTATCCTAACAATAGGGTGTTATTTATTAAGAATTTTTCTGAAAGAAAACAACATTTGGGGGCCAAAATGTGAGCTATTTGTTACACGTAAAAAGGGCTCTTTCTGCCTTATAGAGAGGGTGTGATTCAATGCATCCATTGTACAACCCTATTTAACCATCAAAAATGTTACTGAGAACTAAAAGATAAAATATAGATCTACTGTTCATTTTTTCCCCCAGTTGATCTTTTGTGTTTGATCATAAATGCACATTGTGAAAAGATGTCTTATACCTCCAAGCTAAACACTGTTTGCTACTCATTAGTGATTTATAAATGATATTTTCTCCCTGGTGACATATCTTTTGATATGATTCTCTAATAATAACATCCACCAATATTAAAATAAGAACATCCCCATGTATTGTGATCACCTTCAACCACATTTCCTCACTAAAATTAAATTTTAGCACACCAACTGATATTGTATGCATATATTTGTCTACCATCATTATAAATCTCCTAAGGGTCTCTATAAAATGATAGTTTTGCCTCTTTGCAGTAATTCTACCTAATGCTCCAAAGCAAGAAACTAATTACATGCTGACTTTTCACTAACTTTGATCTTTCAAAACCCATACTCTGAAGTTTCTATAGGTAATCATATAATTACAACACACTAAGTGGGATGAAATTAGGCATCAACTTTTTTTTCTCTAAATAACATTAAGTTTTTTTGCAAATAAACATTTAATTTTAAAATATTAATAATTCAGTTGCTCGTTATTTATTATATCCCAACATATAAGTTTTTGTATGTAAGATTTCAAAAGAAAATCTAATTATATGCAATAATATTTATAACAAATGTCTTATTCTTACACAAAGAGTTTCAGTAGAAGGGGCCATGCTAAGAATTCATGAAAAATATGTTTAAGGAAGGCCAAGGATAAACTATAGTGGTGTTAGGAAATTACTGATATTTCTCTAGGGAATCTTTGAGTCTCTCGAAAAAATGACCTCATTTGTATTTTCCCAATGAATTGGTATGATATTTCCTGTTAGAAAAATTGAAAACAATTGTTGCTTTCAGCTGAACTATACTGCTATAGAAAGAAAAAATATCTCAGGTTTCCTCTTTGAAAAATATAAGTTCAACTTACTTCTATTTTCAAGCATAATCGTAAGAAAGTTTGATTTTGTAGGGAAAACAAACATCACAGCCTTCCTAGACAACAGAGAAATAACTGTGCACTTCGATGTTTTCTCCTTCCATATTTTCAACCTGCTATTTTAGCTCAGCAGTAAAACCATAAAATCCTCCCATCTGAAGTGCCATGGCCTCCTCCCTGCCCTTCTTGCACCCAAATGAGGACAAATACAAATTCCAACATGCACGAAGACAGCTGCCTCTGCCTCTCATTGGGGTGCATGCTTGTCATCTCCTCACATGTGGGTGTCCCATGAGGTCTGGCTCATGCCCCAGAAGAGGCAATGAGGAGCTAAATTAACTGACTTCCCTACATTTTATGCCATACTCCAAGGAAGGGACTGCTCAGCTTGAGGAAGGGTGGCAAAACACCTCTCCTGGATGAGCACTTCAGTTGAAAGGAGAGGATCAAAACGATGCCTGGGCAGTGTCTGTGCCCTGGGAAGAGAAGAGGGATGCTCCACAGCAAACATTAAGTCCTAATTACAGTTTCCAATGTGAGTGGGGCTGTGGGGCTGAGCTGTGGGTTCAGGTGATATTTCCCATGGTGGCTCATCACAGCCATGCAACAGCAGATGCTCTGACAACACAGAGCACCAGGGTAAGAGATGCAACGTTGTGCCCTTTCCCTGCTGTTCCCTGCACCTACTGGCTCCCCCAAGCCCAGCCCCAAGGCTGAAAGACCTCCTGCCCCAGTGCATGGCCTTCCTAGGAGAGTGAGGCAGCCAAAATCACTGCCAAACCCTTGGGAGCTCTGAAGTCACCCTGTGTGGAAGGGGCAGTGGGGCCAGACGCCTCCAACCCAGGGTGGCTTCACAGATGACTCAGCAGTGCTGAAAGGAAACACGTTGTTGGTGAAAACAGGCCTCTACCTTTACTACATCCCATATGTGCACCTTGTTTGTCTAATAACACTCCAAACCGCAGAAAAATCTGAACACCACATTCACTTTAAAGCTGAATAAACAAAATTTGTTTTGACTTATCATCAATCATGCCATGTGATCACAGGGCATATTGTGTGCAAACGGCAGTTGTTTTATCTGGAGCTTCAACCTTTAAAAAATTCAAAACAGTAAAGTTGTTTATTTGACACCGGTCCTGACCCCCAGACTTTAGCGCTGCATTCTGACAAAGTGAAAGAAAGAAAACACATTTTGCTTCTTCATTGCTGTGACATAAAGGAAACCCGACTTCTCGGGAGGCTTTTGACACATTCCTTGCATTTGAAATGTACCAATAGGAACTTTATCTCCTTCTCTTTTATTTTTCTAGAAACTGGAGGAAGAAAGGTGTTTACATGGTATTGCACATGGTAGCAACTCTCATTATGAGGATCTGCAGACACACAGTATGTGCATTTAGCTTTGGGAATTGCATTACTTAAGAGCCCTGTGGTTAGATGAATTCAGACAGACAATAAGGAGTAACTGAAAGCCAAGCCACTTGCACAGACTCAGTTCATGAATGATAGGCTTGCAAATATTTTTTTCAGGAATCAACTTGAAAAGTCATTCCAAACCATCCTGAAAAAAACACAATTCTTTTCCCTTCCTTTGTTTCTTCCATCGATAAATAGATGTGAAGAGATTGCAACATAGTACCTGTATCTCATTTTGTGTTTACCTGTGTATCTGTGTCTCTCTGGAAGAGAGACAGTGTATTTTGTCTTCAAATGTCAGAAATGACAGAGAATCTAGAAAAGCTGAAGATCACTGAATAATATGTGGCCATTAAGTATGATAATTAAAGTTTCCTTCTTTTTTTAAACCTCTAAAATTAACATCATAATTCTCATCTAAGAATGAAGAGCAATTATACATCAGGAACACCTCAAACTTTCACTCCATTTTTTACAGGCAGTTTTGTGCTACTTTAACTTCACCATGCTTCACCATGAAAAACTTTCAAAATTCATCATATGGTCCTGAAAAAACCTAAATGCATTCATTCTCCTATTAACTCCTCAGGCATAAAGGAAAACTGCCTTCTGGAGAGACATTTAACTTAAACCTTCCCTATGATAGGACTGTGGCTAAGGAGAAGGTCCAGGACTGATTTCTCCTCCAGACATCCTCTTTTATCTTGGTTGAGTCTATTCAGTTTTGTTTCCTCACATTTTAGAGATGATAAAAAATAATAATTAACTTCCAAATAAATATGATGTGATGCTATCTAGTGTAATGTTTTTAAAGTGGTTTGAAGTCCCCAGTTACAGGAATATGAGCCACCATAAATGTTCTCAAGGAAGGGCTTGCTGGGAGAAGTAATGTCTTTTATTAGATCAACTAACATATTTTAAAAACATGGACCTGCTTTTGGACACACGCAGGTTTGCTGCTTCCGTTTCAGCTCTGAAGAAGAACCTAGATAACCACATCTGTTGGTCTAATAAGGGTTATTAAATACGTAAAACTTCAACAAACCTGTTTCTGCAACATAAATAATGTGCACAAGGATCTGTGCAATCTCAAACTGTCTCTGGGACCAACCGGTCCTGGACACTTTGGAGGCAGGTGAAACAGTGCTTGTGTTGCTCTCTCATACTTTACTGAGTAGGGGGCTCATCAGTGCTTTCCACTTCACATCCCCAGTGAATGGCCTATACATTTTCTTTCTGCTTGATCTTTCCTCTCACTTTTTAAAGTTGATGCTCACTTGCTTTTCAAATTCTTATGCATGTTTCCACCTTAGATTTCATTTACCATGGCTTACATGCAGCCCCTGGGGATTAAGCCTTACTGTTAACTGGTTGGCACAAATAACCTCTTGAACTCATCAGATTAATCCCACTGATTTGTTTTTATCTACTTGCTCTCTTCAGTGCATCACCCTGTCACTGTATTGAGTGACTGCCATGGAAAGGCAGCCCATCCACAGCAAGTGTATTGATGGAACTTCACCCAACGGGGTAAGGAATGAAGTCACTTATAAAACAGAACAGGGGGAAGAAAAAAGAAAAAGACCTTGCTTCCTCAAGACCAGGAGTTTTAATGTCTTCTTTCCTTTCTTTGTGCTGCCCTTGGGAGGAGAGGGAGAAGTGAGGCTGTGGAAGACGAGTTGTTTTCCTACCAAAAGCTGGAAGAAGCTCTATTCAAGATAATGACACACTGTTGGTCTAAGTTGGTCAGACTCACAGAAACCCTCAGTTCCTCCTCCCCATAGATTGGTGTGCAGCTAATTGTATTTGGAGGAATAATTCTAATAAAGATGTGACCTTTAATGCCAATTGGTGGTTTTAATTTCGATTCGTAATCAGTCACCTCAGTGTGATCCCTTTTCGTGTGTGAGCAGCAGTGAGGCCAATGTGAATATTTACACACAAAAAACAAATATGGGCCCAGGGAGGCATCCCATGGGGCGAATGCATATATTGCAGATCTTAGAAAGAGATTTGTACATTACTGGATTCTGAAGCGAATAAAAGTGCATAAATTCCTAGGAATCAAAGATAAGTCAAAGGGAAAAAAGGCATTCACAAGTAGAAAGCAACCCCCATAGCTCATGAATAGCCTAATTATGAGAGAGCCCCACGGGCAAATGCAAAGTTACCAAGACAATTGCCTTTGGAGCTCACAGAAGGGTCAGACACTACCCTCAGAATATTATCTTCTGTAGCACAGCACCTGGGTCCTGTACTTTACAGTGCCATTCAAAAATCACACCAAGGGACAGTCCAAGGAGGCAAGAGCTGAGAGGAGCTCAACATGGACACTGCTGTAATACTTATGTGTTTGAGAATCAGGTACCTTTTCTCATTGTGAAGCTTCTCTTGACATGACCACACTCAAAATTTGTTCAATTTCTTTTCCTGAAATTCCCTACTACAACCATAAAAAGCCATTAAAGGCTCCTTGTGGCATTCAGCATATGGTAATGCTAAGAGAAATGGTGTAGATAGCACCTCGTGGCAGCAAGATTTTGTGATGCTGGAGGTGCCACCTTCCAAGACACAAACCTCTAGTTTTCTCAATTTTGTGAAAGCAAAACCAAGTTTTCTCTGCCACTTATCATGTAGGAGAAAACACCCATTCATCTTGGAGTTAAGAATATGCTCAGAACTGTAATGGCAATTTCATTTCTTGGCCAAACATAGTTCAGCAAAATTTCCAACATGCACTAAACTGTCTGGAGTCAACAATATGCCAGAAATGGACACAGAAGTGAAGTGCACTGAAGGAAGATCCTCAGACATAGAGATTGGCTCAGATGGAAAAGGGAAAGAAATAAGCTTTGCCTGTCATCCATGGACCTTAACTTCATTTTCAAGTACAATCTGACCTGATGTAGGCTGCCTTTTCCTTTCCCAATTTGCTGCAGCCAGTCTGAAATTTGCTTTCACTCCCACTGCTACCTCCTCTTCAACCTCCCTTTCCATGGGCTCTCGCAATATGAATTTGCGTTGGGAAATTTGGTCCTTGCTTTACTTCCACAGCTGCACCAACCAACCTGTGACCACCTGGCTCTGCTGATAAGACTATGGAGAATAAATATGACTGTATGAAGAGTTTGGCTGTTTAATACTACTCCTCTCTTTATAGAAATGCCCTTCATAACCTGAGCGCTAAAGTCATTATGCTTGTCTCCAGATCACTTAACAGGGCTCATCTCTTTTACAATGCTAAGAAGCACCACCTGCTAATTAAAGGTACAATACGGTCTCTTTAAATCCTTCTCAGATTTAACATCACATGTATATTCATGTGCTTAAAGGATATATGCACTCTTGCATTTCTGCATATTTCTACCTCTCTTTAGATACTGCTTTTTGCCTGAGACTATGAACATCTAATTGATGCCCTGCACTATTTTCATGAATGCAAGGAAAGGAGAAAAATTCCATTTATACTTGTGTCCCCTGCATGTTTGTGTGTACAGAGCTGTCTCCCACTCAGGAGTGGATAGAGATCAGAGGCACTTTTTGATCTGTCTCAGTAGTATGTAATGTAACAATCAGTGGTTTGAGCCCACTTCAAGGGTCTGTAACTTCTTGTAGCTAAATACACCCGAGATTACGAAAAGCTAAATGCTCAGGTCATTCCTGTCACACTCGGAGGGCAAGGCAGGAGCACACTGATGTTACTCTGTGATCAGTGAGGACACACAGGGCTGTCCTGGGATCTGATGCAGTGCTGATCGTGTCTTTTATACACCACAGCAGAAACGTTGTTCTGGATTAACAGTTCATTAGGAGGTGTTCAGGATGGGGGTGTGCAAAGACAGAAGAAAAACCTTATCAGCTGAAAATGAGGTTTGCTAAGCTTATGAACAGAATAATGCAATGTATTTTTCTGCAATAAACTGAAGATCTTTACTCCATGGTCCTACAATTCCTAAGTATAAAGTTATCTCTTTATTTTTACTTAATAAAGAAGACCCATTTATCCTATTAAACTATAGCCTGTTTTCCTATTTGCTGTGTTGAGATCCAGGAGCATCATATGGTTTTGAAATAGGCAGTTTAATCGGATTCAGAATTCATTTCAGAGAGAATCTAGACTGAGTCAGTATATGTGGTTTTAACTAAAATAATATTTTGTTAGGCTCTAATACGAAGTTAATACCCATATGAGACAGGGTAATACCATTCAGTGTTCATCTTAATTAACTAACATTAACTATCATTAGACTTTTATATGGTACAATGCACATTACTCCATAACTTCAACACATCGCATACAGCTAGATTATAATGCATAATATCAATCATGGTTTTCTCCAAGCTTTCGTAGCACCTAGCTTTGATTTTAAAAGTTAAGGTCAATGTTAAGTGTTACACTTCAGCTGAAAAAGTTAAAATCAATGTTAATTAACAATGTTAATTAAATGTTAATCAGTTAAATGAAAGCATTTTTCATCCATTTCCCCGATAAATTGTGGTCAGGTAATCTTGCATACATTGTTTCAGATGTCATATGAATGTGTCATCACCCTTGGGATGACTAGGAGGGAAGTCCAAGACAAGCATTCTCGCAAAGATAAAACAAATTGCTTATCTCGGTACAAAGGCAACTAAATTGCACTGGAAATCCAGACTGATGGATGGGAAATTAAAGGCACAGCAAGGCAATACTGCCATTGCTAGTCTCGATGGTGACCACCATGCTGTCCTAAATCTGAAGGGTTAGAAGAATTTTGGGTGGTCGTGAGTCTTTGGTTCTGCACCCAACCCTGTGGAAGTGGAGTCCCTGTGCCTGACTGTATAGGAGACAGGAATTTCTGGGGTGATCTTCGCTTGCCCTGAGGACATGTCTGCCAAAATCATCAGCCACACGTAGATCAGACATGGGCAGTCAGAGTCTGCACTGCTCCAGCACGGTTATATATCAGAGCAGGGAAAGGGGGAAGTATACAGAATACTCAAACTATATAACTGCCATATCATGAGTTTATCATGTGAGTGGGCACAGTCTAGTACACTTTCCTAAAGCTGACAAAAGTTTTCATTCAAGTTCAAAAATTTTGTATATAGTACTGTAACTGGTGTGTGTATATATACACACACACATATATATGTATCCCGTGTGTATATATAAATATGCACTATTGTATATAATGTATATGTATTACAGACTAGGAAATTTTAAGCAAGACACTGTTCTTCAAATGCCTTAAAGATATTGCTTACAATTAATTGGATTTGAAATTTATGCTCCAGCTGGATTTCAGTCAAACCCACAGTTCCTTGCATGTTACTGAGATGGTTCTTTTGGCTGAGAACTAAGGATCTACCCTGTCATGTATAAAATTTATTTAAAAAATAAAATAATAAAGCAATGACATAATTGACTGTGGATATCAGCATTTTGCATGCCAGTGAAAATCAATATTTAAAGTGTGGTTCCACTTTGAAAAAGGTCTATATAAATATATTGTGTCCTCCTCATCAGGTCTGTCTGGCTCTTTGTTCAGGGAGACAAATCCTGTTTCTGCTGACCAAGTATTATCCCTTGTCTTTCCCTTCAATTGGTAGTGAAAAGAAAATGCAAATAAAGAAAACTTAGCACTTTTACAAATCCCCCTTGAGTGATGGCTTTCTGGTAAGTCCATCACAGTAGTTCAGTTTGGCCTGATGTGAACACCAAGTGAAACTTTGGCTTTCTCTCTTCACCTGCAGCGACCAACTTTTCATGGACTAATTATTTGTTAAAGCTTGGGGTTAGTGAAGGCAAGGAAGATTTGAACAGCAGAGAAGGCACGAAACCAGGTTGTGATGTTCATGTCTCCACTGGCATGAGGTAGACATCCACTCCAGACTATGTTCTAAGTATTTCATTGCCTTAGGTTATGCTCTCAAAAGAGCAGATGATCTTTGCAAGACAGCAGTGGAGCTAAAGTTTAAGTTTAGATTTATGTTCATCTTGGTTCTCTTTTTGCACTCCATAGATAGTCAGTTAACTCCAGCAAGAGCTTCCCAAGAGTAAAAAAGTCCTCTCTATTCCCAGAAGCCTTCTACAATGCCAGCAGATAGATTCCTGGTAGTGAGGAGATAAAGGTTCAACTACGTAATAAATTAAAGCTGAAAACACTCAAGGAGTTTTGATGGACATGGCTATGATCATTATCTCCCTTCCTTTTACCTGTCTCCATCTGTCATGGTCTGAGAATTCATACTTGCTCCACAGGCCAGATGAGCAGAAGAAATGTGACTTGTGGAAACCAGCAAGGCTTGGCAGAAGATAGACCCTGGACTGCCAAACCCTGCGAAAACTGACAACTTCTGGGTATGCCAAACTTCGAGAGGCTTAATGTAGTCTCTGAATTTCAGTGCTTCTACTCTTAAACAACAGCTAATTGGGATCTTACAGAATAAAGTGTTGGGCTAAGTGACGAAAGAGGCAGGTAAGAGTGTAAATCCTGGCTGAATTCCCTGTTTTGCAAGCTTAGCAAAAAACCTTCCACTTCTTCCTCCCCATCTGCCTAGTGTCAAGAGAGAGACTGATCCTTTCTCTCCCCACTTCTCTACCTTGGGCACAGTGCCACCTTTCTCCATGGCTCTGAGAGGCAGGAGACATCGCTGTGCTCACCCTTCCCATTCCTAAGGGCTGAAGCAACCAAACAGGCTATTCCCGTAGTCGTGTGTCTAATGGGTAGTGCGGGGAATGACCCCGAGGATGTTTTTCCTTGACACTAAGGAAATTCTCTGGGTGAGAACACAGTTCCTAGCAGGCTGGAGAGTTTGTTCCATGCTGCTTCTGCTGAATAAGATCATTCTGGGAAGAGATCTCTGGCAAGCTGCACCTAGGACAAAGCAGCAGAGCCATCATTCCTGCGTGATCATAGAAAAATGTGTCTGAAAGCCTTGAACATGCACGAAAAACCACCTAGGCTGGCTTTATTCTATCAGCTGAATATGAAAATTTGGCTGACCATCATGGAAGAATGTAAGAAAGCATTTATAACCCATATAATTATTTCTAAGCAGCAGACACATGACTGAGCCCCAGGAGGTACAAAACAAGAGGTACGAACTTACGCAACAGCTGCAGTGTTGCTGAAACCCAGCGACAGCTCGGGAAATGCCAGAGCACTTCTGCCCTGGAAATTTCACAATGATGGAGAGAGACTCCTGGCCAAGAAGAGCAGCAGTGTTGATGGTGGGAGAGGTAAAGATCACCCACGCTGAAGGCCAGCATGACCTCGGGGCTCGGCACAAGTCAAACTTGTTTAAGCTTAGTTTGATAAGCAAGCCTTGGTCTTAGCAGCATTATCTATGCAGTTGTTGTTCCACATCCACAGCCTTTCTATCACATTACTTCAGTGCTGTCTCCCAGTCACATCACGCCCAATACTGCACGAGTTCAAAAAAAAATGAACAGCACTGCTTTGGGCACAAACACAGGCTTTTTGTGGAAAATGTAAGCTTCATTTATAATGTTATAACCCAGTTAGCTTGGTTATGCCACCAGGCCTGAAGCAGATTTCATGAGTTGCACTTGCACTGGGCACAACCCCCTTGTCAACGCAAGGCATCCCATTTGGGTGAAGGTAGGCAAACAAAGCCATGGCACCACTGACTCGTCACCCTCCTCAGTTGGGTATAGGAGACAGATACACTTGGGGACACTAGCACGAGGGCTGTGGCTCCACTCAGCATTTCAGGATGGTTTCTCATTCCCAACAACTCAGCGCGTGGGCATTGCAGCAGGATTTCACTTTGGGAAGAAAATAGGGGTGAGAACAAACAAGAGTGGTATTTTTAAATAGCTTTGCTACCCAGACATCTGAACGTGGAATGGTAGGGAACAGGCAAGGAAGGTGGCTTTGGGGGTTGAAATGAAGGTGTCAGTCAAGGGGCCATGTGGGATCATGTGGCTGGGAGATGGGAAGCCAAAGGGAGAAAAGACTTGGGTTTGGATTCTCGGTTTTTGATGTGCTTGTTCCAGGAGTCCCTTGGTACTTGGCGAGAGAGTATTTTAAAAATAGAACACGTCATGCTGCCTGTATATTTGGGAGCTATTCAGTGCTTTAACAACTAAAGGAAAAAAATAAAAGGAAAGGCTGTCCAGGATGAGAACTTTAGGGGCGGGAGTAGGGAAGCTTGCTGGTGAGATGAAGAGGGCTCACTCCCTCACAGCCCTGCTTCATTCCTCACAAAACTGATGGGACATACAAGAATGTGTTGAAATTCTTGATTCTTTCTTACTGCATTGAAAAATCTCCATCCTATACTATACTGAAAGCTTTCTCTTATTTTTATTTTTTTTTCATCAAGAGGACAGTGTAGTAACAAACTGCCAAGAAAAGAAACTGTGGTGAGTCACTGAGGAAATTTAGTAGAAATGATAACACTTCACAAAAATGAAAATTATTACATTTACTGTACATGGGAACAGTAAAAAGTCCTTTTTTATTGCTCTTGGAGTTAAATAAGAAGGGACTCACATTTCCACACTGGTATATAATATAATTTGCTTGCCAGCAGTTTGTTTTTCTCTTAAATGCAAGTTGTTTTGACAAATTTCTTAGCAATTCAATACGCTTGTCAGAACCTGTGCATGGCCATTGTGACTATGTAGGAGTCTATTTTTCTGGACTTTTTAATTTTAATAATCCAATATCTTATTTCTCAAAGGAAACTCTTAAGATTTCTGCCCAGCAGCATCTGGCAGTTTCTGTTTTGCAATAATAATAATAAAAACATGGAAAATATATGCAAAGTGTCTCTAACATCTTTTATGGTTGAGGATAAACAAAGAGATTTTTTTTCCATTCATCTCTTCAGCCATACATATCTGAGTAGAATCCCTGTAGAAGACATCAAAGTTTAGTATGTTAAATATAGGATTTCCCAGCCCTAGTCTCAGTGGAACATAAGAGGATGATGCATGGAGTAAAAAATTTAGTTACCTTATTTTTCATCTGTGGATTTGGTTGGTTCCCTAACTGTTTTTGCTATTTATGGAACTTGCATTATAACGAAGCCTGCTTTTCAGCTACAATGAATAGGACTTTCTGCTGCTGACTGGAGCTTTTCAATCTGGTATCATAAAGACAGATGAATAACAGTAATTTTCTAATATGTTGGTCAGTGATCTGAAGATTCACTTATTCAAGGTTCCTTGGGTAAAATAAAATTACATATAGAGGACCAGCACAGACTAGATGAACTACAGACTCCTCCAGATAAATTCATAGTTTAAATGAATTAAGGGCAAGATTTCCTGCCTATGGCATTTGAGCTAATAATCTTCGTAAGGCATAAGCAGGTCTTAAGTGGGTTTTCAGCCTTATGTAGACAGTCTGGGTAGGTGAGAAATTTGCATTCTGTCTCAGACAGAAGCATGGATAAATGCAAACTAACTTGTCTTGGATGGAGAGGGAAGCTCCTCTATATGCTGCACAGAAATATGTTCCTTTGATCAACATAAACTAGAAGTCCAAGCTGGTAAATTCGTTAAAGCTGGGTTATGGAAAAGTTTAGCTCTGTAGAATGAATTAGTCCATCTCAACAGAGGCCTTTTTCCTCATCTGTACCCAAATTGGGTTTTTCTTTTTTAGTTTTCAGATATAACTTCCAATGGCCAAGTTCTTGGAGCATGGACTGGGGGACATGTACGTGGGGGCTTCCAGAGATAAGAGAAGCTCCAAATAATACATGGAGAGTTTCCTTTGGAGATGTCACCTCTACCATAAGGAACATTTGGAGAAGTGGAGTTCTTTTTGAATAAATACAGCCCTAAGAAAGGCCCATTGACTGAGATGTGCTAGTCAGACGTGTTTAAGTTATGCTTCCTGACTTCAGAAAGAAGAGAAACTAAGAAGGGCAGGGAGCTCTGATACAAGGTATTAGTTAATCAAGCCCAAATATACATCTAAGCTTCTCATTCCTTCATTTGTTTTTCCTTTGCAAAGTTTTAACAGCATTTTCTTTCCCATAACTGAGTTCCCCTGGACTTTAATTTTCTAATGACAGAAACCAAACACACAAGTTGGTTTTACTGCAGAGGAGAACTTGCTCTAGTGTGAGAGATACATTACAACATGCGAGAGAGGAGTGTTTGTTTTTGCAAGGTTTAAAATATTGTTTCTTTATTTTCCACCCTAAGTCTGAGAACTTTGGCATTTGACTAATTTACCGTGCGTTCAAGGCTGGTAGCAATATTGGAAAAGAAATATGATAATCACATGCTGCCACAAAGCATTCTATACCTCGCTCTCTTTTCCAGCTCTAGTTTCACATGTGTTGGTTCAATGGAATATTCAATAGACATTTATAGGAAATAAATTGAGAGATGAATGTAAACCATATGGCATCTGGAGGTTTATTTGTAAAGCCCCTGCATCAAAGCTTTCTCCAGATCACACCATATTAGCTATGTTTTTCCAGTCCAGCAGAATCAGGAAGGTAACCACAGACTTCCTTGATGGAAAACACATGAAAAACAGAGCAAATCTTAATATGTAGCTAGAGCAACTGTTCAAGTAGCATCATTTAGAATAATTTTATTACTAATGTGTAAGGAGCATTGTTTAGTGATGAATTTCAAACCAGAAACCAAATACAAGTTCATTTGCTAAGCTTCCCAAGCATTAATTTGTAGAACTCACAGACCATTAAAATGTATCAAACCGTACAAAATTAGTGTTTGTACTTTTAAAGTACATAGGACAATTACAAATTTTCTTGAAATGCTGCACTGGAATTATATAAAGAGACTTTTTCTACACAAAACATTTCATAGCCAATCCCATCCTTCCACATAATAAAAATTATTGATTGGGCTGAGGGAGAAGTTGGTTTTCGATCTTATTTATTTCTGTAAAAAAAATATTAAGCTGCTTTCAATCTGAAATGCTTACTGTTTGCTGAAGTTTGGCAACAGCCAGCATTGCATCTGAAGTCAAATTAAATTGTATTCTCATGCAGTATGTTACATAAATCATTAGGAAATGTCAAGAGCTCATATATAGTTGTGTTTTGTTTTTTTTTTCAAGTTTCCATTTTTTTCAAGTTTCCACTTACTTTCCAAAATAATTTTCATTTTTCACTGTCAACCCCTTTTCAGCCACTTAGACCAGCTATAATGATTTGTGTGGTAAATTTGCTCATCACATGAATATTTTTTAATAACTCATTTAATATTTAATATGCTGCACATATTTGCTGAGCCAATAAGTTACAAGGTGCAATGCCAACTCTACATTAGGAGTCCCAGCAGTGTGAGTATTTACTTTGTGCCCCAGAAAAACATGCTCAAGAAAGTGAAGTTTGTGGCTTATGAAGCCTCATTCAAGAAGCATTTTTGCCCAGGATAAGACAAAGAACTAAGGCCTGTTTCAATACTTAACTTCTGGTAGACACTTAAGTCTCCTTGACTTTAATATTAAGCATGTGCTTAAAGACAGACATAAAATGCACTAGCATCTGTAGGAATCTTTCCACTGACTTTAATGTGCTTTGGATTGCACCCTGATATCTCAGCTCAAAATAGCTGTTATTACAGTAATAAATGATTTGTAAAGCCATTCTTCTGAATAGGTACATTTATACTAAGAAATCATAATGACTTCTTTAAAAACTCTTACACTGCAAATTGATACATTTGGAATAATTGCTCTCCTCTTCATTAGGGTTTCACACTTCTGTGGTGCTTTCCAGACCAATAGTTTGAAATCTCATTATGGATTTAGATAAGTATTTCTACTCCCATTTTACAGATGGGCTAAAGGAGGTGAAGAGAGACAATGGGCCTCATCCAGTGTAGGAAGCTTCCCATTGACCCAGGTAGGTGTTGGACTGTAAGGTCCAGTCTTCCAGAAGATAATTCACACCAAAACCTATGTAATTAAATATCTAAAATATTTTGTGTATTTAGCCAAAAAAGCCTCATGCTCCATCAAAGCGCAAGATCTTAGAGAGAGGTTTTATTCACAAATCCTACTCTCCAGTGATCCATCAACAAAGTGTTTAATCTGTAATATTCTGGCAATTCTGACACAGGCAAGTGAGAACATTATTTTAAGATCCTAGTTAAAGTGATGAATGAATCAATGAGCGGCATCCAGATCCCAAACAGAAATGCTCCCTACTCCAGAGTGGAGGGAAGACCAAGGACATGGGTTTGATAAGGCCCCTTTAGGAAAGCACAGTGATATAAGAGTGATCTCATGGCACTGTACCATTAGCTACTTTCTAGGCAATTTTTTGATAGGAAGAATTTCTACACAGAGAAAAATGGCAATTTATAATATTGTACTGAAAGTGCTAGACTTCCTACCTAGGTATTTTAATTCTTGCTAAGCAACCAGAATCCTGAGTAAGCAGCAGTGAAGTCAGAAATGAAATAAACCTTTGTGAAATCCAGCTTTGGTTGTTTGAATTTCAAATACCTTCAGAGTTCAGGTAATGTGTGGATTGAGCATTTTCACTTGAGCCCATCTTTAGTTAAAACTCCCTTCTCCTCATCAATCTCATTCATTCATCAACATACAGGTTAGCCTTTAAACATATGGCAGTCAATGAATGCCACTCACAAACCTTAGAAAATAAGTATGCAAGCAACATCAGTTTAAAAATATGCAGCTAACTGCTGGAAGCTATTAAAACCCAAATAAACAAAAGAGATTATACTTCAAAGAAATGTCAACAGTTTTTCCTCTCCTAGAACAGAGCAGTTTTCTTTGCTTCTATCCCCAGCCACATCTGGAAAGTGCTTACTGCTTTACATATCTCTAACGATAAAATTAGTTTATTGATTTTTCAGAATTTCCTGATAGATTTATGCAATTTCCAAAACAAAGGTAAAATCACATCCCAGTTAAAAAAAACCAAAAACCTGGTAGTAACTACAAAGAATTCACAAAATCATAAAAACACGGAGTTATGCAAAGGAACAAAGCCAGTCACTTGCTAAATAATGCCGTACCTCTGTGACTACAGTTAGAAAGCAAGAAATTGCAATTTTAATTACTTCCTTGTATATAAATGAAAAAAAAGTATCTTAAGGCTAATTATGGCTGATGCAAAGTCGAAATGAACCTTCATTTCCAAATAAATAGAAGAGATTTTTAAATGAAATCTGCATATTTCATAGAAAGAATTAAGAAGAAAAAGGAATAATAAATCATGACTACAGATTCAAAGAGCTATACAAAAATTAGATCTATTAAAGTGTCTGCAACTCTGTGTAACTGAAAATTTAGACTCTAATTTCCACGATAGCAAATTGTGTCATTTTAGGCAGTCCAAATGTTGGATTTTTAATTTGCTTAAAGTTCCACATTTTTAGCAGCCAAAACCTTCAAAGACTGTTAATTTGATTTTGGTTTACAATTAACTAAGCAGTAGCAACTTAGCCTATACAGAAGACTGCCAAGAAAAATGATATCTTTGGTAAATTACCAAGGATCAAAATGTGGACAACAGATTTTTCCCCTCCCACCCCTCCACCCCCCGTCTATTTTTAACCAACAATGATAGTTTTGATAGAGTAAAAGTATTTCTAGAAAATATAACGACAAGGTGCAAGTTTTTCCAAACAATCCAGAATTTCAGAAGGAGCAGTATATGTTTAAAGGAGACAAAAAAAACCCCAAACAATTTAAGCATTAAATGTACAGTAAGTGCTCTGTACTCAAATAAAAAGAAAATAAACTCTAAGAAGACTGCTGCAGAATGGGAAAAAGCAGGTCTAGTTTGTTTATTTATAAATTGGTAACAAGTAGATTCTTTCGCACTAACTAAACCAGACAGTAATTATAAACACAGATTGGTTAAATTCCCTGCACCCTATCAAAGGAAATGAGTTCCTCTCTTTTCCAAACATTGTCATTTGTTTATCGAGCCTCTTTTGGGCTTGATTTCATTAAAAAGGATGTAAAGCCCACATCTGCAACTCCCAAAACAATGTTAACCTTGTTAAGCTGATCCAGAGTCCTCATTACAAAAAAATTTGCAGGCAAAAGAACCAAGCATTTTAAAAGGGAGCCACTGGAATACAGAGCAAAGAATTTGGATTATTTTTGTTCCGTTACAGAAAACTTATATTACTATGCAATAGAACAGGAAGCAAACAGTAACCGCCTCAGTAGTTCTGGATAATTAGTTACCTAAATTCTCTGAGGTGAACAAAATGTACTTAGATGGCAGAACATTACTGCTTGTGTGCTGAAACAACACAGTAATCTTGGTTAAAATGAAAATCAAAAATACAGGAGGAAAAAGTCATGTTTAAAATCACTAGTCTTTATCAGTAAAGTACAACCGAGTTCCTCATTAGAGTAACAGTTTTATTAAAAAGGGGATGATACTGCTTATATTAGCTAGTGTCAGATATCAGATTTCAACAAACTTTAACATGGTAGGTGCTATTAAAACATCATTATTAGAGTTGCCATGCTTGAATGATTTGCACTAAAGTGAATTCCACGTATTTGTTGGAAGACAGGAATAATAAATCCTGGAGCTTGAGCTAGTAAGAACTGATCTGAACTTTGCAGACAAAAAGTTAAGAAGCTTTGTCCCGAGCATTGCTGGGAGTGGGGTTAGTGAAACTCAGCCCTGTGCCTGCTGCTGCTGAAATCCTGCTGGAAGAGCTGAAAAGGGACTGAAGAGGTCTTGTGTGCAGGAATCCCAACATGTGCGTGAAGGAGCACCAGGGAGATGCTGTTACACCTGGTCTATGTTCCCCATGGGATGTTTGTCTTATGGCAGCATGGCCAAAGCAGGAGAGCACTATGGGAATTACCCCTTCATGGGGCTGATCCCTCTGTCCCCGTGGATTGGGTGCCGTGACTGCAGCGTCCCAAGATGTGCCTGTGATTAAAGCTCGTTCCCATGGCTTAAGAGAAAAGCGCACGCCAGGGCAGCAGGATCAAAGACAGAGTGATGTGCATCACCTAATGCTCCTGGACCAATTAGCCTGACAAACTGCAGATGTCTTCACAGAACACATTGTATTTATTTACTGATTCACAGCAGCACTGAGCAATTTGCTATCACACAGCCACCTCCTCTGGTCAGGTAAATGCTGGGTATCTCCCACCTACAGTGAAGGCAAATCAAGGAAAAACAAACAGGTTCCCGAAAGGCAAATCCTCTTTCCATCACTGTTACTGCCATCTTAATGTTCCTGGGATCAGCTCTTTGACCATGTATCCGTGCAACTTTTTCTCATGCAACCTACCTAAAAATCCAATTTATGCAGGTTTGCTCCTAATCTTACTCAGGTTCTCAAATATTGTGAGTACTTTGATAAAATGAAGACAATGTTTGTTACTTTTGCTCTCTGGAAACATTTTGTGATACTAAATTAAAATGCTTTTAATTTTTCAATATTATAATCAGAATAAAAATTAAAATATATCTGAAGATTATGTCTAAAATAAAACAAAGAAGGACCATCAAGAAGAGGGAAACATATTAAGAACTCATTTTGATTTCTCTTGGTACATAATTCCCTCTGAATCCTTACATATAACTTTAAGTTTGGCTCCATACTGGGATTTCCAGCTCAGCTTGTCACAGGGAATTTGGGGCAATTAATGTCTTGAAAGACTGTGCTTTTAGAATAATCAGGTCAGGAACTTTGTCCTTCTAAATATTCTGCTGTTTCTCAGGAATATATGTGGATTCTTGAAATAATAAGTTACAGTAACACTGTAGGATCAGGGCCAGATCCTCAGCTGGTGCAAAGTTGGCTTTTCTTCATTAACTTCAAAGGGACTATGCTGATTTACACCAGCTGAGGGAAGATGTGGCCCACGGTGTCCAGGTGGATTTAAATCATACACATGAGAAATACCTCAGTACATCCAGGTTTGTACTGAGGTTGAACATAAAAGGCCTGGGTAGCGGGAAATCCATCCTTTTTTATTTTTAAATGCTCAAATGTTTACCAGCTGACCTTCCCCTTTACTGCAGATCTGGGAATCAAGGTGCATACAATAAAGTTCAAACCAATCAACTGCTTTCAGCTGTTCTTGTGCAATGAATTTTTAAACATTTGATCATTAAGACCAATCTATATGCAGGTCAGTTTTCTGAACAGGATGGGAACAGTTTGGGAGCAGATGCCAGGGCACTGACTCATGAAGAGGGACTGTTAAAATAACACAGAGAGCACATTTATCTTGGGCCACCCATCAGATGAACACTACCAAGACCACCTCTTTGCTGGATGGATGTACAGATCAAGACATTTAATCTCTAGCATAGCACCTTTGTTAATTGAACTGTAGCACAAAGGCAGAGCAGCACTCATCAGCATTGAGGTGGTTATCTTATCACACACAGACTTCTCTGCAGGTCTTAGTTCTTCTCCAGTTGGTAAATTCTCTAGAAACGGCACTCCATGCTGCTGTTAGCTTGTTTATTCTACAAAACTGCCTTGTAAATGCTCATAAATATGTGGGAAAATTTCAGTTGTGACTGTTTGTGATATGTTCGCTTCCAACACTTACTACTTTTAATTCACAGAGTTTGTGGTGGGCAGCAGCCTCAGGCCATTGATCCCTATTTCTGAATCACTTCAATTTTATTAGTGGGTCACTGGCTGTGCTCAAAAGCCCACATTCACCATCCCAGCCACATTGCTGGGCACTTGGGTCACCTGCCCTTCCTGACCCCTGCTGTCTCACCTGGCCCACCTAGGGAGGTAGGTACCTGGGATAGTGTCTCATCCACAGGCAACAGCACTCAGACAAATCACAGAATGATAGAATGGCTTGGGTTGGAAGATCATCTTGTTCCAACACCCTTGTCACAGGCAGGGACATCTTCCACTAGATCAGGTTGCTCAAACCCCCATCAAACCTGGCCTCAAGGTTCACACAGTCATGTGCAACCCTAGGTGGGAGAAGAAGAGGTGACTGACGTAAGTCCACTAGAGTTGATTAAGCTCAGACACTCTTTAGAGACTCAGGTAGTGAGTGGTGTTGAATGGAGGCCCAATTTAAGCATTTTTTTTCCTTGCAGTGCACATGCAGAATATCTGGTCTTTATTTAAAGCCCTCAACCTTCGAAGCCAAGGGGGAAAGCAGGTTAATCCTGGCAGCACTAGGGTTATTCAATTTTGAGTTATCATATCTGTAAAGGGGATGATCACTGAAGCTTGCCTGATTTATCAGCTATCTTAGAAGCAGGCCCTCAAAGCCAGAGCTGCTGTGCTGAAAGCCCAGTCCTAACTGTTATACAGGTATGTTATGCAATTTCCTTAATGTATATGTTGGTTGATTGAATTCCAGTTCAGTGCTCATGATCGCCATGCACATGGTTGCTTTTGTACAGACATCTTTACGTCGATACAGTGCTGCATCTAAACAAAAACATCTAAACCCTGTCTAGCTAAGATGCCACGTTGGTGCCTCTGGAAACACCACCCAAACAATCAGAAGGGTCTAATTGAAGTGTTTTATTTGAGAAAGTATTTCATAAGTCACAAATATTTTCTGTCAACATTAACTCAATTCTACGAGTACTTCATTCAAGGCATGTAGGCAATTAATTACTCAAATATATCCCTAAATACCACCTAACTTGCATCTAGTGCTAAACCTGAGCCCTTGGAAATGTCAGTACTGGACTTGAACTACTTGGAGAATATTTAACAAAAATTTTTGCAGAGCATTTGCAGATGCTGAAATCTGCCAAGATTTTTGTAGCGTATCCAGACACCATAACATGCTGGTAGCCAAACTAGAGGATATTTGTTTAACTCAAATGATAGCATTTGGGTCAAAAAACCAGTTGAACTATAGGACTTATTACTGCAGGCTGACCCAAACCATCCTTGCAACTGTATGGAGCAACAAGGAGTAGGAAACATAAAGTTGAAGGGGTGAGTCTCATTCTAACACTTGCTGAACACATCACCTTGGCAAGTCACCCAGCTTGTCTGTGCCTCAGTTACACTGTCTGAAACACTGAGATAATAACAATATTTAATCACCTTTGAAAAAAAAAAGCGAGAGATCCTCAAACAAAAGAAGCAATAAGTGTGAAATATTCATTATAATATTAAAGAACAGATGGCCAAAGCAGAGATCCAGTTAAAAGGACTGCACAGAGTTATAAGAAACCTCTTGCTGTGACGTATGCGCTTTACGATGTGCATTCCCTCAGACAATACACGATGAGTCGGCTGCAGCAGTTTATGTTCTGGATTAGAGCATACGCATAAATAAAGCTACGTTTTTATGTGATCCCAACAAATAAATGGGAAGCACGGACAGGAATGTCTAGCTGATGGAAAAATGAGACACCACAAACAAACCACAGCTTGATGATAAAAAAAAGGAGTCTAAGATTTATATGGCACAGCTGGCTATGTGTAGTGCTTTTGTAAGTCTACAGCATCTGGTCACTTGTTTTAAATGTCTGAATAGATAGAGGCCTGAACCTTGCACAACTGTGGAAAAAGAGGCAATGTCTCATAGTAAACCACACAGTCATGCGTTGCACAACACTCTGGTGCACGTGGAGACCTGCCTGACTCAAACACCAGGTGAGAAGGGGCAGGAGCTCTCCTGGCCAAAGGGCACAACTGTCCAACTGCATGTCTGTCCTGCATTCAGGATAACACAGGCATCCATCTGCCTACATCTTTCTGGACAAGCTGTGCTGGAACTGGAGCATGTCTTCTAGAAGGACATCCAAATATAAATATAATTGACAACAATTTTTACCATCTCATTTCTGTGAGCTTTACTGATTTAGAGTTATGCTGACATACATCACTGGAGAACACAGCCCATTGGCCTTCAGCACCTCTATGAAACCACCCCAAAACACCCTAGATATCCCTTTGTGAACATGAATGGTGCTTCTTTGTCTGTAAAAACAGGGTGAAATGATAAACCCTGTTACAGACAGAGGAGGAAACGGACCATCTTCATGCTTTACTTGCAGAGTACTCAAGCCTTTCATTGTTAGCAGATTATATTTTTACCCAAATTTTCAAAAAAGACACATTGCACAACAAACTGTGGGAGAAGCATGCTCCCAGCTGTGGTGTGAGTCACTCAAGAGAAGGAAAGAGGGTGGAGCTTGTTGGGCTGCAGGGCAGCACCACGACAGCAGTGGGGAATGGCCAAAGGGTGGTGAGAAGGGAGGAGGGCAGGTGCATTTTACAACTGTATACGAAAAAAGTCTATGGAAACTCAAGAGGTTGAATGACAAGAATAATAAATAAGGTACCGCCTTGTTCTAGGGCACAAATGAGTCCTTTGCAACACTGAACACAACTAGCTAAATCCCTAATTTGTGCTAGCTGTAACTGTCAATGGAAGAAGTTTCTAAGACTTAAAATATTTCTACAGCTTTTAAATCTTCCATGCTCTCTCTGGAAAGATAAGATATGGCAGGCCCAATCTCTTATTTTTTAAAAGCCTCACAAAAACCCAAAGGTTTGTGCTCCCTCTGTTGGTTTTAGGAAAGAGATTTGCTTGGGTTTTGTTTTCCCCACAAATATCATCCTTCATTTTGTTCTGACATCAGTGGAAGGACAAAAACGCATTTGTGTGACGAGATGTTATTTACACTGAAGTTTCTCTTGTTTAAACAAGAAAATGGACGTGCTAATTTCAGCTCCATCCCAAATGCAAAGAAAATGAATAAACATTTAATAAACCAACTGCCAAACTGGAGGAAGATTAAAGTATTTCAGTACTGCTGAAGGAAATACCGCAACCAAAAGAGGGACAACACTGCACACAGAGTTATATCACAGATATCTCAGTTGATGTCTGCAACATTGTTCACCAGTTTACAGAAGCCTACATACCCAAAAATGTGCATTGCTCACAGTATTTTCTACTGCATCTACTTTCCCTTTAACATTAAAAAAAAGTGAAAAAGAAGAAAAAGCCCAGTTACAAAACTAAACTAGATGAGTGTGAGTCTGAGATGATATAGAAGACAAATAAGAAAAAAAGTGTGACAGAAGGATAGATCAAATTCTTGCATTTTTTTTTTCCTTTGGTGTTAATTATTTACAATATATGTTTCTTATCTACAATCTGTTTTTCACTGCATCTTTATTCAGCACAAGGGAGCCCTGATCTTGGTGGGTTTTTAGCTGCTAGTGGAACACAAATACTAAAATATGATATCAGATACACTTGTTCAATTATTAATTTTTAGGAACAGAATGTAAAGTCATTATCTGCAGAATATGAAACCCTTTTGGTTTAAATAGTACTAATGACTTAGATGCTTGTTGGAATGAAATGTCTGCACTTTGGCCCTGAGAGGAGGCTGAATCCAAGGTCTCTGTGCCTAACCCATGACCTTACCCAACACTCCCAATTTAAATGAGTGAAAATTGATAGGTGAGGCAATGCTGTTTGTCAGACATACCATTTGGTTTGGTAGCCTTGAAAGTAAAGGGTGGTTCCCAGCCTGCATCCATAACCACAGACTAAGGCACTGCATTAAGGAAAAAGCCACCAGGATATATAGCTACTATTTGTCACAGCTGTTGGAAGGGTGGCTGGTGACCTGCAGCTCTAACGCATTTGACAGCAGCATCAGTTTGGCATCCCCTGTTTGAACTGCTGGCTCCCTGTCCATCCCCCTCCCTGTCTGGCTGAACTTGTTCGTTGCTGGCTCCCAGCCCTAGACTTGTGACACTGCAATTAAGCCGGGGTGGCATGCAGAGTCTGTAGGTATTTTAGCCATTTTGCCAAAGCTAGAAAAATCCTGACTGAACTGGAGCAGGAAAACAATTTGCTGAAACATCACCTGGAGCAGGAAGTTATTAGATGCTTGAGTGACTTCTAGAACAGAAAACTATGTATAAATATGTACACGAGGCAAAACAGATGTTGTCTTGACCTCTGCACACTGGAATCTTATAGCTGCTCTGTTTACTCTCTGCTGTCCATAATGCATCTTTAAGCCAGGTGCTGCCATTTATCAGGTATCTACATCTCTTGTTTAAACAAATGTTAACTGAACTTGACAGCAAAGGGGACCCCTGCAGCAAAATCGGCAGAAGACAGCTTTAAAGCTACCTTCAGTTCTTACTCCTGAAATAACTGAAGTTTTGTGTGACTAGGTGAAGAGTGAGGGCAGAAAGTTGAACTTTTGACCCCATCTCCATGGGATTTCATACACGGTCTGCCTGGTTCTCTGGCAGGGTGTAAGGCTCAGCTTTGCAGGGAGGAGGAGAGCTGGTCTTCAGGAGCTGGCAGGAATCATGCTGTGGGCTCTGTTCCCTGCTCATCAGCCTCTCCAGGGTCCTTTGAACAGCATATCTCTTCTAGGGCCATCACTGTAATTACTACTTGCATCATAACTACTTCTAGCATCATAAACTACTCCTTGCATCATAGTGACTGCCGGCACCATGGCTTTGGCCACTTGTGCTCCCTTGGGAAATGGCATAGCCACTGACAATAGGTGTGAAATTAAACTCTGTCACCTCTCTGTTAAGGGCAGCCCTATAACTGTTCATTCATGAAGCAAAGACAACAGGCACTTAAGTTTTTTCAGGAAGCTTCTGAGCCTTCCTTCTTCTCTCTCTCCTGCCAGCTCCTGGAACACACAGCTGACATAAAGGGTTTTCAAACCCCCACAAGTGCCCGCAAAGAATTGAGCTCCTGAAGCTGAGGAAACACCACCACTAGCAAGGAGGTCAGTGTAGGGGTTTGCTATCAGCAGAGAGCCAGGCAGCATAGTCAAGACAGATGCAACCCATACCTCATCCATCATAATGGATGTCATGAAAAGCACCCTGGTTTCAGAGCTGTATTACAGACTTTCTGGTGCCCAGTGCAGAACAACTTTCAGGACCTTAGCACAGCTATTTCACCATTCAAATGCTCCTCAGGAGATAAACATTCTTCTTATATAAATAAATAATCCTCTAATCAAAGCTAACTTTAGAATGAAATTGGTCTTCTGATTGATTGGATTCAGGTTTCTCAAAGTGTCTGTCATTAACCCCTCAAAACTGTGTAGGAACTCAGAAGCAATCCAGCATTACATGATCAACCTATCAATATTTTAATTAAAACTGGATAAAGGTCATAGAAAATGGGTACTGATACCACTGACGACTGAGAGAACATGCTGAAACTCTGTCAGGACCCTGCTTACTCAGTTGAAAAGTTTATGACATCCTAAAAACTAGAGGGAGAGGAGTTGGATTCAACATTAGAGATCAAAGCCCTGAAGTTCATTTCAGAGAACCGAAAGAAATGCTTATGTAGAACCAAGGGAAGACACTTTGCTAAATTTTATGAAATGGGAAATAATGCTAGATCTTGTTTTTCTAATAGAAAAATACATCTGTCAAGTTAGAAGCATGTAACAATCCAAAAAATGTCTTTTGGATATCAAAAATGGATGTGGGATGAAATTTATGTGCTTTTCTCCAGACTGGGAACACTACTGATTCGCAGCTAGAGCTTGATGCCCAAGATCTGTCTTTTGCAGCTTCAGTGAGCTGCGTCTGCAAGTGATTCCAAGCTCAAACTTGAAGGTCATTAAAAAAATCAAAAATTTTGCCCCTGCAGAGGCTCAGGGTGGGTACATGCTGAAATAATCACCTGAAGAAAAATATTCACTTGAACCACAGTTTTCTGTCTTATGTCCTTCCCTCACAGACACTCCTTTACCCCCTGTCACCTCATCAGGAGGCAAAAAGGGAAGAAAGATCAGGTCAAATACCTCCACTATCCCCTGGAAGACGATTTCTAGAAATCATTTGTTTCCAAGTTTCCTTCCTTAATGCCTTGCAGAAAGGAGGTCTGGTACAATGAGACTTTGCAACTTCTTTCATGTGTCACGGATACATACAAAGGAAAATCACATGCATAGTATGATACCTGATCTCAGACGGTAGTAGTGGACTCAGCACATTGTCCAAAATGTAGTAAAACTACTGCTGAAACTGCTGAATATTCTAGGTATACCATATATGCATACACAGCGTATTAATTTTCCTTCCTGCCTTTATCTTAATAAGTTCCCCTTTGCTTCTCTGCCACTAATTTACGTTGAGGACTTCTACAGATGTATACTCACAGATCTGTTACACACTGGGGCAAATATTCCTATGCTGGCTGGTCTACCCAAGTCTATTCTTGTTCTACAAGAAGAATAAGACACAGAATTTCTTGGGGGAAAAAAATCTATTTAATGGTGTTGGGAGGACTGGCATTTTGCTAAAACATTTAAGATTCCTCCCAATATGTTTGTTACATAATGGACCACGAGTGTGTCCAGTATTGGAGTTTGAAAGGTATCCCAGCCTCTGAGACTACAAATATCTTTGCAGAAGGATTATGTCGCTCATCTCAAAAAATTTTCAGGATGTATAGCATTAGCAGTGTTGTCTGCAGGATCCCACAGCTCATGTCTGCTTTAAAACAATGGCAGCAAAGAGGAAGAAATATGCCAAACTCTGAATAACACTGATCACAGAAACAGGTAGAGACACCTTTTCCATTGAAACCCACAGGCAGATATTAGGGAGAGCAGGGAAGTGCTGTGTAAAATATACTATGCTACCCAATCACCAGAGGTTTGAGATTCTCTGATGAAATGGAGTCTCATCCAGTTCCCTCTGTCACACTGTCCATTTAATCCTGGTTGAGAAGTCAGGGGGTTGGTGGGAGTTTACTCACCCCCTGGCCACCAGCTCAAACCGTGGGAAATGGCTAGTGTGGTCATCAAAGAGAACAAGGAAGCCTGTAGTGGGCAAGATAGTGAGCAATGCCTGAAACACAGACCATCCCTAGACCAGAAATGACAAAATATTAGGCAGATTAGATTGGTTTTGAGGATGAGCAGACTTCAACCATGGCAGTCTCATTCCTTATGTGATAAACTGTGCAGTCAGCAGAACTAGAGACTGCCAGGAAAAAAGTATCACTAACACTCAGGAGGTTTTTAGAACAGGACAGCTTGTTCCTGCTGCAAAAGTGGGAACACTAAATGAGCTCAATAATTTCAGTCTCTAAACCTGTCGTTACCTGCCCAGCTGCTGATAGTGCTGTTATCTTGTTACTTCTGCATGCGTGCTTCCTTCAAGGATTTCAGTGTTATAGCTCTGAAAGGATATCTGGTTTGCCTAAACATTAGGAGCCTAAAAAGCTAAACCGAAACAAAAACCACACCTATAATGACATGAAAAGTGTTATGCATTTCAATGAATGGAGGACAGACATTCCATGTAACCTGAGTTTAGTTACAGAACAGTGAAGATGAGCACTAGATCCACTGAAAGTATATAATTTACCAACCATTGGGGCTTTGTTAATATTCCCCTTTTATAGGTTGGTTTTTTTTGTTTTTTTTTTTTTTTTTCACAGTCTGATTAGCTAATTAAAGTTGTAGGCTGTTTCCTTTCAATCAGAACTGTGAGTGTGTACCAGGTGCCAAGCATCGTGACATGCAGAAAGGCAGATGAGCTCAGAGAGATGGAGGGGTGCAGAAAAGGCTCAGCCCCACCAGATTACCCCACTCTCAATGGGCTAAAACATCAGGTTTGGACATTTCATCCTGTCCTGGCATGAGGTACACCACACCTCACTGTGAAAACAACTCAAGCATCATGGAAAAGTGTTAGAGCATTGGGTGAGAAAAAAAAATCTATACCACTGAAAAATTTTCACCAGCTTCACGCAAGCATGGTTGAGTTAGATGAGAGGAACCCCTAGATTAGCATCCCTTGGAGCAAACTCATCTCCAACAAGCTCTTGTTGGATGTGCTGGCACTTGAGCAGATACGTGAGCCTGATCCAGTTGGGCACAGCATCTTCTATCCTTAAAATCCTTCCTGACATCTTCACCTGGAGCTGTTCACAGCATTTGCCACAGAAAAGTGGGTTTTCATTGTCAACGAGAAACAGTCAATACAGAACTGATTCACAACCCCTCATAGAGCAAAACCAGCACCAAAATAGGTACAGTTTCCTGTGGCTGTACAGAGAAGGAAAACAATTTCGGAGGTCTTTGGGATCAACTGGATCAATACTTTCTTTGATGTGTTACTAAGCAAATAACCAGGGTACGTCTCGAATAAGGTGAGGTGAATCTTAGATCAGAAAGATGATTAGAAGGTATGAGGTTAATGTATGAATGTACTTTATACATTTAAAGGTACTTGGTTAAGATTTAAATATAAAATGGGGTTTTCAAATCCACGTTCTCAGGAATTTTATGTCTCAATTCTAAAAAAGGGTTTATAGGTAAAGAAATAATAGCACCTCCAAGATGCAGTTGGCTGGCATAAACACCTCAAATGGGGCATGGTCTTTGACAGGGTTAGCTGAGGTAAAAATATCCCACTCCTTTTCCAAAATCAGGGGAAATTACTGTTTAAATAGAAATTGGCTGAGTTAACAATTAAAACAATTTAGACTGAAAAAGGCTATAAAACAGAGAAATTTTGATCCACTGGTAAGGTGACCAAAGTACAAGATAACAGAGGAAATTATCAAGGCAAGACAATCTAGGACTCCTAAATTTAAGGATAAGCTGCAAGAATGCTCTGCATAGGTACAGGAAAATCTTTAAATATTTAACTATAGCTGTTTTAAATGCAGATTGGGCTACATTTTCTTGGCATCATGGAATTTTTTTCCATTTCAAGGCTAGCAAACCTCCTGGAATCTTACCAATAGCCATGAAAGATTTAAAAATTTGAGTAACTGTGGTAAGAATGTGCATAGCTGATAAATAGGAAGAAAACATTTGAACTGCCTTACTGTTAGTCCTAGTGTTTCACAAATTTCTTTATCTAAAAATATGGCAACTGGAAAAGACCTAAGCTAACATTAAAATATTTAACCAGGAGTTCAAACACACACATATTTTATACAGTGGCAGTAATATTTCTTTTGCCCAATGGAGCTCACAATGTTAGTTTGCTTACAACCAGAGGGATCCAAAAAGAAATAATGCCAACACGCTCAGCATATTTCTAAAATATTTTTTCCGCTAAAATGTGCATCATTCCAAAAACATGTCTGAGTGGTTATATTTTGGGTGAGGAACAAAATCAGAGAAAAAGTGTCATATACATCTTTATACTACAATATTTCACAGTCTATTATATAAGATGGTTATTTACACAGACAGAAGCTTAATATGTACAAAGAGCAAGGGGAAAACCCTTATGTTTAGGTGTTGCTAGAGTAAACCAGCAAAGCTACAGGTAAACTGGGTAAGTCATTTAGGTCAAACTAGGTCGTCAGGCTGGCTAAATCCTGAGCTGGCATCACACCAGTGTAAGACTCCTCCTTCCTTTACAAAGGCTTCCACATTCATTGGACAGAAACATTTAATTTTGTGTTTGTTTAGTTCATCACTTCTGATTTTTAATCAAGACACTGGACACGTGGCACAAATGCTCTCTCCATAGTTCCTGCAGGTCCCTGCTTTGATTGCGTCAGTCAAACCACAAATCTGTTTGTTGCTCTCAGGGAGCAGGTCCTGTGCATCCCACAGGGATCAGCTCACCCTCCCTGCTTCTCCCAAAGGTTGGCAAGATGGTGATGGAGCTGTGTGTGTGACAGGCCCCTGTAAATCCTTGCACTTCATCCTCAGGATGGGACACCTTGGAGATCCGTATCTACCTGTCAGTGCGCTCAAAGACCCACCTTCACCCTCTGCCCCAGAAAGGGCTCTGGTCCCATTGACATCCCCCTGGTTCCTGGTTTGCCTGGGGTGCTAAGCAATTCCTGCTAACAAAAGCTTCTGTGGCTGCAAATCTCCTCTTTATTAATTTAGCTCAATAGGTAACATGTGACTGCAGGAATTTTGGCACGAGAATTAGGAGTTAAAATAAGAGAGAGCAAAGGGAAAAGGTTACCAGGGCTAATCTAAAGTGATGCTAAAGGCTTTACATGGCTATGAATAAAAAGGAACTTGTAAATAGTGGTTTTGATAGTCTTTTCTGAGGTTTATAAGTGACATTTCCTTTACTTCACCTTACTGCAATAATAACACAGATTTGCTACGCTACATTTTTCTAGAAATCTTGCAGGACACTGAAAGCTGACTATATCCTATTCATACTTTCTGCATGCAGAAGAGTGTGTTCTTGGACTTCTAAAAGTTTTCCATTTGGGGGAGTAGAACTTTCTCCTCTAAGACCCAATTAATCATCGCACGCTGTGAGGCACCTCTAATGTACAGATTTAACGAGACAAGCCTTCCTGGTTTAGTTTTTTCCACCTTTGAATAAGTACTCCTTGACACATAAAAATCAAATATAAACAGTGCTAGGACCGAAATCCATGTTCTTGGAACCGCACCTAATTTAGAACTGTAAGAACTTGGGAATGTTTATATTTCATCCCTAAAGTCTTCATCTGTTTATATCTAAACTGCAATCTGAACTTAGACACAACTACAAGGCTCAGTGAAATAGGAGAGCGTTTCCTTGAGATACAGTCCTGGAAATCCACCATCTTTTTTTCTTCATTAATGTCTAATCCTCATTTAGTAAGAATTTAGCTACTTTTATCCTGATGTGAAACTTCAGGGCTGCCTATTTCACTCTGCTGCCTGCTGCTTCTAAATACAGCAGTGCTGGTGGTGGAGGTGGTGATTGTGAGTCATAAACACTCTGTCATTGTAACATGTCAGATTTGTCCAAAAGAAACATATTTTTATATCTTAGATTATTTTATTATTAGTTTAAGAAGGTTCGTTTAGCTCCTAGCAAAGCCATGAGGAAGAATTATGCACTTAAGCAGTTCTATCTCAGATGTGTAATGCCTTGCAGTCATTTAACATGCTGAGACAAACAAGAGAATCCCCAGAGTGCTCATCTACTATGGGACTTATTTCATACTGCATCAATAATGTAAATTGAGATGTGAAGATAGCTCCTTGTTTTTCTAAGGTACGATTACACTAGTGCAGACAACATCCACTCAGCTTCACTGGAAACACTGGAGTCAGCTCCTTGATAAAAAACCTGGCCCATTCTTTATCTGAACAGAAGAAAAAATTACACTATCAACAGGAAATTGTTGGGAGCAGCCTGGCTTTGTGAGATCAGTTGTTTGCTGTGATGTTTTCCAAGCCCCAGGTGAAGTGTTGAAAAGCCCAATGCAGAGGTTAATATTTCTCACTAAAATGACTTCAGATAGTAGTTTTTGTTCTTCTCAGTGAACTACCTTGGCCCTCATTTAATTACTGTGGTGATTGGAAATTCATTTAAGTAGACCTCACACAAATTAATTCAGCTGGATTATTTGAGTCTATAAGGGCTCAGCCATGAAACACTTGCATCATCCTACCTTGATACTTTTGGTGGAAAATGGAAGTCACCAGGAAATTCAGTTTTTCTCAGCATGACCTTTTATCTGCCCTAGTAAGACACACAACATTATGCCTAGTTAACATCCTGGTGCAGTGCCCATATCTGCTATTGTACAATACATCGAACAAACATAAAAGGCATCAATCAAAATCCTCAAAATGTCTTTTTCTGCCAAGATGCATAAACGTTTCCTATCTCCCATCAAATTATTTTAATTACAGCTGCTGAGCTTCATAATTATTTTTAGCCAGGCTGGCTTTTCTGTTGTTATTGAACATATGATATGCAATATATTGCATTTATACATCCCACTGGATTTTGTTATAGCAGAGCGACTCCTGTAGCTGAGATGGAGACTCTTTCTCTAACTAAGAAGCCATTTGACATTTTGCTGGAAATTTTCCACCTTTACTATCTTGCTAAGGATTTGGAGAGGGCAAGGCATAGAGAAAGGAAAATTCTTTATACTCTCTCGGGTTGTTTCCTCCTCTAGCTTTCCTTCTTCTCCCCAAAATATTTCATACAGATGATTTTCTTATAAAAATCCTCCTTATAAAAATAGCTCCAAAACAAACATAACTGGAACATGATATGGACAGATTCTTACTGACAAGAGGAGCGAAATCCCTTTTTTTTTTTTTTTTTCATGACTTGTTATAATCCAAGAACAAGGACCTTTATCTTTTCATGATCTTTGTTTTCAACAATGCACCCTGAATTTTGCTTCAGTTTAGGGTCTCTCCTTGCAGGCAATAAAACATAAGGTAATTACTGAAAGAAATTAAAAAAAGTAAGCTTGGCTTCAGCTGAGTAAAACCAATTGGGTTTCAAATATATACCAGGAAGACCCTGTATGTTTGAGTGCCACTGAAACACATGCCATTTATAACACAACAATAGTGATCCTCTTCTGAAAGACACTGCTAAATATGTCAGTCACTTACCCACGAAGAATTTGTATTGCATTTCTGAAAGCAAAATTGCAGTAGCTGACAAAACATGAAAGTTTCATCATGGTGGATTAGAATGCACACAAGAAATTCAAAGGAATTTCTCGTTACTCAACGTTTCAACTGACGCTCTTTACGTGTCTTTGGGGAGCAGATTTGTCTCCGCACTCTATAGAAAGGCCATGTGCATAAAGAGGTTGGATTACAGAAACCTAGTAAATAATATAACAAACAGCTAATTAGGCTGTACAGCAACATGAGCAAATATGTGTTGTTCCTACACTGCTGATCCCCAAAGAAAATGTGTTTTTTTTACTGCTAATACAACTGTTTCTTTGCCCAGGAACTTCCATGACATCAAGAGATTATCAGTTGATTTGAAGATTCCTTGTCCCTCCTTGCTTGTCATGGTCATGCTTGCACAGGTTTCTCTACATTTCAGTATATTACAAAGTGCTTGCAGGTAGAAAATTTGATGCCACCTCTCCCTGCCAAGTAAGAAATGCTCTCAGAATTTATGATTTCCAAAGATCTTTCCAAAAAAGGACAAGAAAAGTACACAGCTAATATTTTTTACACATAAAAGATTTTTTTAAAAAAATAAACAAACAGAAAAGTGTCCTTTTGGCTGAAAGGAGACAAAATTCCATTTGTGCTTGCATAAGGTCAAGAAAAAATTTAGCAGCCTTTATATATTATTAAGAAAGGCGCAAGAGAGGAAAGGGAGGACATTCAGCTCTCCGTCAAGTAAATACTAGTCAAAGGTACAACACGAAAACCCTGGTGGTGGATACAGAATCACAGGATTCAAACAAGCTTAAGAAAACAAACTGAATGAACTACCCTGAGCTCCGTCCTGCTGTAGATGGTACCTTCTCTAGTGGCTTACAGACTACACTTCATACTGCAGCATAAATATGACATTGCTCAGTAGATTTTTAATGTCATTAGCTTTCCTTTTATTACTCCAAGACATTCTAATTATTAAACCACAAGAAACATGGCAACATTTTGTGCAATCTTGTAGAGAAGAGTTCCTGGCCTTGTACCATGTTATCATTACTACACACTAGGAGAAAACCAATTGCTGCTGCAACACTCTGGAGTGAAACTAAATTTGGAAGAGTGGTAAACAAAATTGAGGAAGAGTTACTGAAAATGGACAAGATTGACCATAAACCATCTGAAGGCAAAAAATATGAATTCAAGGTATGACTTTGTATGAATTTACATGTCTAGTAATTAAAATGTGAAGGCCACAGTCTCTAAGTGTGGAAGTCTAGTTCTGAATAAGACATGGGTACAATTCCTTCAACATTATATTCAAGTATTAAGCTGTGAACTAAAAAACAAACTCATCCTAAGATGCTCAGATAAGAGAATATTTAGCAGGCACACTTTTGTGTTTCAGCCTGCTATTGCCTCTGTGAGAATATTGAGTTCTGGATCCACACTTTGAAAAGTGCATTGAAAAATTAGGCAATTATAGTAGAAAGTCATAGGAAACATTAAAGAAATTGAAAAAGATGCTGTCTCATGGAAAAGCTCATTTAGCCTAACTCTGACAGGATCACAGAGCAACTTTATTACAGTCTGTAGGAATTAACAGACGGTCTGAGAAAAAGAAGCTGGAAAGTTCCCCGACAGGGCAACCACTCATCAGCCTCATCTTAGGTTGCAGTGGGTCACCCTCTGTTGCTAGAAGTTTTTAAACTGTGATTTTAAAACTGAAACTTCCCTAAAATTTTATCTATTTCTGGCTTTTTCAGGCCCAAGTTACACAGGAAGTCACAGCAGGTGGGCTTGCTGGAACCCTCTGCCTTTGCCTGTGTTTTATTGCTTGGCATCTCCAGCTCTCTGATGATCCTGAGCATTTCTGACTTGCAAGAAGCCCATTAAAAGACCATGAGCTACAGCACCAACTCACACCTGTCACCTGGGGTGGGCAACTGCTTCCAGTGTCAGGAATCGCTGCACAGTGAGATTATTCTAGGATCAATCTTACCAGATCAGCCTTACCCTTCTGCACATGGACACCTTATTCTGCTCCCCACTGGCCTGCAGCAGGTGCTGCTCTCACTGCCTGGGATGTCTTTGCACTACAAAAGATCTCAAATTCTTCCTGGATAAGAAGAATCCTCCACTGATCCCAAACTCTCCTTCCCCACAGAGAATATCCTCCATACTATCTCCAGGAAGGATCCCTGCACACCCTCCCATCCACCTCTGAGGAAAGCAAACAAATGAGGATGTGGCCCCACGCCCTAATATCGTATATAACACTTTTAATCATCTTACCGATGAAAACTGCCGTGTAAGCTCTTTTTATCTCCTGGCTAGTTTCATATTAATATATTATCTCCCTGCAACTCATGACTACTTCCAGCTGGTGCCAGAGAAATAGGAAACTGTTTAGATGCTTTCTCCTGTTCCTATGGCAAAAATCAAAGAAAGAAAAGGAGAAAGTATATTACAGAGAATTGAAAACAGGTACCTTTTATTAATGTAGCTGATAGTGCTGTAGAGTTTACTGTTCTTGTTTAATTGGGCTACATATTGATTCGACTGTGGCAGTGCAAGTAGACAAATGTTCCTTAATTACATTTTAAATTCAACTTTCTGAGGCTGAAGGTGCTTTTGAAAAGCACACGTTGCTGCCAGCCCCACCACAGCACAGGCTGACTTAAAGTTGCGCTGACGCTGAGCAGTTGTGCCCAACACTGAACCAGTGCAAAGCCTTCATTAAAATAAAAAGCAGCTCTGTAATGATATTTACATGACATTCAAAGTGCTCTTTGTTCTTACAATAAAATACATTCCAGATAATTCCACACTACTCAACCATAGTTCCTATTATTCAATTTTGCAATTTCTCTTATGTAAGCAAAGTTTTTTTGTAACATGTTCACTAATTATTACTTTTGTAGGGAAAGGTTTAGAAGTATTTAGACTCCTAGGAGAGTGAAGACAAATGCATTACAGAAATAATGCACTTAGCCTACAGGAGTAACCCTCTGCTCACTTATAAAAGCTCTTGCCAGTCAAATCTACAGAATACTATTTGATTCAACTGTGGGGGAAGAAAGAGAAACACTTGCCTGCCTCCAAAGTTCAAGCAAAGATTCTTGAATTGAAGCTGCCAAGATGGGAGGTGGCAGAAAATGGAGGACTTGAATCTAGGGGGAGAATAAGTAAAAAAAATATTTATACATTCTGTCGTTCAGCTCTAATTGCTTCAAAGATTATTTATTTTTCATTTTTTTGGAAAATAGCTTGCAGCTTCTTAACATATTTTTCAAAGAAGGAGCTGGAAGGCATAATAAAAAGCAAGCAGGGATATGCTTTCTGAATAGACTGAAATAATTAATGTGAGAATGCTTCCGCTTGAGCATTTTTTATGAACAAAAAATACATTATTTTTGCTTTTAAATTGGAGATAATTTGTTACACGGAAGTGGTGGTTTCTTTAATCTTGAAATAATGCTAATTACAATGGTATTTGGGATCTGAATTTTTGCAAAGCTATTCCCATGTTTGCTACTGACATAAAGAAGTTAGTTACAGACTTCAGAGGCTTGTGGCAGAGCCCCACTTTGTTTGCCTGTTGTCCCTCTTGGTTTCCCAGTCCCAAACCTCATTACTCCTGTGATTTGACTATGTGGGGGTTTCATCTACTCTAGTTCACAGTCACTCCACAAATAGCTGGTTGGAACAATCCATGGTCTAAACAGAATCTTCTTTTTTGTTTTTTTTTGTTAATATCAGCTCTTCCCGGAGAGTGACCGAAACTCATGGTCACAGCTAAGCCTAAAGGAAAAGCAACATCTCCCCACACTCTGCTGCACCACAGCATATTTCCAGGAGGAAGGTAGGAAGGCTTTGTCCGTTTACTTTCCACTGAAAAGCAGCTTTTACTTTTTTTAATGAGGAATTGCCAGGGAGCTTAGTCATGGAGCTGCACTGGGCACCTGCACAAACACAGACAAAAAGCAAACTCAATCTTTGTCCTGAAATCTTCTAGTCCAAGTATATCTTTGATCAGGTACATGGATGTACCTGGACACTCCCTTAGATTTCAAATCAAGGTCAGTTTGATTTAGCACAGAGATGGATCCTGAGGGTTGAGGTCCTGCATGCTCCCTTTCCATGGGCTCTTCCCAGAGGCGTTTGCCATACCCAGGGCTGCACGGCAGGAATTCAGTGGGTGTATTTACCTGCTGGAAAGCAAATGCAGACACTGTTTCTGCAGCCACAGTTTCATTTGGCAGAGAAACAGGTGCCTATCCACCAGGCAAGGGCGACACTCCCTTGTCTCCACTCGGGGCTGTGTACACAAACAGAAACAACACGCTGCAGGTACATACGCGCCGTGTTCCTTTCTCCAGGCATCTTTCATTATTCAGCATGTTTTCACCACTGAACAACAAATTGTTAGTGGTGTAACAAGACAGGAACACGTGTTTGGATATGGTGTGCAACCTGCAAAGCCTGGCACTTGCTCTGCTGAGCCGCAGTTCTCTGCTCTGGCAGGATCAAAGCAGCAACTAAGACAGCAGTGAAGCTTATGGTGATGTTAAATAGGTAGATGAGAAAGCCTGCATTTCTCAAAGGGATGAAGATGGTAAGAAGTCCTATTTTTGTGTCATTTTGCAGGGTCAATATTCCTTCTCCTCCATAAAATACATATATAGTCTGAAATAGGGAGCCGGGTGAGGTCTCAGGTAAAATGACTTCCCAGTTCTAGACCAGAGTTACCAGCAGGCTGATAGTGTTATTCAATGTGATCAAAGGAAAAGCAGAGGGAATTGATTATAATAAGACTTTTTTTAGCTGTGCTGAGTTTAGTGGAGAGCAAAACATCTGCAATGATATGTCAGGAAAACAGGCCAAGCTTTTATTTTGAAAAGTATTAGCTAGGTCTGAGGTAGGAAGACGCATAGACTTGTGAATCATCAGCATAAAAGTAGTAGTTAAATTTATGTTTTCAGATGAAGATGGATAAGGCCAAGCCTCTAAAATAAAATCAGAAATAGATTTGAGAGATGAACCAGCAGAAAACAGAGACATAAGACCAAGAAACAAGTTTTAAGAAGATGGGGATGAAGGGTATACACAGTTTAAGATAGTCACAGGTTCTTGGGAGGTCACCTGGTGCATCCCTCTGCCCTACGGCAGGATCAATTATTCTCCTGTCTTTCCTTTCAGAAGTCTGTCTGCCCTGGTCTGGACGGCCTCCAACAGTGGAGATCCCACAGCCTCTGCAGGCAGTCTACCTTAGTGCTTTATTATCCTGATTGTTATGAAAGTTTCCTGATGTCTAACCGGAATTCTTCGCTGTAATTTAAGCCCATTATGTCATGTCCTTTCCATTATGCACAGATTGTTTCTGTCTTCCCTGCCGCTGTTTCTTCTGTAATTACTTTCATGTTCCCTCTCAAGCGCTTATTATTTAAGCTAAACAACCTTGTTCAGCCAATCTATCCTGCTAGGTTGGGGTTTCTAGGCATTGTATTCAGGCCCCTCTCCAAACAGGCGACAACTTTTCTTGGGACATAACCCAGGAAAAAGTGCATGTACAGAGAAGGGATTACTTCTCACCTCTCCCAGGTGATCCATCTGTTTGAACACTGCATATTGCAGCAAGATGTCACCATGGAACCCCAGTCAGGTTGGGATCAGTGATGATCCCAAATCAGCTAATTTTCTGTAATTGGGTAGCTTGTTGGACTTAAATACCATTGATTTGCACCCATAAAGCTTCTATTTCTGTGCTCAACTGCAACCTGGGCAGGAGTCTGATCTGAAAGATCATTCAGCTGAGGATACAGTGCATCTGTCCTCTGTATTTCCCACACATTGATTTTTGATACTGCTCCTTTGGAGAAAATGATAAAAAGCTATCAATCTAAAATCAATTTATTTTTCCATCCGACTTTAATGCCTACTGCATCTGGGCCCAAAAGATGTTTTATATTTCGGTTATTTACAGACTTCTGGAGTCTGTGAAAGATTCAGAATTACATTTTGTAAATAATATTTCCCTTTCTTTTCCCTGCGAATTTCTTTTTGGAAATAGGACATTCCTCTATTTTATATGTATATATTTGTTTAAAAATCTGAGCCTTGGTGTTTTGAATCTATAATTTTTTTCAAAAACATTTTCCATGACCAAAAGTGAATATTCATGTTTTCTTAATCTAAATATCCCTTTCAGAAAGGCATCTACACAAAATTGTGCATTTCCAACTGATGCAATGGCCCAGCAGGACTTTATATCTTCCTCAAACCACTTGTCCCATCAGGCACTCAGAGCAGCAGCCGACTCTATTGGAGCAAAACAGCCCACATTTATAGTTTCCCTTTTTTTCCCTAGCTATTAGCTCTAGAAATCTACTCCTGTTGGCAACTCTTACTGTTGGGTAATAATTTACTAGCTACCAGCACCCCAGCATGCCTGTGATGGTGTAGTAGCACAATCATTAGTTTCTATTCTGCAGTGGCAAGATGTGACAGGGAGTCTACAATTTCGGATGATTCTGGTGTCAACTAACTGTGACACTCCATCAAACCCTGCATCCTTAATGTCATGGAGAGTTACATCCTTTCATGGGTGATAAAGCCTGGGCATTCTGACAACCCCGGTTTAAGTGTCCTCGTTGGCCTCGCTAAGCTCATGTCACTTCATTGTTTTATGACTTAAATTGTCTCATATTGAAAATGAGGATTCAATTTGAGATTTTATTGTTAACCTTTAAGGGCCTTGGAGCTCAAAGTCTACTCAAGAGGTAAGTGAAGTTTATGCTCCAATTCTTAATCTACCTTCAGTTACAGACTTCTGCACACGTACCCCATTGCTTCCTGATAGCTGTCTGAAAACTTTCCTGTTTTTAGTGACAGAATAGAATGAATGTAGATCTTCAGCTGTTCCCAGGGATGTTTTTAAAGATGGGTTCATTTTTCTTATGTTTGTTTGAATCTTGCCACTTGTTTCACCTTAAAATTTTATGTTAGATCTGGAAAGAATTGTTCTTGCCCAGCCTCCTCTTTGAGAAAAATGCTGTTAAAAAAAACAAAAATTCAATGAAGCCTCCAAAGGGCAAATGCTAACTTTTAAATTGAAAATGCTTTAAATTTTAGTTTATAACAGGAATCTTCTTTGTTCTTCAAGTGGTCATTTTTCTTTTTATTAAAACCTGTTATTATCACAGAAAGCATTGCTCTTTGTGAAATAACATTTCAGTAGTCAAAACCCCAATTTTCCCTAAGGAAATATTTCAAGGGAAAACTTTTTACATGCCCTACTTAGCACCAAGTCTTCCCATTTAAACACCTCCACAAGTGGCCAAAGTTTCAAAAGAGATGCTCTTCCACTTAGGCACCCGAAGGAAGCGTTTGAATTCTGAGCAGCTTTTGAAACATCAGGCCACCTTGTTTGAGGTGTGCGAGAGAAAGACGTGCCCTTTTCAAGATGTAGCTCCAATGACGGGGTCCTTAAGAACTTTTGAAGAATTCCCCTTTAAGAAAAAGAGGATTAGATCAAGGTGTGAATATTCCAGGCATAAATACAGCTATAACTCTGAAATCCATCCCTATTGCACGTGTTTATACGCTATTACATCTTGCTTTATCTTTGTGTTTTCAGTGCAAGTGTTTTACATATGGGCTTGAATGGATTACAAATCAGCTACTTTCAGTAGGGCATGAAAATTATTGCTGTTGAGAAAGATGTTTTTGTTGCACAGAAACACACCTAATTTCTGTTTGTGCAGTTGAGTTTTCTTGAGGCCAGGGCTGACATCCAGCATGCCATTAGGTACGGAAAGAGGTCCATCATGCTCCAAACTGGCAGAGAGCTTGCAAAAACTAAGATTAAAGAGAGGTGGATCCAAGCCAATCCCACTGTCAGTCCTTAGATCTACTCTCCTGTTCTTTCCCTGGAACAAGTAACCTTTTGCCCTTCCATTTTGTAAGGCATAAAGTAACTTCTTAATTAGGATTATTTTTTTCCCCTGCTGGAAAATATATTAGCAAAGATTAATGTCAAAGCATAGAACTGTTTCCTCTTTATCTGGCACAATGCTGCTATAGAACAACCAAGAGGTTCACAGACCTCTCTACATCAAGATGCTGTACAGTATTTGCAATAATAGCTCAGAGAATACCATGAAATTGGGGCTTTCAATCATTCTAAAGAGCACTCCTCCTTCTTTCTTTGTATCGCCCCTCCCTATTTTAACTTTCCCATATGGACACAGCAAACTCTATTATTTTTCCTCAAGTGATTAAGTCTGGCCACTTCACAATAAAACAACCTGTTGCTGAGAACATTAGTTTGGACGCACTTCATGGGATGGTAAGAAATTGTCAAACTTGAGGAAGGTCTCCTTCCATTTCCACAAGTCTCTGCAGGCAAGTCAACAAAACCTCATTGTCAATAACAGCAAGGACTGTTGACAGATCTAATAAAATCAACATAGATTTATTTTCTGTGGCCATTGCCAAGTAGAGATCAGCAAGAGATAGCTACCCCTATATTAAACACACATCTAAAGCCAACACAGTAGGGATGAAGGATGCTTGTCAAAGACATAAACAGCCTTCTCCTGCTTGCATCATCCCAGGGATACTACAGAGATTAAAAATTCCTGTCAATATACCGGCTAAAATCACCCACTGTGAACAAACTCATGAATTACAAAGAACTGGCCATAGCATCAACAAACTAGAAGATTTTATCATCAGAGTGCTTTGGTGACTCTGCTGTAAACTCTTGTCACACCAAACCCAATGAAGCTAATAGCATAAAAAAAAAAAAAGGTGAAGCAAAGACACATGTGAAACTGGGAGGGTGATTTTCCCATACATCCCTGCTAGGAAGACAAAGAGGCTGTTTTTGTGCTGCAATCAGAAGGATGATCTGATAATGCACTTTGCTAAGAGCCCTTCTGGAGAGATAAGCCCATCTGCTCTCCTAACAATACAGGAGGAAAAACAAGGCAAACCCCAAACAAACAAGCAACCCTTCACACACCACAATGTATGAGTGAGCAGTTTAGTCTCTGGATATATTTAGCCTGATTACTAAACTGTTTCTGCCATATAAAAATATATATTTACATATACATGCATATAATTATTTTCAGATGGCCAGTGCAGATCAGATACTGGACACAAACTGATTTTCCTTCTGTTCCGAGGTGCTGCATTTAAAAATGGCACTATCTTGGCTACTCTCCAAACTCCATAGATCTTTCTGAACTGTTAACCTACTCTAAGTGGAGAAGATAAGTCTGGTGATGAAAAGGAAGAGTACTAACACGTACTCTTTGATTTTGAGTAGATCAGTTCAAACTGAATTCAGCTGACACACCCAGATTACAAAGGTGAGGGTGGAGATGCTTTCCAGCATGGGCTGAGAGACAGTTTTGCTAGAAGCAGAGCTTCTAGTCCTCCTTTGAGGGCTGCAAAGTATCTGCTAGCAGTACATCTACTACTCATCAGCTAACCCTTAGTAAACATTGGCACCAACGAGTAGTTGATTTGGAATTATTTCCCCTATATGACAGAGCTGGAGTGACAGAAAATGAGGCAAAACCATGATTTCATAGTTTGGCTGCTACAAAACTCTAGTTTCTCTGCTGGTTTGGAGAAGTCACTGGAGCATCTCCTGACTAAAACACTAAACAACTTATGTCTACTCACTGGCATTGTCTCAAGACCAAAATTTTGCTAATTGCTTCTATCCACAGTTCCTGGTGAATGACATTCCATCAGCTGACCTTAAAGGGCATACAGAATAATTTTAAATTTTAAATTAAATTCAATAATTTTAAAATGAATAATAAAACAAATTTAATATAATAATTTAATAATAACATAAAAATTTAATTTTTATTTAAATTAAGGATTTTTAAACCGGCAAAGCCAGACCCTTCTTAAGTAAGAGCATAAAAAGGCCATGCAAAGTGGTAGAAAAGGTCATTATAGCCTAGTATCTTATTGCCAGGGCTGAGAGGAACAGCTCTGGGGAAGTGTCCCTGAAGAGAAGAACCACATGGTGCCTACTGGGGATGCTCCTGCTGTGAATTGCAGTAAAATGTAGAACAGCTTTTCTGTGGAACTAGGTTTAGATTAGATATTAGGAAGAAATTCTTTACTGTGAGGGTGGTGAGGTCCTGGCACAGGTTGCCCAGAGAAGCTGTGGTTGTCCCATCCCTGGAAGTGTCCAAGGCCAGGTTGGACAGGGCCTGGAGCAACCTGGTCTAGTGGAAGGTGTCCCTGCCCATGGTAGGAGGATGGAACAAGGTGATCTTTAAGGTCCCTTCCAACCCAAACCATTCTGTCATTCTCTGATTCTGGGACTAAGAAATAATTGGATGTCTTGGTGTGTGTCATCACTGAACTAAACACTGTCTTGAACTACCACTTTCACTTTGACTACTTTCTTTTCAAATTCCTCTCAGTAACTTATATTAAGTGATTACACATACCATTTAAAAATTGTCTGGTTTGCTAAGTAGCATCATCTGCCTTCTAGATAAAACCCAATAATCCTTGGTATTTCAATCTAAATTTTAAATTTGTCTCTGAATTTATTTTAATTTCCTCAGCACTTCTGGATTACATTTATTACAGGAAGCAAAAATCTTGTTTCCAGTCTGGCAGTCCAAGAATACTTGGAGCCTTAAGAAAAGGATTTTCTCCTCCACACCTTGTCTCCATCCCCTTTTCCAGTCACAAAGGACTGAGCACCTGTGGAAGGACAGATGGTCCCCTGGATTAATCCAATAGATGCTGAAGAGTTTTGAAATGCAGGACTCCTGCTATGCCTGTCCCATATCCTCTTCCTGTGCAGGCAGCCAAAGTGGAGAGCAGTTCAAAATCAGTTTTCATTTAAGTAAAGCCAGAGTAAAAAAAATTGGAGAGTAAAAATGACACTAAAGTACTCCACAAACCCCAATTCTCCACTTAAAAGTAGTCACTCAGAGGCACTACAGGGGTAATAGCAGAAATGCCTGGCCATTAGCCTGCCACACAGGCTCTGCTGCTCTCCTCTGTTCTGTCTCTGTTGGGACTGATCCTATGACTTCCTTTAGGAAAGCAGAGATCTGATTGCAGAGCACTTTTGTAAGGTGTCCAGGGCAGGGACTCCTTTCTGCAAGGCTTGTAAACTCTTGAGGTCTGTCCCAATGCTAAATAAGTCACTGAAATAAGGAATAATGCTAATACATCAGCCTTCTGCTTTGCAAGTTTTATGGTACCATTTGTGTGTGGCTGTGACTTAAAAACCTCAGATTTTTTTCATGGTCACAGATGGACTGGAAATAGGAGATGTATTTTTCATAGTAACTATTACATATCTGGAAAAAGATTGCTGAGACAAACAGCAAGCTACAAGGATCATAGCCATCTCTGCTGACTAAAAAGGATCTTAAACACAGTAAGAGCACACACTAGATGTGATTCTCCTGCATTGTACACTATTATAGCCTCCAACAGGGCTGTGATAGTCCTTTTCCCTCTATCACGAAAACACTCAGGTTGGTACTGCAGAAACGTGTTAAGTAACTGAAGGGGAAACCCTGATTCCTTGTGGAAAACAACCAGGTGTGAGCTAATTAAACTGCATTTTGTGAGATGACAGATTTCTTTTGAGAACTTCCTGCAGCTCCGTGTTCCATGTCTGCACTGGACAGGAGCATTGGGTTTGGATGGGAGTCTGGTTTACTTAACCCACAGCACCTGCAGAAAGCAGGCAGGTACCCTGCTGATGTCCCAGCTTCCAGTGATGTACCTGGAGTATGGACAAAGAGGACTTGGGCTTCCAGTAATCTTAATCCGTCCACGAGTGTAAATCGATCACTTAGCATGAAAAAAAGAAAAAGACAATTTTGCATCTGACCTGCTCACCTCCATATGACGACATGACATCTTAAAATCGTAGTAAGTATTAGAAAAATTATGTTTTAAATATGGGCCTTTGTATCTTTTATCACATTCTCTCCTGCTGTGGTTATTACCTAATAATTTTTGACACTAGTGATTAAATATAAAAGTTTTACATTTTATGATTCTATTTCAAATACACAATTGCCAGCATATATATCAAGGCCAAAATTAGGCTCTTCTTAAAGAATCTGTAGTTATATTTATGCATTAAAGTGTCAACTGTTTAAAATGAATGATTTCAAACAATATTTTTATGGAATTGTTTTAAAAATCAAACTATCAATCAGACTTTATTGTCAATCTCAACTAATGGCTTGTGTTTCAATATTTTAGACCACTCAGGACTTTCTCTAATTTGAGAAATCTTTATCAGCAATTCAAACAGTTACTTAAACAACAACCACAACTAAAATGGTGAGCACACTCAGTAAACAAAATCTCTTTGGAGGCAGAAGTCAGACTAAAGCATCAGCAAAATCCATCACTGAAAAAGCACTTCATGGCTCACAGTTCTGTGCAACACTCAGAATGTGAGAGAAAGGAAAAATGAGACCTTTCTTGAGGAGGTCAGGAACAGGAAACTTAAAATTTTATTTCAACAGTGATTTATTTTTCTGGCCTCTGTTTTCTAGATCTTTTTATACACTTGCTGAGGTGGCCAGATCTCCCTTCCAGTCAATAATATATAAACAAAATAATCTTCAAGTTCTCTTCTTCCCTAAAATGGTGTTGCTTTTGCACTTAGTATATGTCATAGAGCCAAACTGGATCCCTGAGTCAGTGATGTTGCTGTTTACTCAAGTGCCACTGGGTATACGAATCGCATTTGAAGTAACGGATATTTTTAATATCCTAGATGATGAGCTCACATTGCACAATAATTTCAGGCCAACAGTAAATCCCAAAGAATTTAGGATGTGGCAGCCAGCAAAGATGCTTGGCTGGAACACCTCGAGAAGAATGATTTAAAAGAGTGGGAGTTAATTTATAAGTTTTTAAACAGTGTGCCAAGGGAAAAATAAGTCTTCTGTACATCTGCCTACATTTTTTGAGATCAGATTTCAGTGACTGAATGATAAAACAAAATGAAACAAAATGGGAGGGGAAAAAAAAAAGAAAAAACCCAACAAAAAACAGATGAGTGGATTTGCATGGGAGGGAATTTATTCCTTAGTTTGCCTGCAGGAAAAAAATAAAGTGATATTGCAATTTGATAAGTACGCATTTTCAAATAACACGTCTAGCTCAATCACAGATATGGAGTTTTGGATCTTAACTGCAGCTTTTAATTCTGCTTTGACAAATGTATGTAAATAAATAGACCTGGAACGGACAATCCCTGGAAGTCTAAATCTCTTTTATGTAATCTTTGCCTGAGCTTCCCCACTGGAGGCTATCTGTTAACTGGCTGTGAATTATTGCTCGTGCTTGTTTCCCTCACGAGCAGTACTCCAGGTGACTACAGCTGCTGCTTAAAGGAAGCACCTGTTTTGGGGTGATTCAAAATGCAAAGGTAGCTGTGGCATTTTTTGTAGCTTTGTCGGTTATCAGATATGATTTCTGCAATTTCTCCTAACTACCCATGGAAGTATCTTGGTATGGGATCACCCCTATGATGGGAATCCAATACCTTGAATTTCTCTATTAGGTTTAGACTAGCAATACCCAGAAAAAGTAAATGGTGACTTAGTTACTCTGACACACTTCTCTTGGTTTCACTTGATTTCCATCCAAAATTATAAATCAGTCCATATTTGTTCCTACTTGGCCTGGCATCACTTGCCCCATCCCTGGAAGTGCTCAAGGCCAGGTTGGATGGGGATTTGAGCAAACTCAGTCTAGTGAGAGGTGCCTCTGCCCTTGGGAGTGGGGTTGGAACTGAATGGGCCTTACGGTCCCTTCCAACCCAAACCATTCTGTGATTTTATGATGATACTCAGCCCACATTTACCAAAAGGTTCATGAACCCCACTGAACCTGGCTTAGTCTCTGGATTTGTAACAAAATCTCAAACAAAACAACTTTCACCCTGCTGCAGATTTTTTTAAGAAAACTTTAGCATTGCTCTAGGAATAACATTCTACTTGCTTAAAGGTTAGCAAAAAGTTATTAAAATAATAAGATTAGGACTCACAGTGCAAATTAATCTGCCCAGGACTGGAAGACACTTGCATGAAATTAAAGACTTGTAAATAAAGTGTTTCAGATGGCTTTAAACTTGACACAGAGGATGACACTTCAGGCTGGATTACAAGACTTCACCCCAAAGTTGCAGTAGCCCCCAGACAGATATCCAAGGAAAAAGTATTACAAAGGGATTTTCAAATTATAGATCTGGCATGCAGCAAAGTTTGATTTTTTGGATGAATTTGGCTCAGATAGCAAAGGAATAGCCACAGGTAAAACAGAGCACACCTTCATGTTGCTCTTCTCAATGTTTGGTACAGAAGGACAGCAGTGACTGGAAAGGACAACTATATTTTCTTAGTGCTGGTGGGTTCCTCAGCCTCCTACAGTCAAACTCAATGACACCAAAATAAAAAATAACATGAGTTTGAAAGCAGCAGTAAAGAAAGCATCACTAGGTATTATTACTTCCTGCAGGATCAACTGATTTGAGCACTAATACTTCCAGTACCTTTTGATTCACTGGAACAGGTAATTCTGCCAGGACTGAACTGTAGCTCCTGTTCACCCATAAATTACACCAGGAAAGGACATTCTTGAATAGCAATCTGTGGTGTGAATGGTTCCCCTGCCTTTTACATCATCAGGTTTGCTTCATATATGATAGGAAGGGTGTTCTTTTTCGTCCTCACAGCCATGGAAAAGCTTTTGGTGCACACTGTGAGCGTCCTTGCTTACTGACAGCACAGACAGTTGGCTTTACTCAGAGATTTCCTGACTTTTAAGGCTACAGTCTTCCAGCCAATCTTGCTGTAGTTTGAACTGCATTGTATGAGTTTCCCTTTCCTTTTTGGAATAGTATAATTTGCTTCATAAATTACATATGGTGGAAGCCTGTTGAATGAATAACCTTGTTGCACAGAAAATTAATTCTTTTGACAGGTTTATTCCTTTAACAGATATTTGGTGGAGGATTTTACTGCATTATTGTATATATTGTGGCTTGCTGCACAGAAAATGTTTCACAGTATTTCAGCAGATTTATTCCTTTAACAGAAATAACTATTCCTGTCCGTTTACCATTTGTTACCTATGAAATAAATTTCTTAGCTACAGATTCTTAAAAGAAGCTCACTTGTTTTGCTCTTGTGTTTCATTTCAGTGCAGAGAGAATACATTTTTCCTTCAATCAGCATTCATTTAAATGCATGGTAATATATACAGTTGTAATGAACCATATTTTGTTTGATTATGTTAATCTCTAACAGTGTTAATTTCCTTATATATATGTTTATGTGAGTTTTTTTTTAAATTAACTTTTTACCATACCGTACTAGAATATCTTGGATTATTTAAGGCTTTCTGCACTATCTTGGCATGAGAATTACATAGCACAGATAGCAAGACAGCAAAGGAAGTCAGATTGAGTGCCACATGACCTGATTTGAGCAAGGCTAATTATGTAATTAAGATATTGAAACAGGAGCCAGAATCTCTGAGTGCTGCTCCTAGTTTTGCCAAGAACCTCCGGTGGGACATTTAGCATTTAGCTTTTCTGTTCACTGCTTTTCCCTGCTGGGAAGGGGGGTCCTGCTATTCAAAAAGCAGAATATGCAGAAGAAAGCTGCTCTGGGTGCACTGCCTGCAGCACACTGGGCCTCAGATGTGCAAAGTGTTTGTAAAATAATTCCAGTAGTTTGCACTGTTTTTTTATTTAATGCATAACTTACACTCAGAGTAGGTGCTTGGATAAAGCTGTAAAGGAAATATGGTGCTTATTGCTTATCCCTTAAATTTAGGGAAGACTGAGTTGATTATTATTTTTCTTTTCCCCCCTCTCTTCATAATTTGAATGCCTAATCTAGGGAATTAAAGTTCTGTTGCTTTGAGATTAAGAATTTGGTGTATAATCAGCTTCAGGAAACTGATACTCTGAGCTTGTCAGTAATGTCTACCCTACATTATACTGGGACCCAAGAAATAGGAGACAAAGAAAATAGACGTGACAGGAGTTTACAACCGACTTCTCACAAGATATCAAGACAAGAGACATTTGTGTTATATCAGTACAAACGTCTGCCCAGCCAATAAATTTCTCCAAATAAATGTTTGTAGACTGCTGACAAAAAAAAAAAAAAAAAAAAAAAGAAGAAAAAAGCCCCAGCAATTGATTTTTTTTTATAGCATGAAATTTTTTCAGTGTTTCCTGTGCCCAGTGTTCAGTGCCTGCATACTTGACACATCAAAACTTTCTTGTCCAAGACCATAAGCCCCCCTTAAACTAAGCAACACCAGTATAGTTTCTGCAGACTGGGAAATCAGAACACTATTTTTCCAAACCCAAAAGCAGTCATCCCAGCTGTCCAAGACTAGTCAGAAAACTCTCTCCTCCAAGCTAGAGCAAAACATATTAAAAATATAAATATAAATATATAATTTTGTCTGGAAGGTTACAAATTAATATTCATATCAGAACAGAAGAAAGACAGTAGCATACACACAAGATCCCAATCCACCACAAAAAGAGACTCAATGTAAAAATCATGCTTACTTTCTTTAATCTTAGTGTAACTTCAGGGTTATATTTGGCTCCACTATTGTATTATTCTAAAATTCTTTTAAATACTTATCTTTGGACTACTGTCATGGCTCTGATGTGAGAAAAATTACAAAATAACATGCGGTGAATGTAAAATCAGAAGTACATCAAGATGACGCAAGTGCGATGGGACTGCAGTATGGAGTGGTAGAGGGCACAGCATGGACACCCACCATCTCATAACCCAGAACCTACAGCTGTGTGGGTTTCCATGCTGGAGCATTTCAGAAGCCCTGCTCAGTCCACTTTCTGCTCTGACCATCAATCTGCACAGCTTGAGTCTGAAGCACAGGTCTCCTAAGACAACGCTGTCAATGCTTAAACCGAGCGAGTGAAGAAACAGAAGGTTTCATAGGTCACATAAATACTTTGGAGGTGGGTGGGTGAGAATGTGCAAGCCACAGTGAGAGCTTTGAATGACTTCCCTCCCGTCCTGCCGAATTTAGCAGCGTACAGACTCATCTGTACCAAAAACATGACCTCTCGATTTAGGTCGCATAGCTCTCAAATAGTACTCATCACAATCCAGAAATAGGCTTCACACTACTGATCCAACCTGATTTGGGGTAGGGATCTGAAGATTATAGTTGCCCACAGATATGGAAAAAAGAATATTCCTCTAATTAGTAACTTCTTGCTACATCAAGACAACTCAGTAAGCTCTACCAACGAGGTTACTCTGATAAGGCAGAACTCTCAGGAAAGAAAAGCTACACCAACAGAAACATCTCAGAAGCTACTCAACATTGTGTTTCGTTGAAAGAAAAAAAAGCAGAGAACCTGACTCATTGCTTCATAAATACAGAAAGCTAGACTTGTATGCCAGGGAAGTCATCAGAAAGCTAGGCTAGCATAGGACTGAATTATTCCCAGAGATACAGACTGATGGCACTGGGACACGTGGCACCAACTCAAGTAAATTTCTAGGGGCCAGGGGGAAATAATACGGACAAATATAAACTGGTTGGATTGTAGGGAATTATTTCAATTATATTCCTTGCACAAAACTTAAATCTGCAAAACACATATACAAAATGATCATGTTTTAGTTCTGTGCCCTCCTACATCCCTTCTCTGTAACAAGCCTTTTCTTACTGAATTTTCTTGAGATTAATGAGCAGCTCTGCTAGTGGCCACCACACACTCCTTGTCTTGCAATTTCTGGGGAATACCCTGTCTCTAATGCTGTTGTTTAATTGTAGTCTAGTAAAAAAGTATTCCAAGGGTCTCCGACAGAGAGGCCAATAGGTATATGGAAAACACATGAATATGCAATTTTAACAGCTGAAACTATATATATATCTGGCAGACCTTACCTAATGGTTCAACCGAATCCCCTTGGCAAGCTTATGCCAATATTATTTTTACTGTTCCACTGCTTTGTTATATATGTGAAAGAATAATATTTTATCCAAGTTTCAAGACAGCTGGTCCATTCATGATAGGCCCAAAAGAGAGTTTTGAAAAGGACAAAAATAAATTATTTTGTATGAAGTAGCCAAGAGTCCACTCAGAGACAACTGCTTGTATTCGTTGCCTTGAAAAAATCAAACAAATTGCCAATCAAAAAGTTACCCTCGAGTGGAATTTCAAATGGTAAATTATATTTCTCTAACCGGACTTCACAGTAAGATGATTTCTATTTTTTCTTCACAGAGACCAATCCGAAACACATAATGTCAGGAAAATACAGAACTATACTTCGAAAGATTCATAAAATGCAATTTTGCAATTACAGAGGCACTTTGGCCCGTGTGCGCCTGTGTGTGCACACCCGTGAGAGCACAACCTCATCTCTTCTGTTGGACTTGACTTCATCTGTATTTGCATCCAGCTGCCTTCCTGCACGATAACCAAAACACCGGAAATTTGCTGAGGATGACACACACGATCGATGAGGAGATTTTAGTCACTGCATCAAGTTAGAAAATTCTCAATCCTGACTAAGATGCAGCTTGGAAACAAGCTGCCAGCAACACTCTCTGAAGCAGATGGTTCCCACCACTTGGAATGCTCCTTTCCATGTACTCCAGTGACTCCTGAAATAATGGAGTGGTACGGACTGGGGGGAAGATGAGTGGAAAGTCAGACATGGTGCTGAGCTCTACTTAACAGCCCCTTGCTGGGGGTTTGGTCAATGCTCCTCTGCCCACTTGGGAAAAATCACTGGCAGGTCATCACTAACGACACATCTCTATCCTAGCTGGTGCTGTTTTACAAGCATCCATTGGGCATCTTTCAGCCAGTGTGACTCAGACTTGGAAAAAACAGAGGATATTGGAGAAGGATGTCATAAAGCACAGGCCACCTGCAGATCTCAGAATAGTTGGAGTGCTAAATGGAACAGAATATATTGTACAAATTGTCCCATAAAACTTGTCCCATAAAATAAATTACTTATAAGGTGTTTCAAAACATGCTAGAAATTTGGGAATCATGAAGAGTGTCACACTGTGAATAAGGTACATAGTTTTAATAGTTCAGATAATTGATGAAGGGCATAGTTTGCCAAGAGTTGCGGAAGGTTGTCAGTCACATGACACTTTTAAAATTAAGATCTCATGTCTTTCTAAAATGGGCTTTCTTTAGACCACGAGTTACTGAGAGCAGTGAAGGAAGAGCTAAATGAAATGCTAGGGATTTTGCTCCACAGGATGTCAAATTAGATTATCCACCCTTTAAAGCTATAAATACATGAATTATTACACTTGTTTTACAAATGAGAAAACTGAGGCATAGACAATATCAAAGGGCTTTATAAATGTGAATGACTCAATAACATTCTGCTATTGTTTATTATCCATATTCCTATTTTTAAATGACAGAACGGAGGCATATAGAAATGAAATGACTATCTAAAGTCACACCAGTCTCCTTCTTTACCCTGATAAATGGGTAAGTAGGCATGCCATTTTGACATACTAATATATGTGTTAAGGTATTAATTTCCCATACATCTTGAATATACGGATCATTGGGGAGCACTTCCTGTTGAAAACAGCAACAGTCATATTTTTCTCACTTTAAACTTTTTCTTATTGTGAGACATATTAAATGGAAAAAGTCCTTGTTTTTCTCTAAGTTTGGCAAGAACAAAGGCTAAAAAGATTGGGTGGCAGAAAAGAGGGCTTTGGGACTGAAATACACAGTTGTCAGAGCTGAGGGAGTGGGATGCCATCCACACACACTGGCCTACAGAATATCAGTGGTAAATTCCTCTCAATCTATTCAGGGTGGACTATTTTTGGTGAAAAATTAATCAATGGTGTTTCAAGGTATTTAGGAGGGCAAAGAAGCAATGTCTTTCCTTTATGGCTACACTGCAGTGATCAGTGCCTCTGCAGGTGTGTAATTTAAAGAGGTGCTAGGAGAAAGATGAACATAACCAGGAAGGATACAGGGTGTATACGAAGGTTACTGTAGAGGTTGCAGCTGAATGACTGCAGGGCTGCATAATCCTCTATCAGATAACACTGGAGTTCATTTGCCTTGATTTGAACTCTCTGCTTGAAGCCAGGACACAATGCTCAGAGGTTAACAGGGCGATGCCTCACAGAACAAAATAACCTGCACAGAGAAGTTTCTTACAGAATCAGGCATGACAGTCCAGATCCTGGCTGCTGTAAATCACTGCAACAGCACTTATATTCACAGAAATTCCATGTATTTCAACCATCCATCCAGTGCTGTAACACTGCTAAACACTGCAGCTCTCAGATCAATCCCAGCAGAACTGAACTCACCTCCCACTACCCACTCACCATCCGGCCACTTGTTCAGTTAGGCCCAGAAATAATTAAAAAAGAAAGTTTTCTTAATGATATTGACCCCCTGTCAGAAAGCAAAGCCTTCATTCATCTGTTTGCCTCTCTACCAGTGCTAATAGTCAGGAATAGACCAAAAAGGAAAAGTGACTGACTTATCAACATTATTTTCCTTGTTCTTGATCTAGGTCATCAAGTAGATTAATATGTAGTTGCAAGCTGTTCATTCATTGTAGAGGAGCATGTACATAGCAGGAAATATCTCCCATGGCACTGATAAACTCTCAGAGGCTATAGGCCAAGGTGTTTATGCTCCAATGGAGACATTTGTGCCAAGTACCTGCTCCCAGTGATATAGTTATAAGCATTAAACTCGAAATGTAACTTTAAAAATCTATTACGGTCTATAGCTTTTATTATTTCCAAGACGGACAACTGTGTTGGTTATTATCAATATGTTGTGAAAGGAGCTTTGACGCCTGGGATTTGAGGTGGGGGGATGGGGAAAAGGCATGCAGGAACACTTAGACCAAATGTTAACAAACTGATAAAGCATTGCAAAAATGTTTCAGGGAAATGTTTCCCTTTCCCAGTCCCTGCTTTCAGCCCGCACCCAGCAAGAGCAGAGCGAGATAACCTTTAACTGATAACATCCACACGCTTCCTTGCCAGAATTTGTCTTTGTGACTAGGATGACAGCTTTTCCAGTCTCTCCATTTCTGGATCTGTAATCCTCTCTTGATTCATCCATCCTTTGTTCTATACAGATGTCCCCCAGCCAACAGACTCACTGATTTACCCAACCACCACTCTCTCTGAATCTGCTGTACCTGCTACTGATTTTTTACTATCTTCCTCCTTGTCTTGTACTTGTAACTTTGTCATCTCCTTCAAGAACAAGCCTTCCTCACTTCTGTGAGTAAGGAGACTTAGTTTAGTCTGAGACACAAAGTTCTCTCTTGGCTTGGAAGTTTTCCTCCTTATTGCCAAGCTCATCTTAGTGCAAAGTTCCTTGCCCATGGCAGGGGGTTTGGAGTTAGATGATCTTTAAAGTCCCTTCCAACCCAAACCATTCTATGATATTTCTGCTGGGAGCATCTGTCATGAGCTCAGACTACTTTCCTCTCTCAGATTTTCCTTCCTGGCTTCTGATCTCACATTTGGCAGGTGAACAGCCCTCTCGGTGCATCAGAAATACAAGGGCTACTTCTGGCTGGTGGTTCCCTGTCAGGACACTTATGTCTACTTCCACATAATGACAGGGGAGGGGAAGGAGAGGTGGTAAATGCATGGTTGCAAAAATCCTTCTAGAGCCAACAGAAATAAAGAAATGCACAGAAACAGCCCATAAATGGTAGATTGCAAAGTAAAATCACCTTAACAGAAGGAAAACATTTCCAATGTGTTGAGGCATTGGAAGTCAGAACACTCCCAAACTAAATTTGGGTTTTAATTGCTTTGGAGGACAAGGACACAAGATACATATTCAAATGATAAGTTACTCTTCTGGCCACATGAAAACGTAGAACGTCAACAGCAGTAGATGTTTCAGGTTGTTTACCAGTCAAGTTGTTATTGCACCCACTGTCATGTAGTATTACAGCACTTTAAATGTAGTGAGCTCTCTGATGTGAATCTTGGAGCAGTAGTACCCACATTTGGCAATGGAGAACTTGGCCTTCAATGTTTCAGAGGCCTAACACAAAATCAAATGCAAAACGGTTGTGATTTCTTGTCCTGAATGATTAATTTTGTAGTTTTACAAGATGAGCTGCAGCCCACTTCCCCTATGAAACAAAATAGGCAGTCTCAAAGCTGCATATTTGGATTAGAAAAACATTTACACACATGGCCTTGTTATTGTCCAGTGCTTTTAAAAAAGTAAATCCATGCTGTTAAACCCACTAACACAACTTCATTTGGAATGATGGCAAAAAATAGATCCAGTCAAGAAAATATTTGGTTTTTAAACAGACCCAGTCAAGTGATGCTTATGTGGCCATACAAAAGTTTCCCTCTACTAACTGACATAATGTAATTTTTGTCCTTTCTTATGTTGCAATGCAGTATAGTTTAATCCTTTGAATTAAATTTCTGATTCCTTTCCTTCCCTTCACCAATACAATAAGACAAAAATAAGGATTTGCATAGGCTCAATGCAACTAACAAGACACACTCAAACTTAAGAAAACCACCAAGAAAAACAAATCCTACAAGCAAAAATAAGACACCAAGTTTTAAAAAAAAAAAAAAGAAATCATAGATATCAGCGAAGTTATTTTCCTACCTTGTTGTGACATTATGAAGAAAACAAAACTCAGAATGCAAGTTTTGATTAAAAAATCTGTCAGTTCAAATGTAATTTAATACAGAGTGACATATACTGCTAAAAGGTACATTTTAAAATAAAGACCAAAACTCCAATGATTAATATTACAGTGATGACAGAATGGGAGTGCCTTATTTTAATCCACTGTTTATCTCAACAGAGTAATTTATAGATCACTCGACATGTTTTAATAGCAGGCATAAAAAGGTACCCTCTAATATCCACTTGCTTTCAAGATCTGACATTTGGAGTTACATGTTCAGAAAATATCAGCAACTGTATTCGTTGGACATACATACAAATAACCAGTCATCCTACACACAGTTTATAAAAAGTGATCTATTAATAACAAAACAGCTCTAGAGACATATGGTCTCTTAATATTCAGGTAGAATATCCAGTGTTTAAGTTAAAATAAGGGCAGGAGCACAAAGAGTGGTCAATGCATTGATTTGGCTGCCAAATATAGTTTTTACCATCATAAATCTCTGGCTGACAACTGCACAAAGGCTGCTTTACCTAAACCCTGCCAAGGAAGGGTGTTTGCTGCCGGATTGCCTGATAGTCACTATGACAACTGATGCCACAATTAGACAAGTACAATCCCACTTTCAAACAGGCACACAAGTCATTAATTCAGCAGGACTTTTGTTGACAATATGTTATGAGGGAAATATTTAATACAATTCCAAGGCTAATATATTCTCCTGTTATCTGTAGTAAAATAAATTGCAAGAACTGATGAAAACAACCATTTAATTAGTCTAAAGTGAGCTGGGGAAGCTATCCTGAGCAGTTTGGTTTAATGAACTCACAGGTGCACAAAGCTCCTTAGAGTTGGAGTAGACAAATTGAAGAACACACTAAGAAAGTTGTCACATTTGGGGGGATGGCAAAAGACAAAGAGAATAAAATTTTTTGAAAAGCGAGTAAACAAATTGTGTTCCCAAGTCTCTCACTGTATGAAGATATCCATGAGCATATTTTCCCCTGTGGGAGGGAAAAATCTCTCAAGGGCTCAAAAAGCTATCTGAGCAACTGCAGAGGACTAAGACTATGATCACCACTACAATGACATTTCTCCCAAGTAGGAGAAGAGAAGTGTCTGGTTTACAAAACTGCTTTCTCATTTGATCTGTTCTTTGAGGAAAGTGAGAGAGTTTTAGGGGGGAGGAAAATGCAGAACAGAAAGAGTCTCACACAACTGTGAGTGCTAAACTTAAAGAAGGGTCTTGAAGGCATCGGGGGATATTGAGAGATCAGTAAGATATTGACCCATGTATTCACAGTAATGACAGGGAGAGCTCTGAGACTAACTGCTACATTGCTGTAAAGTAATTGCTGTGGGGAGGGTGACACCAAGGCAAGGAGCATTGACATTTTTGGACATGGCTAGCAGGAAGAGGGTGAATTGACCTTGGCTTGGGCAGGAGCATGGATTGGAGGATCTCTTACGATTGTTCCAAACAACAACAAAAACTACGTGCAGATGCTGATGCTGCATTTGAGTTGACAGAGAAGTTTAGTTGCTGGAGCTGCTGAACACTCTGGGTACTTAGAACCTAAGCCAAATTCAATCCATTTCAGCCCCATATAAGCCAAATTTGTGAGGCCTGTGCAGGAATCCTTCCTGTCCAGGTCCCTTTATGTTCAAAAGCCATAATCAACACCACTGGTGAGACTGGGTGTGGGGACAGACCCAGGTGTGCAGATGATATTAATGTAGGCAGCATGCAGCATTACACCTTTTCGAGAGTGGATCTGGACAACATCCTAGGCAAGACATCCCTGCATGTCATTTCAGTTGCAAGAGTAGAACAAGGAGGCAGTGAGAGGTCAAGCTGGCGCAGCAGCTTCTCTCTCCATCCCTGCTCTAAGTGGGCACTTCCCAACCACTCTCACCTGAATGGCCCCAGGCAGCGTGGCCAGGAGGTGGACAACGAGGCCCTTATTTCTGAAGTTGCTGAAAGGAAAAAACAGCTCTTGAGCTGTTGGCTCAGGGAAGTTCTGCCTCTGGCTTTGTCCTGATTTTGACTGGGATAGAGTTAATTTTCTTCCTAGGGGTTGGTACAGTGCTGTATTTTGCATTTAGGATGAGAACAGTATTGGTAACACACTGATTGTTTAGTTGTTGATGAGCAAGTCTTACACAGAGTCAAAAGAACTTCTTAGCCTCTTGTGCTGCCCTGCCAGGGGGAAGACTGGGGGGTACAAGCAGCTGGGAGGGGACACAGCTAGGACAGCTGATCCCAACTTGCCAAAGGAATATTCGAGAACATACGGTGTTATTAAACTGTCCTATTAAACTGGTTTTATCTCAACCCCTGAGTTTTACTTTATGATTCTGTCCCCCATCCTACTGGAGGGGAGTTGTTTGGTGTTCCACTGCTGCCAGGTTAAACCCCAACAGGCATCAATTAATCGTTTCCCCAACAAACAACTGCTGCTTACTATCTACCAACAGTAGTATAGGCAAAGTGGTGAAAAGTTGTGCTGCCCTCCCCTGCAGCCATAAATAGGCAGATGAATCATCAGTATTTTGGTGTCCTTGAACCTTAAAACTGAACACAAGGACACAGTCACCAAAAGAAAATTCTTGTGGCTGAAACTGGATCTAATCACTCAGGAAAATGATACCACAGCTGATGTTTTTTTCTCCATCCAGCCAAAGCTGAGATTTATACCATAGCCTGTGGTCTATGTGTGGTGGGCAAGTGCATGGAGATGCACCTACACCTTGGCTGCTCCAGTCCTGCTCTGCTCTCTTCCATATCCCTAACAGAAATCCTTGTCCCACTCCAGTTTTACTTACTAGTTGCCACATATAGACAGGAAATGAAGTCTTTTCTGATCTTATTAAGCTGAAAGCACAGAGCATTCCACCCTCATAGACATGGTATCAAAGTCTATTTGACAGATGTTACTTATGATCCCTTTAATAGACCAACTTTTCAATGAACAGAGGAATCTGTTTGCAGCCACTATGGCAGATGGGCACAAGAGCCCCAGGAAAGCCCTGTTGTACTGCTTAAGCTGACATTATGAGTAGCTTAAAAAAATTACAAAAATAAAGCAGCAATTTGGTGACAGTCGAAATATCTTCAGACTTTAATTGCCTTATACCAAAACAGGATATCTAGATACTTGCAGCTGCTTCTGCGGTTCACAAAATAGAGTGGGACTGCACTAGTGTGTGTGCTATAAAGAAAATCAGATAGAAACCACACTATGATAAACAACATTAGTCATGCTACTTTCTTTCCCATTCCAATGCTTTTAAAAATCAGGAAAATGTGTATCGTCCCAATTTCACACACACACACACAAACTGGTATAGAAGATCATATTACTCAAGATCAAAATGTAAGAGTGCAGGTCTGCTTCTCAGACCCCTCTGCTCACTTGAAAGAAATACGCCAGGAGTTGGACTTCGATGATCCTTGCGGGTCCCTTCCAACTCAGGACAGTCCATGATTCAATGATTCTCTGTCTACCCAAAGTACAGATAAGAGCCAGAATAATTGATCCCGTTCAGTAACAATAACCTGTACAGACTGTTTACGAACATGATAGACACATGCTTTGCAAAAAAGTTAACAGTTGCACGAAAATTTCAACTTCCTTTCTACACAGAATTCCCCACATGCCATTTGCCTTCAGGGAAATTTAGTAAGGGCTTAGTCCAAATTCGTTACAATTAATAAGGTTTATGCCTACTTAGAACCAGCCCTAACCATTTTCTCCCTTTGCCTCCTCTAATTGCTCCTCATGCTGAAGACTACAAATAATTCAGCAGCTATTGGTAGAGCAAACACATGAAGCTACAACTATTGCACTAAAATAAATTTCCATGTTCTTATGCCTTGTGGCACTAATGGATGCTTGCCTGCAGGGTTTGTTTTGTCAGTTTTAATTTTAATTAGGAATTAACTCTGCAATGTGTCTAGTTTCTTCACCCCATTTTTCCCCCCCACTGGATTGCATTTCAGTTGCATCATGCCTCCTTCCTAAGGCTTCTGGAACGGCTCTGCACACTTAATGATAAAATTCCAGTTTTCCATTCTGACTCTTTCTCATGTTTGATTACATCATCCTCTTCTAGATAAGTGTGTTTGTTAACATAATGACATTACTGTTCAATTTCGCAAAGCAATTAAAGATGTGTTTAATTTAAAGAATCTCAGTTGTTTTATTGTCTGCAATTAGGTATATTAACTTCAGTGGGAGTAGTAAATACTAATAAAAGTGCTTTGCTGAACTAAAGTCTTTCAGAAGGCTATACAGACAATACAACTGCATACTTTTATGTAACAAATTCAGCATGATTTTGATGTATACAGTTATTAGAGTCACTTCTTGCAACACAGAAAGGGTCCTACATTACAGCAACAGAACATATTTTCACTCCCTACCAACCTGACTTCAGAAAATGCAAGGTTAATCTGCATGAAAACTTTTTTGTTTTACCTGGCAAACATTAAAAAATAAATCTACTGTGACGGAATCGATAAGGATCCCTGCCCAATACAGTGCAAAGTGTCAATATTCACATTTTCTTTTCCATGGGATAAGTTTACTGCTTTTTCAAATGAATGCATGATGGCATTGTTAGTGCCAAGTTCTTATGTAACAGTTATTAGATATTTAAACACCAATGTCTGAATGTTCGTCGTACACTCAAAATAGATGACTGTCAGGTCTTGTAAACTCCAAAGCAAAGCTGAAACATTTATCTGATCTGAAAGCCATTTATTGAAACTATATTTTGTGCCTTTCAAGTGGTACTGCTATTATATAAGGGGAAAGCTGGAACTAACACCGCAAAATCCTAATGATCCTCGCCTGCCTCGCAGGAGTCCAGTGGACCAGATCCAGAATTCATGGGAAGTGACAGGTGCCTGTCAATGCCAACATCAATGGGCGCTGAGCAGGAAGGAGGGTAAATGACAGTGATACAGAAATTTCAAATGGATTAGTGGACCCAGACATAGCTTGATAAGGGAAGGAATGATAAGAGTGACAAGGAAGTTCTCCCTGCTCCCTTGGGTGATATCTCCAGTGCTTGCATTTTAGGGTTGCAATACTATGATTTTGCTGGGGGGGGGAATTTCTGGAGGAATAATGCTAAGGTTTTTTTTCTCAATGCTGGTTGTTCAGTGGCTGCTTTTTCCATTAAAGACCAGAGAGCTGAGCTGTGACGGGTTTCACACAGAGTCCCACTGTCCCAGGTGACCTCTTGGTCAACATCATTGTTTCATTCTGCAGATCTGTACTTTTAACATTTGGATACTTGAGATTTCCTCAAGGCACTACAGCACTTTATATTCCAATATTTATTGAAGGAATATATCAGTGTTTCTGTACAGCCACCCAACAAGTAGAGCTATTAAAAAATAATGTTCATGCTGCTTTTATTTTGGTCTATGAATAAATATACTCTGCAACTTCCTTCCAAAACAAATGTCTTCTCTCTCAAGGCCTGCCATGTTATGTTGCATCTCTGCACATTAAAAGTTAAAAAATTATTTATCCTGAATTGTTAAAATTTTCATTAATGGCAATTTATGTCACTCAAAGAAGCCTCCTTGGGAAGAACATGGCATACTTGTACAGACCTATTATGAGAGTTGTCAGAAACATTTGTCCTTATGAAATATAAATAGACAGTATGTTAGATGATTTAGTGAGGGATCTCTTATTTATTTAAAAACAAACATGTTTTTTTCATTTCTCCTTTCAGGAAACCAGGTCATGTAGATTAGACAAGGAGGTTCTCAGGCTAATGATAACACGTCTGTAAATATTTTTTCAAACAGCTTATCCATCCCTCCAAATGCCCCACATTCCCAGGCTGATCAGGTTGATCTGCCATGAGCTTGGGGCTCAAACTTGCCCTGGGACAGGAGGCATCACCTTGATCCTTCTCCACTTTCCCATGATGACACATCACTGCTTAAAGAGGGTCCACTATATCGCCTCCTTCCCTGGGGATTTCCATAGCACCCTCTGTTTAGTACGGGAACACTTCCCCCCAGTGCACCATTTTCCCAATACTCATAAATCTTTCTGCTTTGAAATATCAGGTGAATTTACCCCTGAAAAAAAATGGGTCATGTTGCCTTTGAATTAGAGCTGGGTGGGTAAACAAGGGTAATTTCTTTGTTCTTGCTGATAACAGCCTAACAAATCTGTGAGCAGAGCTCTGCAGTGATGCTAAACTTAATTTCCTACAACTGCTAAGGTTTATAACCAGAATCCATTTCAGGTGGACATAAAAATCCAGCCCAATATTTACTTGCCACTGGATACAAATGTTACCTAGTGAAGTCTGCACTAGTGTCAGAGAGGTGGATAAATCCTTCAACTTTGTTAAATGTGGAATAAAGGAGAGAATAACTTGAATTAAATTCCTGTGCCCACTTGAAATGATGTCTGGCTGTGCCTCTGTACCTGTGCCTGATTTTTGCATGAAAATATTCTCTTTGTCCCTATCTGGTGTTCTCCTTCAAAAAGGAATTGAGTTAAAAAAGAAGGCAATAATGTAAGATTTTTAAGCAAACAGTTCAATATTTCCTTTAAAATGTTCTCTGTATTCAAGAGCACTTTGATTTCTATCTTTTTTTTTCCCTCCAGGCTTTGAAACTGTACCTCTTTTAAAAAAAGACCATCCCTGATTTTAGTCTTTTGTTCCTTTATGAGCTTTGTCCCCGACTTTTAAATGTGGAGAGAGTTGAGAGGCATGTTGTGAGAGGAGAGAAAATAAAAAAAGTAAAAAAAAAAACTTGCAAACTGTGTTAAATACACCTTTTGTTCATTACGTTTAATATAACATTCACTATGAGGATTGATATTGAATTATACATTAATTTTAATGCTAAATAACTTTTCTATTTAAAAACCCCTTAGTTTTCTTATAATGTACAGTAATTAAAAAGTGAACCAAAAGAGGCAGCAATAAATCAGGGTGCACAATGCAGTAAAAATATTATAATTAATATTTAACATACGTTTTGATTACTTTTAGAATAAGTACAAGAAATATCAATTAGAATATATATTCAAACTTTGCTGCCTTTTCCCCATTATACTCTGGAAAGGGGCTATTTTTAATTCTGGATATTGCATACAAAATAATACATAGTCCCTAATTAAATATAAGGCTGCAATTCAATCGAGAGTTTCTGCTGATGTCATAAATAATAAGAGCACAGCTCGAGGTATCAATGAATGGCAGCCAAAGCCTGAGATTGAATTACAACTTCAGCATTCAGTCTGTGGATCTGTGTTGTTATTTGTAATAGATGGAAAATGATTATTATTATTTTTTAAATACAGACAAAAAGAAGGAAATTTGAATTCAAATTCGGTGACTCGGTGGTGGAAGATTAGAAGTCTCGTGATTAGAGAATGTGGCTTATTGGAAATTGAAATGTACAAACGTGCCAGGCAGCAAATATATAGCCAAGGCTAAATTCTGCCTTTTGTTGGTTTTTAAAGCCTATGGGTGAAAAAATCTTTCCTCTCATGTAGTTCATAGCTACAAAATCAACTGTTTGTTTCAGTCCCAAGAGTTTTGCCTCTACCCACCCAATCTGTGCCCAAAGCCTGGCTCTCCTTGACCTGGGGATCCCAGCAGGGAGCAGAAGTCCTGAAAGTAGAAGGTGCTGCCAGGGTGAAAACTGGTGACACCAAGTTACCCTGAACCTGCTCGTGGAAGGAGCCTTCCACCCCATGGTCTTTTACCCCCCCTGGGTTTTCTGCATAAACCCCAATTATTTATCATTTCCATTCAGAATGAATAAGGGCTATACACTCATGTGGACATTTTCCCCAAATAAATGACCCCTTAATAACCAGAAAGATTTTTATTTATGTAACATATTGGATTTCAGTTATGTTATGGCAGCAGAAAGAAGGTAGTTAATCAATATGAAGGCTTGCTTTCAACAGATTGCACAGCACTCAGCATGACAAGATCCCCTTCTGCTACACCACAGGTCACTCATTTGTATTTTAGGGCTATTTTTCCATGCTTTCACATCCATCTAGCCACGAAGATGTACATCTTTCCATCTGACTTTGGCGTGCAAAAAGTCAACAGCTTAAAGGCGCTAAAATGCCGCAAAGTCCTGAGCCAGGCGTGATATTTAGCTGTGATGCCACGGGCCTAAACCAATTTGTTCCTGGCTTAAAGGAGTTTGTCACCTAGCTTATCCCCAGACTCAAAGCATCACAAAGTCCCTTCTCATTACTCTGCCCCCTGTCCTGTCTTGGTTTGTGCAGATGGTGGGGGCCAATATTTCCCCCAGCCTAAGGAAAAGTAAGAGCAGTTCTGGCCCAGATTCTGGTCTCTTTGACCTGTACTGTGGCCACATGGAGGGTGTCTAAGGTGTCCCTTAGTTCCCTGGGCAGGTGGGTACTGAGGCTCAGATCCCAACATTTTGAGAAGAAAAGAAGTTGATGGCTTATGTTTGGTAACTCCATGGATCCTGCATCTCACTTGCTACAGTCACCATACCCTCTGACAAAAACTTTGCCAAAATGCACAGGTTTTTCATTACAAAGTCAGTATATTGCTGTCTAAGAACAAGTATTTTGTCTCGTTTAGGCTAAGAAGAACACAGAGCCAAGATACCCTGAACACATACAATGTAGCCTCTTGAAATAAAAAGATTTCTCTTAGTACAATGGGTTTTTCTCAATATTTTAATATCCTATTGTTCTTAAACACATAAATTTTATTGCCTTTTCCCTAAAAAGAGCTATTTCCTAAACAGTCTTACACTATACAATAATAATTGTCATGATAGTCTGTTTATGCTTTCCAGGTGATTTTTTGAAGGGCAGAAAATATATGTTTCTTCCAGATATTTGCAGTTAACTCCAAACAACCTGCAGAAATTTTGATGGTCACCTTTATAACACCTGAATAAGGGTTTAATAGTGCCTGTAACTGAGCGTACAGACATGGGCCCAGTACTTTCAAAAGAGCTTTGCCCATGGTAGGAAGAAATCCTGAGAGATGTTATGGAAATAGACGTGAGAGAGGTGAAAACAAGGTGCAAAATACTGAGATGATCCTTCCAGCACACATACATCTCCACGCTTTTCATCAAGACTGAGACATGCAACATAATTTACTGCCAAAATAAGCCTGCCATAAACACAGATACCTTAATATTGCTGATAAACAGGTATTTCAATTTGTAAAATATATGCTTACACTGGTATGGGAAGATGTTAGTCCCAGGGTGACATTTAGAAAACACAAACAGCTGCCTCTGTCCCCAGATACACATAACATGGTAATAATAATCTTCCTCCATGATAAGCTGCTATAGGTGTCTTAGTTACCTCTCTCCTCTGTCTCACTTGATTCTGAATTTATCAGGACTCGTTTTTTTTTTCTCAACCTTTTAGGTTTGGATATCATTTCATTTGGGCTAAGAGGCTAAATTCTAGGAGCTCTTGTGTAACTCTTGAATTTAGAATTTTCTAGGTTCTTTCAATAGCGAAAGGGAAATCTTTAACAGACAGATCTCTCACCATCTCCTCCATCCATCAGTGATTCCCTGACATATCCAAGAAGCAGTGCCTGGAGGCGGAGGCCAAGTCCTATCTCTGCCAGCGGCAACTTGAGTTTAACCCTACCTGCACTCGACGCCAACCCGCACGTTTGAGGTTCTGTCTTCAGCCACTGCTCCTGAATTTGGTCCAGCCAGGGCTTCATCTGCAAAACACATCAGAAGAAAAGAGGTGTTAGATGATAGATTCTGAGGCTATTTCATCTCCATATGGAAGTAGCTCTCCAAATAAAATGCCAGCAGAAAAATCAAGCAAAATAACCCAATGGTCTGTCACCCCACAAATAGCTGCTGCTGCTTTGGGATAACAGACTTTTTGTGCTTGGAGGAGGAAGGGCTTAGACAAAGCAGCACTTTTCCTCTCTCTTTCCAAGGTGGATATGGGATAAAGGGAGAGAAGGTAAAAGAGTAGAGCTGGTGTATCTAGGTGTCAAGGAGAGCAGACTTATTCTGAGAGCAGAGAAAAACACACACTAACCCAATAGTGCAAATTCACAGAAGGGTTTGGAAATCTAGAGGAAAAACAGCCTGTCAGGTCCACACTGAGCTCCTGGGATTATGATGAGTTTCTTTCTTACTATTGATTGTTGTCACCAAAATACATCTGCCACTTTATGCAACTGAGGCTTCCTATGAAATGCATATATAGGCTCAATGATTCTTATAATTACAGGCTGAAAAGAACTTTGCATATTCATGAGTATCACACCATTTGTCACAGCTGTAGACCTCCAGTAAGCAATGCCTGTGATTAGGGTTTTGTTCTTCCCAAGTATATATTTTTCCATGAACCCTTATTGGTTCTGAAAAGTTATGATCTTAACTCTCCACTCCTGTCAAACACAATTTTATTCCTTTTTACTGCCAGCTATATGAATGAATTCCTGCTTCTACAGCCAACAACAGGACTAGCCGGAACTGGAATTTGCATTGATGAGGCAGTATTTTATTTAACTAATGTAATAACCTACAAAAATCTATAGTTGGAGTGACAACAATTTTATTATCCCAAGTAAAGAGCTGCCCATTCATTTTCTCCACTGTGATTTAAGACTACTAACCTCTAGACCGCCCTGCTCATAAACAAACAGGTCTTGTGGACCTTCTTAGGTTCACAAAAGAGGTCAAATGAAATAATAAAGACCTGGTATGCCACAGGATGTACTAACCATTAAGCAGCAGATTAAAGATTGAAAGTTTTTGAAAGCTAGACAGCCATGTATGAAATCTAACCCACCCCATGGACATTTCAACATAAAATGGCAGTAGAAGTGAGAAAAGTAGACTTTTTTCCTTCTGAAGCTATATTTTTCTAACACAGAAGACAGAGAAGTGTAATCAGTCATGGTCAAAACCCTGCCAGTGAGTATTACTTATTTAGCCTCAGATTCCAGGTGACTCACAACTTGTCTACCTGCCAACATCTGAAAATAATAAGTTATAGTAAAGTTATTAACTAAAACTATGTGAACTTTGAAGTAGCTGAATCTAAATTAAACATAAACATACAAAACAGCCTGAGGCTAATTAATCTAATTTGGACTCAGTCACCTCACTCCATTTTTGTTTGTTTGTAGTTGTTTTCCCCCTTCCTCCTCCTATGTGGTCTGCAGAGAAGGATGATCTAACAGCCAGTCAGAGGCAGAGATCACATCTTTCCGCTCCTTCAATCAGAAATATCTGGTCACTTTTCCAAGAAACCGCTCTCGACAAAGAGCCAGTTTGCAACAAGCCCCCATCACTCCTTATCTGCTGGGAAGGAGGAGAGCTGTGCCGAGCCAGAGCCAGATGTGTACCAGCTGAGAGCCCAGCTCTGGGAAGCCTTGTGCCCACGCAACATGTGTGGCTGGAAGGGGAACCCCGTCCTCCTCCTCGCTGTCAGATATAAATTGCACACTGGCGGCTTTGATGACAACATGGTGCTCCCTCCAGGAGCTTCCTCTGAAGCTGCTTGGAAAGCTTAGCCTGAAAGCAGCACCAAGGGAATCACCTCTTGCTCTTTTTTTTTTTTTTTTAAACACACTGAGCTCTTTTACCACCGATGAGGCTCTTCTGCCATCCTAGGTAGGCTGACAACGTGCCCAAAGATTACACAACGCTTCAGTGTTCAGAGAGGTTATGTTGGCCAGGCCATTTTTAGTATTTTAGACGTTTTAAACTTAAAAAGTAGAAGGGGAAAAAAACCCACACATGCTAAAAATAAGCTCTTGATTAGGTGTGGGAAAAGTGAAGATTTGAGGAAATCTCAGGGCTGCAGCCCCAGCACGAGGTAACAATAGACTCAAAACACAAAAAAGTGTCAGTGCAGTTCGCTTGTAAAAAGAGGAAAACGCACAATAGCACAACAGTGAGTTCACCTATTATATAATTGGAGGTTGTGTGTACATGTGCAGACAAGACGACAGAATAAAAAGCCTCCTCTAGGAAATCCAAAACTTGGCAGCTTTGGCCAGGTAGAGTATGAGGCGGGTAGTGTCTAACAACAAAAAGAAACAGTCTGTAACTAAGGTTTGAATCAAGCTACAGCTCTCCTTGCTAAACAGCAGCCAGATTTACTGCTGCAAAACCCATAAAAACAAAGGGAGAATAAGTCTGGCAAGAGAAATAAGGCACAGGGAGAGAAAGGCAGAAAAAGAGACGCGGCATTAAATATACCAAGGCCGAGTGGTGCATCTGATTTCATACAGGGATAATTTGGAGGGCTATGCATAAAGCGAGAGGATTTCATTCATACTGAGTTTCCACATGGTCTGAAGTGCCTTTCCCAGGGGAACCAAAGGAAACCTGACCTGCCTGAAGGGAGGGATGTGAGGCAGTCACGGTGCCAGCAGCCCCCTCCAGCTTTGTGCTTTGCTTTGGCATCTGGGATGGCTTCCCAGAGCCCTCCTATTTCCCGACTCAGAGTGTCCACCCTACTTCAGGGAGTCAGTGGGATCTGTTGGCTTCACACATTTTGTTAACAGTACAGCAATCCTTGATATGGGCTTGTTTACGGGGATTTTCCTGTCCCTTAGAGCCTGACTATGTCCAAGATCCTGGCTAGGTTATCAGAATGTTTCACACAGCAACAGTCATTCTGCTGGTGCTCTTACAGTAACAGGATGAAATATTTCAATCAAAGTATATGATACTCAATATTTTCCAGGAGACATGGCTCTAGAAAGATATTATTGACCGTTTTGGTAGAAAGGGCTTCTATAAGGGCCTCTAATAATCACCTGTCAGGTCACTTCTACTCCAAAGGTGCCACAGATCCTTTCATGCTAACCCATATTAAAAAAAAAAAACCAATCCGGGAATACTTTCCTTAGCACAAATGTAATGTATCAATAATTGTTTCTTTGTTGCCCCTTACTCCTACAGCTACATCTCCCAAAGTTCTCTTGCTCATTTCAAACCCGATTGCCACGATCCACATTTATGCATGTTGACCATAATAAAACTACAACCAAACCCCTCAGCCAACTTGTTTCCTTTTCCATATCCACCACATCAGTCGCAGCTCTCTGAATGTTTCTTTCTAGACTTTTGCATTTAGCATAGGAAAAAAATACTGAAATACACAAATAGCAATAAAAATGCATCAGCTTTATTTTTTATTTGACACATTTAATAACGTGCTCTGATCTGCAGGAGTTCCCAAGTCATCCAATAACTCTGCTGTGCTACTGGGATTTTGATCCTGACTGCAACAAAGTCAATGGGGAAGTGGTCTCTACACCACAACCTTGTTGCACACACAGGCTGTATTTTGAGATGTTACTGAATCATTTTGATGTTTCTTTTAATGAAATAGAGTATTAACCCTCAGATTATCAATGTATAGAGACAAATGTATCTCTTGTTGTAATGATATAAAGATTTAAAGATACTTCAGAGCTAATAACTTATTTACATTTTAAAACATATAATACAGTAAGTACCTTACAAATTATGATGTATGTGCCCATAATTGACTCATTAGGTATTTGCCCAAACAACAGGCAGAGGGTCATTAGCAACAAGCTTGAGGTATTCCATGTTTTGTGGAATGTGGGCTGCATTTCAGTACATAAACTTTCCTCCCTTCCCCCTGTTTGAGACTCAAATTCTTGATGCACCTGTGGACTTATTAGCTGAGGGGTTGAGGGTTTTTGTTGTTTGTTTTTTAACCAAACTAGATGACAGAGATATAGAAAAACACTCTGAACAAATTCCAGAACAGCTGTTCCTATCTAGGTTTCTTTTTCTTTTTAACTCCCCAACTGCATAGGAAATCTAATGCATTATTTTGAGACTTTTATTTTAGCAGAAGGCTTTGCAGCCACCAGTGTTCAGACAGACCCTCGGGAGCACACAGGTGAGGTTGCAAAGAACAAGAAAAAAAACAAAGAAGCACTTTTTTGAAAGACAGATTCGAAGCAATGCGACAAACAAGTTCAAACTGAATCACAAGTGGGATTTTTCTGTAAACTTTTTGCACCACCAGCATGAAAGCAGCCACTTCTGAATTCTGACCATGTTTAAAATCATAGACCCAAAGATGGTAGTTTAGACTCATTTGGTAATGTTTACCATTTCAGGCCAGCTCTTAGGGATGTGTTAATACTTCACCCCCGTGAGCAGTCCCACCGAGGACTATTTGCATGCATCAAGCTAAGCACATGTAACATTGTTTGCAGAATAAGACCATGATTGCTTACTACCCTAAAATTCATGAAGGGCGTCAACAGAGCCCAGACCAGCAGCCGGGCAGCCAACTTAACTTTTATAAATGTGACTAGTCATGTACTGTCATTTCTAATTGCCTAAATACATTTGTAAATCTATCCATTAATACCTGAAGTTTAAGTTTTGGAGGCATACTCTCAAGAACAACTTCCTTTAGATCTCTCTGCAAAGATACCACTGGTTTCAGGAGAGTTATTAAGTCCTGGCAGGTGCAGAATACAAATCTGTTCTGGTGAGGGGTAGAAGGTTGTTCATTCCTATTCATGAATTGTGTATTATTTATATAATGTTTGTGGGCTCAGCAAAGCAGAGGATATTTTTTAAATAAATGTTTATGTTCAAATAGCTTTGCTAGTCTTATCTAATCTACCTTCAACATCTTAAATGCTGTAGGTGATTTTAGAAGTTTGCAAAATATTCTCTCATCTGCTTTTACACATTGGGTTTGGCAAAAAGCAGATGTTTGAATATTTAGCAATTCTGATACACAAAAAATTATCATGATACCATCAAATATCTTAAATCTTTTGCAGAACAGTGTTTGCAATTTATCAGTGGGAGGATTTTCCTCTCCCTCTCTCCCTACTCAACCCCTGACTCATTCAAATCTGTACTGTCTTTTACAGGTTTGTCCACTCCAGTACTGCAGAGAACAGGTAAATGTTGGGCCCTTCATTTTCCACATGGAGACAAGGGCACCACAGACTAGGGTCTTGTCTTTGGAAATGTTCACTCAAAGTCCCCAGGAGACTGCTGAGGGGTAAAGTCCTAAATACCTGCAAAGAATCTAAGCCTGCTCAGCCTATTCATGACCACAGAGAAACGGCTCAGCACTCCGGTTTCTCAGCTGCATCCTCGCCCCTGGAGCATCCTTTCTCTCCTAAATCAAGTTAAGGGTCACTCTCCTATGAAGAAAATCCATTTGTAATCCTTACAAGTTCATATTGGTAGCAGCAAAGTCTTCTGTCTCATTCAGAAAACTCCATTGAAAACTTTAGCAACATAACATAGGATGTTTTTATTAATTTATCCAAGTTCAGTTTTTTCTCTAATCCTGTTAAATTCCTGGCCCCTCTAACCCCTGCTGGTGGCAATGAGCTCTGCAGATCTGTAGAACATTGGCCATGTGTGCCCACTCAGAGAACTTCGGCAAAACATACGGGCAAACTTTCTACCTGCAGATGTGAAATGTGCTGCCAACACTGAGCTTCTACGAGTGGAATTTACTAAGAGCTGGCTAGTGAAATACAGTGTTATCAGCATGCTACAGCCACACTTTGGCTGTCTCTGAGAGTGACGGATCACATCATACATCCAGGTGACACAATGCCTGTGGTTCTGGAATGACCACTGCATGGATGTGACATCAAGCACTGTGACAGCCACCAGGAGAAAAACTCACATCAGCAATCAGACACTGTTTGTCTTGATTTCTTTAAACTAAATATCTACAATTTTTTATCCGGTGGTGTTTGAAGAGAACAACCCAGCTACAAAATCAAGTGTAGACTGGGAAGAAGAGCAGGTGGAAGGGGAAGAGCTAGATCTTGTTTTGTGAGGTGGGTTACATGTATTTGGGTGTCAATTCATAGGAGAAGTTTCACTTGACATTATCTGAAGTGGTCAAAATACTCAACCGTACCAGTTGGGGTTTATAATAGAAATGCCCACTCAACCTTAACTCCAGGAGCCACAACTGTAGCAATATTATACATATTATACACCCTCACTGGACCTACTCAAGCTGCATTTTGATGATCTGGTTTACTCTTAACACGCAATTGTTGGCAACTGCCAAGCATCAGGGCTCTCCTGATTGTTAAAATGTTCTGTCTGAGCATGGCTCAGACTTGCTCATCTCATGAATGCTGTCTTTAGGGCTACTAGAAAAAAACCCAAACTGAACCCTTTTTATTTAAAGTGATGACACACAGGAAAATGAATGCATAGTGTATGAATAGCTACAGTGATTGTAGTGTTGTTTACTGAGCAATTGCATACATGAAAACGACACTTTGCTTGCAAAGGGTAAATTATCTTTATCTGCACCTTCCAGACCCCCAAACCCTGCACCAAGGCTTCCTGGCTACCGAGCAGAGTTCGAAGCCTCAATGCATTGAAAGGGGAATGTGGAAGGAGTGAAACAGGCCTCTATGGTCTTTGGAAGTTGGCCAGGGGTGAGGCCATTGGATCTATATTTAGGAGGGGTTTCACTTAATAGGGCTTGCAGCTGTGCATAGGTTGGGGTGTGAATTCCATCTCTCCCGACATACAAAACCAAAGCTTTATTAAAGAAGCAGTGACTTCGAGCTGTTCTGAAGTACCCTATCATTTTCACTACGCTGTTCATCTGTTAAGGCATTTATATGACACATATAGGAAATAAAAGGCATCAATAAACCCTATGTTTTGAGTATACAGATACAATGACCAATAATAGCGTTAATAACCTGAAACAACGTGAACAGAACCAATGCTTTGTACCAATATAGCTTTTCACAAATTAATGTTCAAAAGTATAAATTCCCTAACCACTAGTGTCAGAGCTGGAAATATTATTGCCTCTGTTTTATACGTAGGAAAACTTGGAGCACAGAATGGCTTTGTGATTACCCAGAGCCATACACAGCCATACCTTAATCCTTACATTGAGATCACTGTGCATAAAGTGCAATGCCAGGGCAATATCTGTTGCTATGTATTTGTGCATGGCTCAATTCAGTGGGACCCTGAGCCCAACCTGATGCTCTCCAAATCTTCTACTAAGCAGCCCAGACAGGAACAGTTCAATACCATGAGTTTCTCCCACTCTATTCCAGTCAAAACTCAGTGCTGGAGTAAAAACAGTGAGCTTCCTAAGCTTACACTAAATGACAACTCAGGAGAAGAGGACTTATCAAAGTGCGAAGTCTTTATTTTGTAGTATATATATTGCAAAGTCTTTTTTTTTTTTAATTCCGTGAGTCTATAGACTCTGCATTTTTTACTTTGCATTTGTGCAAGCCCACAATTAAAAGTAAGAACTTGTGCTTCATCTTTAATTGAGGATTTTTCTCTAAATTTATACATATGGGCCCAGTCTTGCAAAACATTTCTGCATAACAACTCTCAGACGTGACCTTTTCCACTAAGCCACAGAAACACAACCATGCGTTGTGGTGCTCAGCACCCTGTGCCCTGTTTCCTCAGCATCTTTTTTCTTGGTCTGGATGAACGTGCTCTTACTCATTTGATATACAAGGAGAACATTGCTCTAACACAAAACTTAATCAGTTCTCTCTTTGTGTCTGTCTTCTGATTGCCCCTTCTCTTCCAAACTAAAAATAAGTTCTTTGTATTCACTAAACTCTGTTACAGCTTTAGCTTCTCTTTCCCATTGTCTCTAGTTTGCCATTAAAATGTACTAAGTGCTCTTAGTTACACCATGACGCAGCCTCCCTTGCTCTAGTTAAATTTTCCAACATGCACATTTCTGCTTTCCCCCAGTCTATCCCCACAGGGAGAGAAGCTCCTCATAAATACCTAAAGAGCAACCTTCTCCGCTCGCTTATTTGTTATTCCTCTTCACCAGCTCGGCAGGGACAACAGGTCCAAATGAAATCTTTTTTCTCCTCCTGTGTTTGTGGTCTAATAATGGCCGTATGTTTGACCATGACTCATTGGATACCTATGTATTCTCCCTGGCAACGAGCAGAAATGCTCTGTTTTTGAGACCAGACTAGATTGGGTTTACCAAGGACAACATAGAAACAGACCAGACTTTATCCTTCTTAAAACATTTCGCTGCCCTAACTAAAAACAAGAATTGTAAGCACTCTGGGACAAAGACCATCATTCTGTTTGGCATTTCATAACACCAAGCACGGGAGAGTCCTGGCCCTTGCCTAGGACTCTGAATATTTGAAACAAAATAAAATAAAATAAAATAAGAAAAGCAGCTTTTTCAGTGGAGCCCATGTAAAAAATCTCTGTCTTTATGAGTACAACAGGAGAAACAGCAACATGCCCCCAAATGTACCTGTTAGACACACACACAGTGAGGTAAAGTCACCATTAACAGCTTTTCAATGTTCCACTTGCAGTTATGGTTCTGTATAGAAACAGAGTTGATGCAAAAATAAAGCTGCAGTTATCCAAAACCCACCACTCACAATATCATCCAACTTAAGTTGTTCAAATTACCTTGCTGTAACTGATTTTTTTTCCAATTGGCTAAAATACTTATTGTAACACTTAGCTGTGAACAAAGTGCAGAAATGAAGGGCTGTGAATTGTTTCAAATTAATGGCTATAAAGTATGACTTAAATGCTTTTATTCAAAACTAATTATTTGAGAGCAGGTATTCTTATACTTCTTTAACAGCAGGATGCAACATTTTTAGCATTATGAAAAAGAAGCTTTTGCCATGTAAACTCATGGGGTGAAATCTCATCCTTGATCTTCAAAGTGTGACAAAGAGCTATTGATTGGGAGCATATTGTCATTTAAATTACAATTAGGGATGGGTGAAAGGTGGTTATTCAACAATTCAAATCTTTTTAAAAAATGCTGTCAAGGGCAACTTAACCTTAACCTAAACACACACTTTTAAAAACTTCTGAGATTTTCAAGTATTTCAGAGAGCAATATGATGCGTTTAAATCAACAAATCTGTAGATTTCAAGAATAACATATACTGCATTTTATTAATGCTTTAATTAAAAAAGCCCTTGTGGAACACTTTCATTCCCTGTTACCATGAAACACACATTTACTCCAAAACTGAAGAAGGGAGGTGGAAGGGGAGGTCTTTGCAATTTTTAATCAAACTGTATCGCTCAGTTCATCTTGCTAGAAGAGCTAATAACATGATTTAAAATCCAGATCCAATTTCTGCTATAATCAATGCAAGTCTCATTCTCAGAGGAATTTGTTTATGATCCCCAGAACCAAGTGGAGAAGAGCGCTAGACCGGGTCGCAGGAAAGCTGGTGCAATTTGCAATTGCTGCTGACCAACTGGCAACCCTCAGTGGGCTACCACTTCTCTACTACCACTGTTCACTGAGATCCCAGGATCTCAGCCCAGAGTGGGCCACGAGATTTTATCAAGGCATCTGCAGTCACAGGAAATTCCAGTCACTGCTGAACCTGCCCGTGGCCTATGGTCAAGGTTGCAACTCAGTTGGATTTTACCCAGAGGACCAACAAAAGGAGCCACTTCTCCTGCAAACCACAAGCTCAGGGGTACAGCCTGCCACTCAGCAACATTTTGGGCCCTTGTTGGGGTCTAGATCCACAGTATACCTTCTGTCATGACACAAACCACAGTGAGAGTACCCAGCATCATGTCACCTGGCAGTGCTTTGGCAGGGCAAGGGAAGGGCTGTGCCAGCCTCTGATGGGCTTTTCGTCAATCTCATTAGTCAGTTTGAGTTCAAGCAGCTCTCTCTCCCCTTTCAGAGAGGATTATGCTGCCCTGCCAAGTTAGGAAGAGCATTCCTAGCCCTGCAGGACAAACAGCTTCCCAGACCTGTGTTTATTTTCTTGGATGGTATATGTAGCCCATTGTGTGATTAGGTAGCACAGCGGGGTTCAGAAAGTGGAATTTCCCAGAGTGCTCTGGGCTCTGGATGAGCGCCAGCATCGGGATCAGGGAGGAATGTTTTCTTTCACTATACACTGGTGAATGTGGCAGACTTCGAAAGAGATTTTGACTTTCCCCTTTAGCACTCAGGAGTTGAAGACTCCTTTTTGCCACATACACAGTGGGAACTTTTTCCTTGCCAATTTATTACACATTTGGGTCCTGCTCCAAAATTGCAATGAAATCTGTGGAACCTGTTAGCTTCAAGTAGCTTTGCATCAGATTCCCCATGGGCTTTCCTTCCCCTGGTATGTCAGAGGTCTGGTGGGAAGGGCAAAACTTGGAATTCTCCACCAGATTGCCTCAGCTCTCTGTGCTACATGGGCAGTGCAGGATGTGTGGCACACCAGCAAGGACTGCAGCTAAGGTCAAGCTTCCCGTATTTTGAACTTGTTGGCACAGACTAGCTGCAAGAGGAGGAGGAATTATTTTGAACAAAAATCCCACTGATCTGTTTTGGGAGTGGTGATAATCAGAACATCCTATTTAACTTTTGACCACAGAACAAGGGAGAAGAGCCAGAAAGGTTTTAGGAGGGAGAGCTTTTATATATTTCTTTCTTCTGGTCTGTTTTCATACTAGTAAGTAATAAAAAGGAAATTTTGATTAAAATACAGTAATCACAACATTTGAAGCTATTCAGCTGTCCAAAGAATAGCAGGTACAGTCCACATTTCTGGGTTTCAAAACAACTGTGACAAGTAGAAATTCTTTACTGTGAAGGTAGTGGGACACCAGGACAGGTTGCCCAGAGAAGATGCGGCTGCTCCATTCCTGAAAGTGTTCAAGGCCAGGTTGGATGGGGATTGGAGCAACCTGGTGGAAGCACCTAGTGGAAGGGTTGGAACTAGATGGTCTTTAAGGTCCTCTCCAACCCAAAGGATTCTATGGTTCTACAAAGTAACGTCAGCACAGAAAAAAGGCATTTAATAGATCTCATTCTAAAGTTTAATAAAATCTCTTTTAAAATCTGCTAAACTAAAATCACCCTGCATTATTTGGAATAGGGACACATGGCAACAAGACTTGCAGGGCTTGCAGAGCGAACCCCGCTCAGCTGGCCTTTGTTGAGGGAGCATTTGCTGCTATTACATTTCATTTCTCCAGTTGCATTTTTACTGCACAAGTAGATACAATGGGGAACTTGCCCTCCTTACTGATAGCAGCAACTCTGGAAATGGTAATGGAACTGTCATCAGGAAAACCACTTTGTTTTGCTGTGCCCACCGCTCTCCTCTCTCATGTTGCTGTTTACTGACAGAGTTCAGTATGTATTTAATACAGAAGAGGCAGTAGGGCCTGGATCTCATCTGGCTGGAGTCAACTTTGTAAAGACAAGAAGTAGCTTCATCTCAGTCACCAGCTGTGATCAGTGGGGGAAAAAAGAATCATGCACACAAGTGTTGCATCCATTTGTTAGCCCAAAGAAATAAAATAAAACGAGTTTCTGTAACATTTGGAACACATTGCAAAGACCAGGAAAATGAAGGTAGTATCTGTGACAAATTTCACAAGTCACTGATATACTGGAGAAGTACTAAAAGAATATTGTTTGTCACTGCAAATAGGCAATTTACATTATTGTTGCTTTAAAGCTCCCAGAATGCATAATATCTATTGTATAAGAAATTACTGATGGCTCTTATCAAGGTTAACTCCTATTTGGTTAAACTGGCACTTTGCAAGGCAACACGAAATTTAGAAACAGAAGAGTTTTTTGATAAAATGCCTGCAAATATAATTTCCAAGCGCTTGGAGAAGGAGCATCCAGCAGGGAAAGGGAACTGGGATGCGAGATGCGCCAGTGCCGCCTTGTGGAGGCTTCAAACTCCGACTAGATCCTGTTTACTCAAGCTAATGGCTCATTTGCAAAAAAAGTCCCCAATGCAGAGCTCTTTCATAACATTCGTACAAAGCAATTCTGCAGATAATAAATAAAACAAAGGCAGAGGAAAGCTGGGTTTAATTCCGGATGTAATCCTTACTTAGGGAGGAGCGGTAGAATAATTCTCACAGCTACAAGAACTAAATTTTTTCCCAGCCACGCAGTTTCAGAGCACTTCTTTTTATTTTCTCGGGAAATTGTGTTCCCGGTTGCTACCACAAAAAAAAATTCAAACCATCAAAAAGAAAAAACAGCAGGGAAAATGCAGTAGCTTCATTTCCCATCCCCTGCTCCTCCTCTGTCCTAGGGCACTGTGCATGCTTAACCTGAACAGGTTTTCACGTCAGCTCTCCAATCTTCTCTGCTTTGGGTTAGCTGCAATTGTCTCTCTCAGTATACTTATATTTTCTGACCCAGCTATAATCAGAATGGGCAGATGAATATGAACTTACTTTTAAGAAGTAGTCCCCATTCTAAGGAAAAAAAAGAAAATGTCTGGGTTTGGGTTTTTTTTCAGTCTCTGACAAGTTTTGGTTTTAGATGAGGTTTTTTACCAATATTCTATTTGATCTTTAGTATCTGAAATCCCTTTTCTCAGTTCAAGAGACACAAGTTATATGACTGTTTCATACTGATTACTTAAAAGAAAATACCATGCAAGACATTTGCCTGAGATGGGACTTGAGCCTCTCTCATCCAGCTCACTCCTAAGGGGTATCTTTAGGCCAGATGAGCTGGGCTACAACTAGAGAATGAAGTTTTATAGCCCTGAGAGCTTTGATTCCTGTTCATAAATATGGCAGCAGCAACATTTAACATTTTCAATCGCTCATTTTCTTGGGAGCTAGGGAAGTGTTCAGACATATATTCTTAACCACTTCAGGTACATTCGAGATTTTTTACATGTATAATTCTCATGGGATAAGCAGTTGGATAAGTGGCCACAAGGCTTCTGAATTATCACCCCCATGCACAATACATTTTGTTTAAGTTATAACCACATAATTTAAACCGCTTACTTAAATTATAAAATACTCCCAACCCCAAACCAAATGCATTTGCATTAAATAACATTAATGTGGGACTGGCTTATGCATTCCAAGATTTTGTGGTTTCCCAATTAGTCCTGCAGTAACAGAATCACATTATCATAATTTTAAGGTGTTACAAATGTGATATCCAAATTAGAGATCAAATTCCCTATATTATATATTTCTTCCTTGAGGGCTTACCTACCAAACACAGACTCTGCAAAGATGGAGGTGTGCTAAAAACGCTTGTTCTCCATATCTCTGGTTTCATAGAAGTAAAGAGCGACTCTGTGAAAGGCGGGTTGTGAACAGCCCTTAGATGAACACTTCACAAGGTTATTCCTGAAGAGCAGGGGAACTTCCAGAAGCAATCTTTAATTATCAGAAGTTCTCAAGTGGTAAATTTTCAATAATTTCACTAACATCAGCTTATGCAACTGAGATTTGCTCAAATTCATTTCTGGCTTGCATACGACACCGATTTCACGTGCAAACTAACCCCCAGTGCAAAGCTCAAGTCAATGGAAACTGTAGAGTTTCATTTACTTTCCCACTGGAACAAGATGCTGTGACACGGAGCCGTACAAGTCAGACTTCTTCACCTCAAGGTTGGAGAATATTACTGAAACTTTCATCAAACAGAATAATGATTTCCATCTGTAACCTAACTCGTCCGGTGCCTCTCCCAGTTCCTGCTAACTTACTTTCAAGGCACAGAACACTGTAAATGTTTGGATTTTTTGGCTACCCAAACTTTAAAAGGAAGAGAAAGAGCTTGAGTTACTGTGTCAGCCCAAAACGGGAGAGGTTAAAGTTCTCAAAAGATATAAACCAAATCACTGAAATGAAATGAAATAAAATAAAATACAGCTGTACGCTAGAAACAACTCAAACAACAGCTCACAGTAGAGGTAATTTCAAAATGCCTCCAGTTATATTCCAACATGGATGTCCTGCACAGGTGAAAAAGGAAAATGATATGATCCTTACTCCAGAACCATCACCCATTTCTGCAACGAGATTTCTTGTGCACTGAGCTATTCAGCTCAAAATTTTAGCTAGTGAGACGCTTCACTGTACCCAAACACTGAACTTCTTCATGTATACACTCCTGCCTTGCAGCAAAAATATGAAGTAACAAGTGCCAGCCTCATCTGACAATCTTTAATCAAACTTGGCATTGGTTTAAAGATTGATTAGGTATGTAGGACATCAAAGAGTAAACCTCAGGGAATGAAAATGAACAATGGCATTATTTTCATACAAGGGGATTAAGAATATGTTGTAGTTAGCTGATATTCACGACTCTTACTATAAAACCATCTATTTCCTTTACACCTCAAAATATCCCAGAAACATTAATGGACCAATATTAAAGATTATCAGAATGATTATGTGCTTTAATAAAGCATAGGAAACTAAATCTTCTAGATTTCTAGAAGGGATAAACACAACATTTCATGTCCATTACCTGATTAAAAAAATGGTAGAGCATATAACAAAGCTAAGATGAAAAGGTAGGCAAAATTTTAGGTTTAAAATATTCCACTTAATTCCAGAAATGTAATTTTACTCAAGTTTTTCTTCAGATACACATATAATTTACAGACAGCCTAATTTCAGTTTCCCTATTTCAGTATTTTCAGACTAACTGAGTAAAAATATCTGTGCAGGATTAAAAAAGAATAATGATCATTTAGGGGAAATTTATTTTTCTCTCAGTTAGAAGGTTCAGCCCAACACACTATCAAGTTCAGGATCATACAGGCTCCTACAGCTCACTGGAGCATTAATAACAGCAGCTTCAAACAGTCTGGCACTAATACACAGTATTTTTAAGATGGCACAGTTTAAAGGGGGAAAACAACTTTGCAGAAGTGCTGGCATCTGAGAAAAATGTCATCATTTTCCAGAGATATCTGAGTTTACAAGTTGTCAAAATACAGTTGCTATTAGCAAATGATCTTTTTGATGCTTTACCTGCCAAATTCCACACAAGTTGGTTTGAACTGGTCATTTCCAGAAACCTGCCAAAGACTTTGTCCTTGCAGAGACTCAAACACAGTAGGCACACAGAGAAAAATGAAATATAATCTGAAAAGATTTGTTTTAGACCTCTTGCTCCTTTTCCTTTTATTATGTATTAATATAATCATTAAATATCAATCACTCAGGTTAACCTGTATTTGAAACTTCAGCCAACAAATCGCAGGGACAGTGCCCCCAAAACATCACTGGGAACTCATTGTAAAGCTCCTTCCTTTCTTTGCTCTTAAGTGATGCATTTCTACAGCCCCCAAGCCCCTCCAAGGCTGCCAGATTGGTATTAAGAGAATCCACACCTTTCACCTTCCCAACAAAAACAGCCTTTATGTGCGAATTAGGATCAGCAGCCCCAAGCTTTGCCAGCAGACTCCCAGCACAGATATGGATCATGAACCCCATCTTTGCTACCAGTTAAGTATAATCCCGACTAAATGTATTCACCCTCTTCCCTATCTGCACCAGGACTGAAGATGACTCCTGTGGGAAGCTCAGCAGCTGAAGGACCAGGTGCTCACTGCTCAGATAATTATTTTGTAGCTGTCACAACTGCCTGTTAACACCTCTCTCCTGGCCTTCCAGTCCTGTGCACAGTTGACTGCACTGTTTTATTCTCTTAGATGTAATTTTTTTCTTTTTTTTTATTTTCAGTTGATTCCTTGTGTAAGGTTCTCCATAGTAGGAAATAGCAGTTCTTGGAGGGCTGTATCTATGATGCTCTTTTAAGATTCAGAAAGCCTTCCCCAATGGCTGCATGATATTTGAAGACTGTGTGAAAATACATATAAGATGAAAAACAGAATACATCTTTTTTTACATTCAGTTTACCTCAAGGTCAGGGAAATTTTACAGGAGAATCTTTTCATCAGCTCACATGCCTAAACAGGAGTCCTAAACTATTTGGCCCCATAACTTCCAACTTTATTCTCTGTGCCATCAGGAGCAGTGTTAATACCAAGGCAATAATTTGTGTGGTTAGTATTGTACTCAGGGTTAATTTTTTGTCAGGTAGCAGACTAAAATTACATGGTAGTTATCAGCCAGCTCCAAAAATGAGACATGGACATGAAAAACAAAAAAAATCAAATACAAAAGGAATATTTATACAATTAATGATTCTGAGCAAAATTATTTGCCCCTAACCCACGAAATACAGAATATTTGCTTTGCTCTTTTTCCAGGGTTTTCCACACAGACTTGCATGAATAAGTCAAACTGACAGCTGCAATGTGTAAGCAGAAAGGAGGTCATCAACTTCTGATAGATCCTCTTGTAATCAACAGGTTTTGGGGATTTTTTTTTTTTTAACACGAAGAAATATGGGCTCAATTTGCTTTTCAATATAACTCAAGCTTCCTTCAGTTTTGTAGAATAAAAAGGTTTAGCAAATTCAACACTCAGGCAGTGATGGTTTCTGCAATGCCCCAACATAATGTCATTAAGTGCTCAACAATGACTTTAAATAAGTAGCTTTTGGAAGTTATATGTCTTTGAAGTTTCATTAATTAGTCATATCATCGGGAATGTATGGCTAAAGTAAATTACAGTGTTTAAAATATCTACTCTTTCAATGTGAAAAATGAAAGGATCCAGCTACCTTGTCTTTATACTAATGAAGATATTATTAATTGGTTTAGCAAAAACATAGATCTAACCATAATGTGCAACAGTTATTAAAGATAATTAACTACAGATCATTGGTTTGAAACATCTAGTCCAAAATGATTTCTGAAGGGCACATTATTCTATGAGATAAAATAATTAAATTTCTAACAGCTGCATAAGACAACTGTGGCATATCTAGTGTTTTAATTTCTTTTGTTCTATCCTCCTGGTACTCCTCTGTTTTAGATTTTGAAAATGCTACGAGTGTTTCACTGTGAGCAGCCTGTGCAGCCTGTTAGACTGAAATATTTCATGTCTGAGGAAAAATGATGATTGAAAGAAAAGGATTAAAAGTGACAGCGCAGCTAATAATACACACACTCACGTGTGCACGTGCACACACATATAAAGGCAGCTACTCCTCTTCGAAGGAGAAAAGGAGATGATAAGGAAACCAATGAAACAGAGGGTTAAAAATGTTTCCATTCTAACATTAGCTACACAAGTCCCGCTCAAGCTAAAACAGCACATTTGCAAATTAAAGAAAACCTCGACGATGAAGCAATGCCAAATACTTGTAGATTAATTAATAATGGAAGCATACACAGGCACATAAAATTAAGCAAGTACAGTAAAAAAAAAAAAAAAAAAAAAAAGAGGGGGGAAAAAAAGCAACTGAGGAGCTGGAACAGAAATGTGTTTATTAAAACCCATATGTTCCAGGTCCAGAATTTCTGAGCTAGCATCTGCTCCGGTACCGTTCCCAAAAATGTTTGTGGTCAGTATTTATCACACATGCCAGTACTGGGTTCATCATCAATTTCTTGATCTCTTTTTTTTTATGACCATAACCTACAAATGCTTTCAATAGCCTTGATCTGCATTAATTAGAGTGCTGTTTGCTTACAGCATTAGATCTCTTCCCATGTTTTTGTAAGAAAATTCGTGTCCCAAAATATTCCTCATTTGCAGCAAATTTAGCTGCTTCAGCAGAGAGTGAGATTTCGACAGGAAAGGCAGGGAGGCAGGAAATAACATAGTTCAGTCAAGATTAGGTGTGTTGCTAGCTAATGTTGATTTAGGAAAAGAAAGACTGAAAAAAGGCACTACCCAGTGCCCCTGAACCCATAAAGTGCAAACAACAACAGTATGACTATTTTATTTGTTTTGATATTTCATATTCGACTTTTATTGTAAGAATTTCATTTTTTGGGACCAACCAGTTTCTCTGTGGCTTGAGAGGGTGGGGAAAAAAAGTTATGAGGACCTCACAAGCTTTAAAAATAAATTTTTTATAAGTCTCTAAAACACTGGACAAACAGTGGCATCATTTACATAAGCTCCTATACATTACCCTAATCAGGGGTAGGAGCTGATATAGATCTAAAATGTAATTTGGGGTAAAAAACGCTTAGAAAGGTCACCAGTGACATAAAAAAAATAAAAATCAGAGCGTTTTTTATTTTTAAATAGAGAAATTTAGAGGGTTATTTTGGGTGTTCCATGAGGAACAATCCTATCCTGCAAGTGCTTAAGTGCATGGAATTTTTGGCTATTTTGAGGGTTTTCAGCAAGGGATTGTCCCCACTGTAGAAATAAGCAAAAGAATGGTCTCTGCAGCCAGTTCCTTCTCGCCTTCCATCCCTTGTCAGCACTGGGGCTATGCAGATGCTGCAAAGCGCCCCCAAATCAGCACAGCAGCAATGGCATAAGGGAGAATATGGGAAAATGGCGAGGGAGGTCCCTCCCCACGTGACGGTCAGACCAGTGGCAGTATGGAACCCTGAGATGCAGGAGCGCAGAAAACCCGAGGGTGGGAGAGACCTGCCTGCGCTGCCCGCGGTTGCAGATGTCCTGCTTCCGCCCTGGAAATACACTTCCCCTGAGTATCTTTTTTTATTTTATTATATTTTTTAATTAAAGACCCCCAGACTAACACATTTTCTAGCGATCTTAACCGAAAAGCCAAGAGAGGATTTTAGAAGAAAATGTTACTGTGAAAGGGAAGACTTTGGTTGGCAGGATTCCCCTTGCTCTCGTAACGGCGCTGCTGTGCAAGGCATTTGCAATCTTAGCTGACCTATTTGTTGATGTATTTCAGGTAGCCAGATGTCCTGGTACTTTAGGAATTCAGAAGAAAATGATATTCAACTGTTTGTCCTGGTTTCGGCACGATCAGCCAGCTGGCCATCCACTGCTCCCTTCCAGTCCTCCCTCCCCCACCAAAAGCCTCCGGGTCACTTGCTGACCCACAGCACATCCCTCCCTACCTTCCAAGATGAACCTGGGGTCCAGCTACATCTGTGCTGAGGCCTCTCGTTGTGTGTCTGGCACACGATGAATGTGAGGCTCTCCAAATGTCAGAGCATGCCAGCTGATGCACATTGAGATTTAGAGCATCACAGATTTCATTGCACAAACAAACGCTCAAGAACTTGACAGGGGAGTTGCCGTCTTTGCAAGGGAAGGAAAACTTGCCAAGGGTGATTTAGCTACAGGTTAGGAGAGCACCGAGGAGTAATGAGGAAGGCTGGCCAGGTACTGGGTGTTGGGGAAACAGAAACGCAAGCAAGCAGCCTGCAGCCAGGTAGATCTCCTGTCTCACCCTCCAGAGGCTCCAGCTTTCTGGCATTCGTACTCCCAAAGGAACAAGTGCCCCAGTCCTACTGCCAGCTGCCAGAATATTCTTCTACCATTGTGCATTTGCCTAGCTAGTGATGCACTGTGCCTTGCAAGCACAGTCATCTCATCTGCACCTAAGTGTGACAGCAAAATTCAATCAAAGGTCTTCCTTAAGAATTATTTCCTTCATCAGGGAAATCATTTTCTCAGGCTGAATGACTCACGCCCCCAAATAAGCCACCAGTCCAACACATCCAAATAAAATTCATGCTCTTGTCTGCTCCCTACTGTACACTCCATCCTTTTCATTGTCATCCTTCAGACCACCACTAGTCCACACATTCCCCTGCCCCACGCAGGGTTGGCTGTTGGCACCTGGAATCCCAGGGCAGTAACATTGCCTCAGAGCCTCTGCTTGCCACAGAAACATTGCTCAGTGCCCAGGGTGGAGGGGTGAGCAAAGAGGGGAACACATCCTTGGCTTTCCTGAAGGTTTGTGGTCTCACAGCACTCGTGAGCAAAGCACAGGGTTTGGTAGAACTGTGTGTTTCCTTTCTAACATAAAGCCCCAATCCTGCTCCAAGGTACCACTTTGACAGACCGGAGGGAAGCAGCAATGAGAATGGGACAATGCTTGATGAAAGAGTCTGGGTTTCAAGCAGGGTTTAGCCCCTCTTACCTCTCCACCATTTTCTCTACCAGGGAGTTAAATTAAAGAAAATATGGTCTGGCAAGAGCAAAACCCTGTTTTCTACAAAGGAAAGGAACAGCTGCTGAATACCTGGGACAGCAAATGTCAACAGGGTTCCATTAGCGTTCATTCCGCTAAAGGGTTGGATTTCCCTTCCCCTCAGTTGTATAACTCTAATTTCACTGACTACAGTGATTCCACCAGTCTAATTAGGCCCCCAGATAATAGTCAAAGTACTTATTATGTTATCTTTTCACTGATTTTATATTATACATATTTGTCTGTTAAATATAATGATTCGATTTCGCAGATTTACAGACTTTGGTTGGCAACTCACTTAAACATCCCAAGCTACCTGCCATTGGTGTAGTATGTTCTCTATTTACAGCAAGCCCAAATGTTTGCTTTATGCTGTCAACGAAGAGAAACTGTTTAAGGAAAAAAAAATAATAAAAATAATTGAACATCAGCCACTGAACCAGCAGGAACGCAAAATATTTCCATGAAAGGGAATCCAACAGGACCAGAGATCTGTAGGGTAACTGTTCTCAGTGTGAGGAGGAAGAGTGAGCCAAGTGCAGAAGCCAGGCTTGTTTCCTCTCTCTTCATAGCATGTCCTATCCCAGCACTTTCTGGAAGCAGGGTACACGAAGTTCCTAGGAACGGCCATACTATTCTACCCCCTGCCGGGAAGCTATTTATTTTAACAGCCACAGAGTCTTTTCATTGTGTTTTTGGTCTAAACAGTTGGCTGTGCATGCAGGAGAGGTACAGCTGCTCCTTTACTGAGAACTATGGGAGCAAGAGAGGAGGTGTCAGGAAGGAGCAACGTGCCCCGGCGCTCTGCCCTCCTCCCTTCGCCTCCGCCAACCAGATATAAACAAAGTTACTAAAACAAAGGAACAACAGCAAGTTCCTAGGTTGAAAATAGCCCTACACTCATTCAGGAAAAATTCCTGCTCAGATTGCTGATGGATGGCACCACTGTTGCTAGGGGGTTGCTCTTCCCCAAGGCAGCTGAGCATCTCCCTCTGACCTGGAGCCCCACAGCTCTCCCAGATTTGGTACCTAAACCCTCTTTCCAAAACAATTCCTGATGTCTGTGGTTTCTGTCCTGTTGCTGGAGGATTATCCAGGAATATACTGTGTCATAGAGCAGTCTGAATTACAGTGGTTTGAGAATCCAGGAAAAAAAAAATAACAAAAATAGCAGCAGTCATCTCCATGGGAAAATCAACACTTTCTCTCTTGCTGTCCGCAAGTGCTGCCTTGCCTGCCAACAGACTTGCAGGTAGCATTACACCTTCCTGATTAAAGCAAGGATACCACTGTCCCGTTGCCCTAAATTTAAATTTATATTGTGAATTTTACGCCAGCCAGGACTGCAGAAGAAAATGCATTGGCTCACTGATGTTTCAAAGATGCTATTTTTCCCACTGGACTTAGAACAGCTTAGGTGAATAAGCTCTCTTTTCCCCATATCTGTCTTTCAGAGGTTTAATATTGGGTGCAAATTTTAACAAATGTTTGTCATTTATTCACAGAATCACAGTGACACACTTGTTTCTAAAGCTGCACCCTGCACCTCCTACCGGGTGTTGTTCCTAATTCAGGTGGGTTCTCAGAAAGCAACAAGGGTTGGGGAGCCCAGTTACAAGGGGTGTCTGCTCCCCATGCACACCCTGGCACCAGTGTGTGCCCAAGCCCAACCTGACCCCCCTGGGCACCATCCCCACTGCTAAAGAGCAAGCCCAGGGAGCTGATTCAGCCAACGAGTCTCCCACTGGTCATAGGGGAGAAGAAAGACACGGTTGCGTCTGTGTTGCATGAGCTCAGACTGCCATAAAAGATGTTGCTTAAAAGCCTGAAACACATTATTTATTTTAAATTGAAAACAAACAAGGCAAAAGTTACTTAACCGTGTCCTGTCTTCCCAGTATCCCCCTAGACTTGCTGAGGGACCCTGGAACTACAGCAGGCATTTTATCTTTCCCTCTTCTAAATAGCAAGTTAAAAATTAACTGCTTCATCTTCACATTGCTCACTCCTTAAGTAGTTTAAACTTACTTTTAACTGTTACATGCCAACAAAACAGGTTGCTTAATTGATTTGACCTTTCACAGTATTTTTTAATTTTCAATCTTAGTTTCATTGTTCCATCTGGCACTTTAAAACGGCATCTGGTTAACTGTACTTAACCAGCTGATCACTGTACAGTTATTTTTAAATGTAATGTATGCTTAAACAGATGTTATTTTTATAGATGTAGATCTAAACTGCACTTGTATACGTGCTATGTCTGCATAAGCTCTTTCTGCAATTCAAATGTTGACACCAAAAATTACAAGCCAGAATGCTTATGAACTTCACTATTATGTTACTGCACTTTTTTGCAGCTTGTTAGGTAAACATCAATTCAGTTCTTTTTTCTCTGTTCATTGCACATAAATAAAACATTAGCGTTTAGTTTATAAAGTGATGAACATTTTGCTGTGTTGGGTTTAGCTTTATAAATACAACTGCTGTCAGCAAGAAAAAAAAAGGATTTATTGAATAAATAATAAGAAAGCTAGAGGAAAATAAAAGTATATATATTATGCAAAACACAGTGTCTGTCCACAGGTCATGTAAGGGTCTTACAGAATCATAGACATCCTGTATGAGAATATTTAATAATGGTGCATTTTTGCAAGATACAGTTTGTCTCCTGAAGCAAGTGCAAATTGGTAAAACAGAGTCCAAGTCCGATAGTTGTAACTGTTAGCAACAACTGGGGGCTCCACTTTTATCATTCTATTAACCTGGGAAGCCCAAATTCAAAGATGCTCTGAAGTCAAGAGTTTTAAAGAAGTGATAAAAATGGAGGGTTAGATATGATAGTCTAATCAAACAAGCACTGGCAATCTATTAAATAAATACATCTACATAATAGTTGTTAAATTTTACAGAATATTGCCTGATTTTGCAGTTGCAAGTAAATTCATCTTTATTGACTAAGATTAAGACCTCATTCCTCCAAACACCCTACTGAAATTAGTGTTAATTACCAGGGCTTAAACACAGGTTAGCCAGAATAGGTATTTTTTACATTCATTTAACATTTCTAATTTGCTTAGTAAATGACAGTTGAATCCGTGTATTCCTTAGATGGGTCTGAGAAGCACAAAACAGAATATACAAGCATTCAATCTTAAAAACTCAGCTTGGTTTTGAGATCAGCTAATAGAAAAAGTTTTTCAGTCAGGCCCTGGTTTTATTTTGTTTTGGTTTTTTTTTTCCACGAGAATAATGAGTTCTACAATATCTAATATATTTTCTTCAAAAGAACTTAAAATGCAATATCAAAAAGAATTTGGGCAATAGGCAAGGGCATATGTTACGTTACACAAAGGAAGTGGTCACGGCGCTGAATATTTCACAGAGAACTTTTAAGTATCATTCTCAAGGTTAAAAATTGCTGTTATACATAATACCTCAGTAATTGATAGACATTTTCTCTCTCCAGAGCCCATTTTCTGTGAAAAACACCACATAACATCTGTTCATAAACAGTCCTTCTGTGAGAACACTGACACAGGTCTTGAGCTTCTACTGGCTCAATTCCCCTGCCATACACAGATGGCACGAGGTATTTATACAGCTGAATTCTTTGTAATACAAGCTCAACTATATCTTCAGGTAAGACTATGGGCAAACATGTGCTTATATTATTCTGCTGACTTACCTCAAGTCATTTAAACAGTTCCCTCTGACACAAAGACAAATTGTATCGTACCGTTCTGCAAGTGTTTTGTCTCAAAATCACCTTCAGCAATCGGCACAGAGCTCTGCAGAGATAAGGACATTTTGGGACGTACGAAACCCGCCAAGTTTCGTGTTAATGAGCTAACAGTTATATTAAGATTCAAGGCTCAGGGCTACTCTCCTTGATTTTGATGTATCTGTTCTCCTTCTATAGAAAATATTTGTTTTGATGGTATAATACCTTGTTCATTTGCATGCAAAATGTTAAATAAATGGCATTCAGCTTTCGCACACACAGCCACAGAGCGTGTGGCTTACCCGCAGTTTTCTATATGCTATGTTAGCTGTTCCTTCTAAGTAACTCTGAGTGAATAACACTTTATAATGCATTCAGAAATTGCTTTCCTCTTTATCTCCATGAAATGATGGAAGCTTCAGTTGACTTCTGAACAAATCTAGGTGCCATGGCACCATCTGCCAGACGACATCCTAGTCCTACGCACACATATGCCCGTGCTTTGGCTGTGGTCTGTGTACACTTAAGAAATAAAGCACATACGTAGAGATTTGCAAGGTGAGAGCCTTGAGAACGAGGCGCTCCAAAAGCGAGGACAGCCTGTTTGTGTTTTGAAATGGGGGAGGAAAAAGTAAACTTTGGCTAAAATTTTGAATGTGCTTAAACTGTTCTTTTCATACCTCGACCCCTATTACAGAAGTTACTGAAGTCCACGGTGTTTCAAGAGAATATCATCTACATAAAGGCATGGAAAAAAAAATCTGAATTCTCGACAAAAAAACGTTTTAATGAGAATACATCCTGACAAAACTTTGAAAAAGAAGAAATTTTAGGTCATCCTTTCAAGCAGAAGTAGTATATGCCTGCAGGGGGCTGGTAACCAACAGCTTCAACTATACATGGATTTGGATTTGACCTATGGAACATGTAATAAAAAGATTTTTTTCTGGAACTACTCATCCTGTAGAATAAATCAAAATGTACTTTCCCTGTTCAGGGGAAGCACAGGATATGTTTCAAGATACCTATGTCTCTGCTACCTGGGTGACCCCACAATGACGGGATACATCATGCAAAAGAAGGGTAAAGCAAAGGTCTAAGTGAAGAGGAACAAAGCTTCTGTTCTGTGTAGTGCGACTGGGGAACCCTCCACCAGGAAAAAGACAGAGCTCTTCCCAGAGCTCTGCTGACAGTTGTGTCTCCCTTGGCATTTTCAAATATGAAGAGGAGTCTGGATTTGTATAGTGGCACTCACAGCTACAGCGTCGAGATGCATAGACAGGTTTAACAAGGAAAGAGGCATCCCTTAGCAGGGGTCCAAAACCAGTTAAAAATTTTAAGAGTAGCAGTTAAAACAGTAAAAGCACTGTGGTTCTGCTTCCAGCTGCACCACAGACTCCCCGCAGGGTGCAGACATGTCACCGAGCCTCACTGTATTGCTTTGGTTGCTGTAAATGGGAATATTACTAATGCCTCTTGGTCTCAGGAAGATGTAAAATAAGCCCATTTCTATTTGTGATGTGCTTAAACGTTATAGCCATCAAAAAGCCAATAAATAGCATGTCCTCACTAAATGTCTTTGTAACACCCTTTTTAAATTCGGTGGCTTCTCAGTTGTATTTGCTTTTTTTAAGCTGATGGGAAAAATACAGTCAAATACAGATAAGTTTGAAGAGAGATTATGTGGAAATGGATGCTACTTGCCTTTTTTATACGTTATTATATAAGAATTAATGCAGAATGATACCAAATGCATCATTCAATTTAAATATTGTGCTTGCTTATGGCCTGTAAGATGATCCGACACATTGTAAGCAATGCCTTGACACTGTGTATGTGATGAATACAACTCAGTGTATCACACACCAACTGTACTAAATCCACAGTAATGCTGCCTTTTTGTAAGTTCTTTATGCTCCGGTGGTTTTCATTTTTATGATAAGTATGAACCAGACCAGCTCAGAATACGTTCCACCAAGAGCTTGCTCTTTTGTGAGAATCAGTCACCTAATATTTATCAATTAAGACTCGTAGAATAAATAATGCAAGGAATAATTTTATAACACAGATATTAAGAAAACATAATTATCCAAATATAATTGGACCTCTTCTATTAACACTGAGTGATTTTAATTCTTCCTTCCCTCTATATTCTCCTCCTTGTTACCCAGTATTATTTTACTCAAATAGTGTTTCAGTTGCACTTAATGTACATTATAATGATCGTGTCTTTAGCTTTTTTCTTTTGAAGTTCTGTTTAATTACAAAATAATATCCTGTTTGAAGAACACTGCTTTGATATCTCTGTCTGCATTTGGTAATTATAAACTTGTTCTCATTATCAATATATTTTGCATGTTGTTAGTTTGTTGTGTTTGCTTATTTCTTTGTTTTTAAAAACAGGAAATATAACTTGAGTGACAAGAGGTTTTGATTGTGGATTACAGGGGAAGTAGAAGCCCATTTCAGAGCCCTGATATCCACAGCCAGGACTCGGTAGTCCATGACTGTCATCAGGATAAAATTCCTGGATCAGAAATGTGAGAAATGGATCAGTGGCTGGGATGTGACCACAGGGGTCAAGAAAGCCAGCATGGTCCATCACTCCCACTGCATCGATCTGTTGATGGGACTGCACTGTAACTAGCAGAACAAAAATCCAGCAAGAGATATATCCATCCAAGATGTATCTATGAAAAAGAGGGATTTACGTTCCTCTCTCCTCAACATCTGAAAAGGCATTGGCAATCTTTAAGTTTCATATGTCCAAAACAGAGAGATCTAAGTTATTCACATTTGCTAGCATTTTTGGGACTTCTGAAAAAAAGATGTTTCACAAATGAAAGCTATTATGATATCCAACAACATGCAACAAAACCATACGTTTGTAGGCAATGCAGATTAACAGAGCTGCCACACTCGTGCTGAAATCTGCTGAATAATTTTGCTGAGAAGCGAATCTATCTGCTGATATCTCTGGATAATTTTACTGCAGAGAACAAGATGCCAGCTCCTGCCTTGACAGACCTCAGCAGCACAGCCAGAAACGCTGGCGATGCTCTGCAAGACCTCTTCGATGCACTAAAAGCAAGCAGGCAAAAGAGAAGGGTTCAAAGAGGGAGGTCTTAAGGAGGTCTGGGCAAAACTTACTTTAGTTTGGATTTAGATCAGAATTTGCCATTTGAATCACCCCAGCATATACATGACTGAGTATAATGTATGTCCTTTTTCTGAGCTGGTTTACATAACTGCCTCTGTAGACTATAGTCCAAGAGTGGTGCCTTTTGGGAATTTCACTGTGGTCAGTAAGATCTTTGTTTTAAAAAAGCTCCATAACAAAATATAGCTTTTACTGGCTGTAAAATATTGAGTGGGAAATACGGCGTAGGGAAATAAGAGGCACCTAGTGAAAAGAAGTGGTGTTTTTTTAATAAAACTTCTATAAAATCATAAGGCACTGGAGGAGTTTGATCCTTTCCCCTTTAAGTATTCACATTCCCTGCGATGCAGAGGAGAAACGTTAAGTTTAATTATTGCTGTGGACCCTGTAGGAATGTCCTGCACATAAGAAAAAAAAAAGAAAATCACTTAAATACGTGAGCTAGAAAGATTTCATGCGTATATATAGTTAGTCATATAGTTAAGTGTTTGCAAGATCACCCCAGAGATTGAAGCCACTCCAGGACAAGGACCTCATCTCCATACTGGCGTCTAATGCACCTCGCACGCTGTTAGTGCGATAATAAATAATAATAATATGTTAGCATTAGGTGAGCATCTCTCGCATGATCAATTTCCTGCTGTTGCAGGAGGGTGAATGTTGGTGGACTTTGATCCTTCCGAGATTTTATGTTTCTATCATAAGAGAATCATAGCACATAAGCACATTTTTTACTAATGCAGTAAGTAAGGTGGCAATATATATTGCACTGACATTAAATGAATATTAAAAGGGATTGAAATCATTTCCACATCATGAGGGGGGAAAAAAAAAATCCTCTAAGAATTAGATATACAGTAGCTATTCAACAAAGATACCGCTTTTAACCTTCTTCATAGATTAAAAAAGTCAAATACATTAGAAAAAAAAAATCTAGTGTTAAAGGTACACGCTGAAGTATCTTAAAATACAATTGTTGTTTATAAGTCTATTTTGCCCACTGCCAAATCTCCTCTTTGCCTCTCACACACAAACAACTCTGCACACACACCCTATTCCTCTCTGGGCCCCACTCATCTTGTAACATCTCACTAGTGTATTACAGTACAAATCCTACATGCACAAGGACTTAGAAGAAAAAAAATTGAGGTACAGCACTTCTGTGTATAGATAATGCAGGCAGATGTTTCAAAGAGGGATATACACAGCAAAACATCTTATTTGTTGGAGGGTATCAATTCTCTGTACATTACACACTTGCAATTTATGTTACTTCCTTATTTTTGTAACATCTCTGCACAGCCATATAGTAAATTAGAGATTTCAAACCAGACTGAACAGTCCTCTTTTTACCCCTATTTTGTTGCATCTTGCCAATTCAATGTTTTATTATGTTTTCTGTCATAATATTACTCTTGTCCCTAGAAAACATGTATTTATTCCCATTTGGAATATAGTGTAACTACTGTAAAGCACTGCTTAAAAGATGACTACAAATCCTTTCTGAGAATAGAAAACTTGAACTCTTCTATTATCCAAATATTTTCCAATGATTTTGCTTTTGTATGCATGTCTGCTGCTGACACACATAATGAGATCATGGGAAAAACCACACAGCTGACCTGAACTTTTGGGTATAGAAGTATAAAACTATGAGATCTAATAAGCCCAGTGCATGACCCTGTGCAGTTTTTGGACTTAAAGAACTAAATGCTATTGTGAGAGGAATGCAAGCCTACGTATTTTTTTCTGTAGCATGGCAGAGTTCAGCTGTATTATATTTACAGTTGTCAATAAAAGTAACGACATAACATGAAGCATATAGACATCTCTGGTCTCCAGCCCCACCAAGAGAATATCCCGACACCTTCTTGTCACACACAAGGCAGATATTATTTTTATGCACCAAACAGTAGGCAGGATGCAGCAACAGACTGACTCTGTGCTACCACAGTGTGTCTGAGAGGCTGTCAGCACATACTTTGCCTACTTAACGTTGCTCTTTCAAATAATATAAAAATACATTGGGCTTCGAGTTTCAACCTAGCTCTTGATATGCCTGACTAGTAAACAGGGAGCCAAAGTTTGGTGCATCATCTGAAAAATAACTTTATATATAGAAATGGTGCTCTAGGAGATAGAGGTTACATATCTCAGCAGCCGAGCTCTGCATACAAGACTGGTTATTAAATTTAAGGGAAAATTTAGGATCTCCTAAAGATTATAAACTACCCTTAATTAACCCCCATGGATCCCATCAACACTGGAATGAGCATAGCTAAATGAAAGGCATCACTGTATATAATCTGGAAGCTGTGGAAACCAGAACTTTAGTGTATAAGTACATAGGACTAACTCTGTCCTTTGAGACTCATGGATTATTTTGGTTTTTAGGATTTAGGTGAGCACTTCAGAAGAGTACTAATTTCTGAAGGAAATGCAGAAGTCTATTACTGTTTGAAAACTAGATTCTTTTAAACATACATAGACAGAAAATTCATTTCCCCCAATAGAACAAGTGCTATTAACTTAGAAAGGATGCATTCTTATTATAAGAATAAAATCAATCACTAAAACTTAGTCCAAAGGGCAACAATCTAAGGCATGACTATTCCAGTAAGACTAAAAGGGATTTTTTATTCTGTTAGTTCTCGAAGATTTTAAAATATTTTTGTTAATTTTTCACTTTTTATATTCCATTAGTTTCCTATTTATCTATAAATCAAGAGTGAGTGAATGGTTGGTAACACAAACATACTACAGCATAATCAAAGTGTTTATTTCTTTTTAAAGTCTTACCCCCGTATACCTGTCTTCAGTTAAATAAACTTCAGAGCGTGAAATAACAAAATATAAACACCTGCCTAAATTATAAGTTCTATATTAATTTTAAATAATGGAAAATTCTTCTCAGCCCTGCATTAGCTGGTAGCTGTACTCAACACTGGAACATTGTTTATTCTTTACCAACTAATCATCCTTCATGGTCTTTCAAAAGTTCCTGGCATTTCACTAGTTTACGCATTGATTGAATACTGTTCCCAGAACTGCTTGTGGCACTGTGCCAAATGCTGTGATAATCAGCTGGAAGATTTATTCCAGTTGAGGAGTGTTATAAACATAAGGATTCATAAGGCTCAGCATCAAAAATGAATACTGATGCTTTCTTTGAGATGGCTGAAAACTTTCTGCGAGCCTCCAACAGGACACAGGGATAGTCTTTACAGACTCCTTCTGTATACAGGCTTGGGTTTGGAAAACCTAGTCATTTAACCTGATTTGATTTAAATATTAATAACTATCAGAGGTTTTAACAAATTAAACTATGATTTTACAGTGGCATGTGCAGAGCAAATTGCACATGAAAAAAACCTTAAGGAAATTCACGGATTAACTACTGTGCACGGGATCAGACACATTTGCTGCAACAGGATATATTATTATACTGGTAGATGGGTGGAGAAAGAATACAAAGGAAGCTGAAAAAATTCAAAGGGAAGCAGCTGGCAGGTAAATGCACTGAGCCAGAAAGAAATAATAAGGAGAGAGGCAGTGAGTGGAAACGGAAAGGATAGTAATTTCTTAAATAAAGAAACAAGAAGTAGAGAGAAATGTAAGCTACGGATGGGAACACTGAATAAAATTCAGAATAGCAAACATTCACAGTTAGAGGGAAATGTAGTTTGATTACTGGCCTAACTGTAACAGCAAATTAATATTACAGAGACTGAAAAGGTGATACTGAGAGAACATCGGCTTAATTAAGAGCCAGTGAAACCACACAGCATGGCTGACTGGCATGTCCAATGTCTACAAGGCTAAAAAGCTCTTACACAGAAATTAAAAGAAGCAGTAAAACAAATGAAGCAACTTCATTGCTTCGTGTGGCTGCTGAGCCAGTGAAATGATGCTGGCACCAGCCTAGGGCACTGAAAATATCAAAGTCAAGACATTCAAAACTTGCAATTGTAGGTGTCTAAACTTGATGCATCTGAGAGATGCCTTATGATCTTCCAAATTTCTTTGTCAAATAAAAGACATCACATTTTTTAGTGTATGCAGCTATGATAAACTACCCCTTGCTGATCAGTTCCTCAACACCATCTTCAAAGCTCTTAAGAAAAGCCCACTCTTGAGCAATGAGGTGTCCCCCTGCACCCTACAAAAACACTACCTCCTGAACATGTGCTCACAGTCACACATGCCCCCAAACATTTAAACCACAGTGCACTGAACTAAACCTTCAAGCAGTCAGCAGGGCCTTCTGCACTACAAACATCTCTATGAAATATGGCAAATGCAATAGATTGAAGTCCACAAATATTACTCTTCCTTTGGAAAAAAAAAGTTGACGGCAGAGAAGTTTTCTGGAATCTCAGCTTTTGAAAAATTTTTTACTCTTTTATGCCTTGTCTTAGAAACAGGTAACAATGAAGTACTTCATAGATTGGTAGAATGGTGATGTCACTAATACCTAAAAAAATCAGAACAAGCATTACCACAACAAAACTTTGATCTCCAAAACTCAGCATATATCATACATTTCCCCTCAGATGAAACCAAGGTACAATATCAATGATGAAAGCACCTTATGTGGGAACTTATGGTTTCCAATTTGTTGCATGGGAGGTGTTCACTCAACAGGGCAATTTTAGGTAGTTGGTGGCTATTTACAGCAATGCTGGAGCCAGGAATCAGGTGCTTTGATGGTTGCTTCTGTGGACAAAGGTGATGTTCCAAAAGAACTGACAGGAGTAAACATTTTAAAAGCTGCCAAAATATCGTTCAGCTATAGGAAAAACAGTAAATACTCAGTAGAGGATCTCAGTATTTCAATGAGTGCACATTTTGAATCATTTGAAGAAATAAGACATAAGCAAAGACTTGCATGTTCTGACAGGAAATGTCTAGATGTTTGCAGCAAGAAGAGAAATTGAAGTGGGAATGAGGAGACGGGAATTACGACGTTTATAAGAAAATAGTTTCCTGGCAATATTTCATCTTTCTAACATGATTGCTGTAAGAATGAATTAGTGTTTTGCTTTTCAAAAAAGAACAAAACATTTTTTAAAAACAAAAACAAAGCCTCCTCAGTCCATTTGCAAAAGAGGTTTGATGCAGACCTCTTACTGGCCATTCCTGAAACACTGAGGCTGTTATGAGAACAGGAAATGGTAATCAACAATCCATTTCTTAAAAGTGATTTAAAGGATAAAGAAATAGCGAGAAGACAACTGATTTTCACAAGAACATGAAATTGTGACTTTGTGGATTTGCCCAGAGGCAAAAAGGAAGGCTTTTTGGTGTTGGTAGAATTCAAGAGAGAGAACATGAGCAATGCAGCAATGTGCTGTTGACAGCATGGTCCTCCAAAAGTATCATAAATACTGGTAATACACACACAAGTACTGAAGATGAGTGACAAAGAACAGTCTCTCCATTGGAATTACCACAAATAGATGGTATAGAGACTGTACAGACACAAAGTTGATGCAATTTATTACTAAACATCTTTCAAACATACAGTGATTTTTAACCTTAAAGTAAGCATATCTACCATTACCATACTTGACAAGGATACTGATACTCAGGTATCAGTTACCTAAAGTTATACTTTTACCAAAGAGCCTTCAAACTGAAATGAGTAATACACAATCATTAAAAAAAAAAAAAGACAAATTTATACATGCCTGAAACTCCCAGTCTGCATTTAGTATTGCATTTAAAATATTGATTATTTCAAAGAGAGAGGAATTGTCAATGTCAACAAGACCATTCAGCAAATGAGGTCTCCCAAAGGGAACAATACAAACAGATTTATGATTCTTGATGCCAGGGAAGGGTTATCAGATTCTATTTGCTTTGCTGATATTACTTATTAAGCTAATTCTGCTGGACTACAGCACAGTGCATTTATTATTGTTACTCAGTGCTTTGTTAGGAAACAGATCAGAAACTATTTGAAGATCCTTAGTAAACATTCACAGGTCATTATACTTGAAGATAACAGATATTTTTTTAAACACTCTTTACTTGAAGCATGGTAAACTAGAAGTACCAAGGTTATCAATATGCTCTTAGTTTAAAAGGTAAGGTGGGACAAAGCTTCCTGTGAAGAATGTACCACAGATAAAAACAATGCTCCTCTGCAATAGGATTTGAAGGTAGATGAAATAGCTATTAGCTTCATGAAATCAGATTTTTCCCCCTTTATCAAATGGTTTAATACATATTATAGAAAGGCTTTCTTGCTATCATTTACAAATTCATTAAATATGATGTTCTAAATTAAAGGCCACTATTGGCCTGTTTCTAAATAAAAGATTGAAATAGCCACCATGATGGCTCCCAGCCCATAGGTAGTGCTGTAGGGGGTGACTCCTTGACTCTTATTCTATTATGTGGCCTGAGAACTTAATTTTTCCTCTTCTGCAGCTGGAAAGGTCAAGGTTTTTACTCTCAAACCACCTCTTATTTCTTCTCCACATTTATGCAGAGATTGACACAGCAGGGGAACATTCTGATTTCTGTGTTTTGTTCAATCTTGTGCCTAATTTATCTTTTGGGGAAAATAGCATATATATACTAAAAGGAAGTTGAATGAGAAAAGATAAGTTCATATTTGGATAAAGATGCAGAGGACTTTTGGGTTTGTTTTAGACAAACCAAGACTATCTGGCAGGTATTCTTGATGTCTGAACAGTAACTGTTCCTGTTCCAAAAGCATCCTTGACAGGATGAAATAGCCTGTTATTTAGCTATCTTTAGTCAAAGTACAAATTAGTAAGAATCTTTGCTTGGCAGCATTTTGAAAGAGAGGAGATGGGACCTCTATCAAAACCAAATCCACAATGATGCAGAGGACAAATCTGGTCATATCTGAAAGGTGCTGTCCTTCCCCTTTACTAATACTCCTGTATTTTCCAAGCTGACATTTATCTAAATAATCCTGCCCATGCACTGAGAGCAGCAGTTTCCACAGGAGGTGAAGGACGTTTATTGCTGAGAGCAATCATGAGTTGCTCCCCTACAAGGGCTGTGCATCTGACAATCAATCCATAAACATGGGAGAGAGAGTGCAAAAGAGACCCTTTAAGTTATTTCCCCACATTTCAAATCTACTTGACAACAAATCTGAAAGTCAACTGTAATTTTAATCATCCAGTAATGTTTTATGTTAGCCAATTACAGGGCTCCAAGAGATTAGCTGAATGTTTCATGTCTGATAAATATGTGACTGGGACTAATTCACTGGACCCCTCTCTAACCTGAGGTAGGTATAAATGAGTAGAGCTTCACTAAAATCAATCGAGCTGTATCCAGTTATACTGTCACAGAAATTGGTGCTATAGACTTAGGATAATTTTCCTAATAAAAATAAATTTTAACCAGTGGATTTTTTGACTCATACTTGTAATCTAATATTTCAGGCAATATACAGACCTACTAAATCATCCGCTTTCCCTGCATGCATTCCAGATGAGCTTTGCTTTTTACATCTCTACCTACCAGCAAGAATGCTCATGAAACAACCCATAATTCAATTATAAGTACCTCCAGGAACCTTCTAATTATATGTTAGGCAGGTCAGAAATGAAATAGCCATGCTACCCTTTAGTCTTGGATAACAGACTTGAAACGGTGAAAAGAAAAGTTCATCTGTTCATTAAGAGGCCAATTGTAATACAGTTAAGGGCTTCAGCAAGCTGTTTTGTTGAGATCTGAATATCCGTGAAACAAGCCCCTCCAAAGCTGGAAGTTTAGCGAGCCTTTGCCTTTCAGCTGCGACATCAGCAAAGAATAGGGAGCTGCTCTGGAGAGTAGGTACCGTTCATTAGTCATTTGCTTTCCTCTTACACTAAATTCAGTTGGAGGGGTTCACAGGACCAGAATGAAAAACAGCCACAGGTACTTAAAGGTGCTATTCTTTTCTTGGAGATTTCCGCACTGGTCTTAATTAAATCTCCCATAGGATTGCAGGGCTTTTAAAAAAAAAATTAATACAAAACAAGAGCGTGTCCATCAGGCAGGTTTTTCCTAAGCTTTGACAGCTCTAAATGCAGGCAGCTGCAATACAAGCTTGTCCTCAAATCCTTGACAATGACCTCAACCTCAGGGTGAAAGATAATGTAGTTGCTATGCTCATTCTGTGTGGAGTGTCTACTGATCAGAGGCTTGTGGCAAAATATGTATATTTCTTTTCCTATGATATAGACTATTGTTCACTGGCAACTCAAGTGATACCACAACATTATCTCTGTGACAGTTTATTTTTTTATTTTTAAATGTGAAGGAATGGCACAAATTCAGGCAGACTTCTACTTCAACAGCTACAGAGAAATGACTTTGTAATGCCTTCCAAATTAACCCCTCCACAGCCATATGGCTGAAGGTGAAAAGAAAAATTAAGCAAACAAAACAATCTAATCCCAGGTACTTTTATAAGGGACTTCACAGAGACAGCTACACCCACAACAGGCAGATTTCCCAATAGAGTGCTTCCTATTGCATTTAGTATGGCATCATTTAAGAGCAGTATCCTGCAGAGGTGAAATTTGTAACTTAACTAATTTCCTTGAAGTAATGGCAGCTTACACCCTAAGGATCTTCCCCAAAGTTAGAATCTGCCTTCACTATTCAAAGGCAGATATATTTAAAGCTAAGAAGAGAGACAGCCATGTAGGAACCTTAAACGAGAGAAGGAAAATTCCTACAATAAAGCTTCTATATTAAAATTGTTATTAATATTATGATTATTACCGATTTTTAATTAGTATTGCTATTTCAATGATAAATTAAGTACATCTAGGAACAGCTATGGGAATATATTCTGATTTATTCTGGGGGTGCAGTTGCCCCAGAGCTGCTGGAGGTGGGAGCTGGGGAGGGGACGGAGGGCTGGGCTCGGCGCGGGGGCAGCGGCACTGCTGCTCTGCAGAGGCTCGTCTGTGCTCCACAATGACAGAACATATGGAAATCTGAGCTGCTAAATATCAAAGTCTTTGTCGTTCAAGTGCAAACTGCAATTTCTGTCAGTGTATAACCTGGCTGGATTTTGAAGGTTCTCACAATAAAAGGCACGTTATGACATAAAGGCTGTACCCTCACCAACCTTCAAGTCCCTGTTCTGAAGCCTGGGCAGAGCAGACCTGTTCAAAAAGAGCAGCACGATTGCACTGCTTGCAAATATTTCTCATAGGAGCATACAAAAATAGTAATTTCAAGTGACACTTGTTAAGCACGGTATTTCTCACAAAGAGGAAAATCTTTTTTCAAAGGCATTCTGAACAAAAATAGGAAGAGACGTGGATTGCACAGAATGCACTTACACTACACATACCTTTTGGTGGGTGTGCACTCTGTGAACATGTCTCTTCTTATTCAAAGAGCTGAGTTTTTTTACATTAGATTAGTCAGTTAACAAGTTAAAGGGGTAAAAAAAAATCATTTTCATGTGGGAGCCAAAACTAAATAATTTAATGCTTAAATGAAAACATAAAAAGGAAATTTCTTCTGGACTTATTTAATTATTTTACTGTCAGAAGGTTTGATTTGAACATGAGATTCTTTAAAAATATAAAAATGAAAGTAATTTAAGTTCAACCTTGAAAAAATATGTAACTTTTAAAATAAAATACTAAAGAAATATACCATAAACAGATATTTTTAAAATGGTCAAAAATTGATTTTGACATAGATGTGTGCTGAGATTTAATTACTTTGTTGCAGCTGAATATTTTAGATAAAATCAGTACAACCTGCCTCTAGTACCAGTGGGATTCTGACAATCAAGCACGTTACCATAATTTTGGAGCTGATTTCACAAATTGTTGTCCTTCTAGAAAATACTTGATCTACACAATAACTTGAGCTTGATTTTTCCTATAGCAAGTATTCAAAGATGTGGTTGTTTCTTTTCTTATGAGAAGACAAAGACAGTTGGTGTGTGCACGGGGAAACTTTGGGTAAAATTTTTTAAAAGGTAGTCCAATAACAAAATTGTTACCCATAACTAGAAATGCTAATGTGTAATATTAGCTATTTTTATCTAATCCCTTCTCTTGATTATCAGTACTACTGAAAAAAAGACTGGACTTCCAACAGGAAGGGAAAAAATTTGGAGGGAGAGTCCTGCTCTCACTCACTTTCTGTCCATGCTTGTTTCAGGTGAACACATCACACAGGTCCATAGTCCTTGTCAGTGGGATATAACCCTTAGATTAAAATAATCCTGCAGAAATCTATTGCTCCATTTTGTGAAGTGTCTTATGCTTTTTCACACCATTTTTCCACCTAAAGAATGTGTTTCTGCTTTTCCCCAGATGCTATTTACTCCTGATTGCTATTTTGTCCATTTTTAATGATTTTTTGAGACCATGACTTACTAGATCCTACCAAAATACTTCACTCCCCAGCTGCGTTAAATCTTCTCCCAATCACATCAAGATTTTACTTTTTATTTGTATCTATTTTTTCTATTAACTTTAAATCTTGCAGTAAAATAGGAAGAAAAATAGAATAGAAATTGATACCAACTAGAAAGGTATATTGAGTACATGTTATCATGATATTGTCAGACATTCATAAACTTCTTCCAGTGATATTTGAATTACCCTGGTCCTTTCATATTTTCCAGTTAACATACATACATCTGCTCTGCCATGTAATCAACTGATTGTTACACAAGCATTTGCTAAAGCTATGACAAACCCAGATTTATGAGGTCAAACAGTTCAAACTTAATCCATTCAATAGCTGCAATTTATCGTCTGATGATAATTGTATACACAAACATTGTAATGATTTAGATGACACAGTGTAAAGATGAAATCCGTTTATTTTAAAAGGGTTTCTAACCCCTAAAATACGTTGCCATGAACACCTTTCTAAGGTCCACTTTTAACAACATCGTTATTATTGTTTTATTGATCAGGACTTTATTACTGATTTGACACTTATATTTCACACTAATCGAAAAAGGTGTAATTTTTCTACATGTATAAGACCGTAATTAATTATATCATTAATTGTGTTTTCAATTCCTTCCATTTAAAGGGGCCCAGAAAAGAGTGCTTAATTTATCATACGTGTATTATAAGGAGCATGTAAACCTCTTAAACAGACAGAGAGCATGATCTTTTTGGAGATGATGGGATATGACATAGGCACTATATTTATAGATTCTTACCTCTATAGTGACCTGATTTTAGAATGACAGCTATTGCAGAATGGGAGAGTAAATTAACAGCTTTGAAAGCTTGGGTAGCTAAAACTATTACTATTCATTACTTTTATAACACTTATTAGTGACCATTCTCTAATACTTTCAACAGATAAGGAAACAACCTGCAGAGAGCAGAGAACAATATGTCAGAACAACAGTGTCACGTATATTATATGTCTAATTTTATATGTGTATTTATATATTCTCAGTTCACAGATTTTGGAAACAATTGCTACAAATTGGCAGCAGCTGCATTCATTTATTTCTTCTAAACATAAAACATGTTAGTGACTGTAAATTTCAGAGAGACTCTAAAACAAGTAGCTAAATGTGAAATTTAAATTGATCTTTGGTTTATTGCCATTGATTTTGTCAATTTTCTAAATGTAACAGTGTTCACCACTGGGAACGGAAACCTGGATATATATCAGCAAAATTTATGCTTTCAACCAACATAAACTTCACAGGAGGAATGACAGTCCTTGCTGCATAAAATAAAATGCATGTGAAGTGAAGGATTTTCTTCTCTAATTAGATACTGTATATTTTTTCAACATCATGTTAGTAAATTTGCCACATAAATTTAAATGCTATTAGCAATATTGCCTGCCCATATTCAGTTCAGTTTCCTTACTGTAGCTTTTCACAAGTACTTTGTGATAATGGTATTAACCCATACGACTAATTCACGTGTACAAAAACCATTATTGGTACTCATAGAAAAATACCTCTGAAGTGTTTCATAAAAATGTCAACACAAGCGTAATCTGAACTGGCAGATACTTGCTCAACTCTAATATCAATTATTGTTTTCACAATTAAAATATGGTAGATTTGTATTTTCATACTGTAGTACCCCCTTAGTCCATGAGTCCCCAAAAACTATGGCAGTGAGCAAATTCCACTTGTGAGAGTGGGTTGATGAAACTAATGTAAGAGAAAGTATCCTGCATTTTTCAGGCTGGTTCTCTGAGTGACAAGTGTGGGATTTTCCTCACCAGTGTAGCCGAAATGCTGTTTTGGTTAACATTAGGAACCCGCCCTCATCCAACCCAGCGTGATCAGTTAGGGAGAACATCTCAACTGTCACAGAAAAGTATCCTGAGTGCATTTATTTTCTTAGCATTCAAATCAAACCACTCACAAACTTGTTTCATGAACACTAAATGTGTGGTGTGGGAAGAAAACACACAACCTATTTTAAAACACTAAGTGAAATAAAATCAATGGCTGAGCTCATTTTGTGTTAATAGTCTTCAAATGCCTTCATTGTTCCATTGCTCTTAAGCAACACTCAAGATAGGCACATGTATAAGGCTTTGTATCAGCAGCCTCAGAAAAGGAACTTTATTTTGCTGGTATAATGTCTGATAAGGTACTAGTACACAAAAACATTTGTTTTAAAAAGATAACATCACTTATCATAGTGTTGTAATTCACTGTGTGGTGAAAAGATTCCCCTCATATTAACGTATCTACTATATAAACACGTGCATCAGTTCACAGAAAGTGCATTAGTTTCCTTGAAAAGTGATTTTAAAGAGCATTATGAGCCTTACTATGTTTTAAGAGCATTATGATCCAACCTGCAAAATGAGCACAAAAAAGGGAGCAAAGAACCAGGAACACTTTCTATATCCATGTGCACATGACAATGTGCTGAGCCTCCAAGGAGGGGGCTGCAGCCAGAGACACTGCTCATCATTGCTGCCCCTCCAAACTGCTCCAGGGACACTCAAAACACATCAACTGGAGAGCCAGTGCTCCCCTCCTGCTCTTCACTGGGAGGTACACCAGTTCCTCCTGAGCATGGAGCAGCATGTATTCATTCCCCAAAAATGCGAGACAAGGTGAAGAGATGCTGGCCTTGCCTCCCTCTGTTGCAAGTTATGTCTGGGAAGTACAACCCAGCACTACCCAGGTGTGACCTGTCCCACATGCCCCTCAACACTCCCAGCCACCACACCAAGGCTCCAACAAGCTGCAGGGGAGGATGACGGGTGCAGTTCCCCCAGGCAGAGGAGACATTTCCTGGGTGCAGCTCATTAGCACAGGGGGGTTTTGCCAGTGCCAGCTTGTGGTGTGACTCACTGCTCTGCTCTCCTGCAAACTGAAGCATTGACTCTATAAAATGATTTGCAAACAAACGCTTACAGGTAGGATGATAAATCAAATGGAATTCCAAACTATACTTAGCAAGGAAAGACTTTCCTAACTGTGCCACAGACAGTGCCTGACCTGTTCTTGTGGCATTCACCCAGGAGCACACATGGAAATAGTTTGGTCCATCAAAGTTAGGTCAGCTCTTGGCATCCTCAAAGGCAAAACAGGCTCTTCACAGTCACCAGCTTTCTGTGCCTCCTGCATTTGGCAGAAGGTGAGTAGGATTTTTAGGTTATAGTACTTTACCTCCTGTTTCCATTGCCTGTAAGTACTCTAGTCTATTACTGGATGCAACTCCCAGATTACCCCAATTATTGTGCTTTTCCCACCTCTGGCCATACAAATGCAAACAGCCCAGTTCACTCCAGTTCAGACTTTGGGTGAGAGTTGTTTTAAATACAGATTTTTTTTAAAAAATTGCTTTCAAAATACTCAAAGTAGAAGCTGCCTTACGACCCAACGAGGTACAAAACATTCCTTTGGTCCTTCAAAGAAGCAGAGAACAAAGTCTCCAGATAAAGACATTTTTCCTTGGACAGATCAACAGACAACACCGTTATCTCCAATTCCTCCTGGGTGGGCCTCTTCTGCCCCTCCTGCACTTCTTGATACACACATTTCCCTTGAATACAAACCCACCCACTTGTGTGTTTTATGCAGTGGCTGCTAGAGCCTGCCTGGCTCGAGCTCTGTGTTTCAGAAGGGACGGTTACAATGAAACAAGAAGATAAACAAGCTCTAGTATCTTGGTTTTGCTACGGAACTCCTGTTATCAGCAGTGACTGACATTTTGTGGGAGCTCTCGTTTTCGTACACTCCAGTGCTACTGTGCTTTTTCTGATAAGAAACCTCAGCAACAGAAGTGTACATCAGAGAGTGACAGAAAAACCTCCTACTTTTGCAGCAGTCTGACTGCATTCCCATTCCACCAGTGCTACAGCAGCTTAGGAGCTACTTCCAGTTTGCCCTGGAAACTGGGAGCACTGGGATTTGTCTCCCAGTCTCTATAATAAAGTCAGTTTGAAGAGGTTGGCAGAAACATCAGTGATAAAGTTTTCTTTTTGCTAGAGGAAAATGAAACTTTTTTACCTATTTTCTGAAGAAAAATGCAGAATTTATCTGATTGGATACAATATCTTCTCATCTGCTCTGCAGCACACCTTTGGCTTCCAAAGCACCACACTCATCCTAACAGCAAAATTCTGCTTTACCAGTTTTAAATATACATAACAGATCTGTAACAAATCCCTTCACTTTGAGTAAGCACGAGACCATGGGATCACAGTCCTGATTTCTGCAGCAGCAGCAGAACTGAGGTGGGAATCAAATCTTCAGTAGAAAGAGCCTGCACCACTTCTCTTTTCTCCCACCCTCCAACTTTTTCAGGAACTTGTTTTCTAAAGCTTTTCTATCTAACTACTGTCTCACTACCTAGATCCCATGCTGCTGTGGATATGTTCACTTCTGCTCTGGGAAGTGTTGCAAGGACTCAGGTAGAGCATCAGGAACCTACCACGAAATTATCGTCATAGATGATTCCACGAGGCCTCCTGGAGGTTTGGCAGCCTGAAGAACAGCAGTAAAGGGGTTTTCTTTCTGCCAACTTCCTTTATTGAGGCATCCCTGGATGCAGGTCTGTTCAGAAACTGTGTGCTGTAGTGAGAGCCCAGCAAGGCACATGGGGAAGGGATGCAGAGCTACTCTGAGCTACCAAGGGATGTTCTGCCCAGTGCCACACAGCCAGAAGATATTCCTGGTCCCTCTGCTGCAGAGCAGGGCAGAATGGATGAAGGATTTGAGGTGGCTGGAGGGCCAAGGCATTCCTAATACATGCCAGGGCAGGCAGGGTGCTGAGCTTGGCTTTCTCTTGTTCTCAGGTACAAGCCACAGCTGCTTGTACCTTTTTTTCCCTCCTCTCCTCTCTAGAAGGTTGTGTGATGAGGTCAATTTAAGCTGTGCTTACCTGGAACTTGTGTTAGCAGATGGGAAAATGCCAATTACTTACATTTAAAAATAGACTGAGAGAACATGCTTTTCCCTGTTTTTGTTTTTTTCGTTTCATTGCTGATTGCCTGGTGATACTTAGGGCTGAGAGAAAAATCAAAACAACATCACTGATTAGACATTCAAGGCCTAGTTTTGTTTGGGTAGCAATCTAGAGATGGAATGAGACACGACCTGATGACAAAGTGAACATACACCCTACCAGGTCCCAGGCTCAGGGCACACTGCTCCCTTCCAACTGCAGGAATTAGAAAAACACTGAATTGAGTTTCACAAATTTTGCCATTTTACTAGAAAGTCCCATGTGCTCTACACACAGATTTCCCCTGTATCAATGAGGATTGGAGCCCTCAGTGCAGTAAACAGAAACGAAATAGAGCCCACGGCCTGTTAAGCAGCATCTCCTGGTAAAGGGACCTTCCCTTCTCTGAAGAGATCAAAATGCCCTAAAGCTACTTTCCAAAACACACGAGTGACTGTCTCATTGGCTACAGGTGAGCAAACAAGGAGAGTTTAGAACATCCAGCAATTCACCTCGAAGTTTCACGTTGATGAGAGAAGAATCCTTCGCTCATATGAAGGGTGTCATATCCACCCGAAGAACAAGTGCTTGGAGAACGTGACTGAGCTCCTTGGCTCGTATTCACTGGAAACTCTTTGGACTTCAAACACTTCAGCCGTTAGAAGTGGGTGCCCCTGAGACAAATCTAGCTGCCTTTTCATTTTGTTTCATCGTTTGAAGCACATTTGAATAGTTCAATTTTACAGCAGTAAAAAGGGAGTGCTAGGACAGAGCCATGCTTGCCATCTCCATGTCTTTTGAGGTAACAGGAATTTTAGGAAGGAATTCGTAACTATACAAAAGAAAGACCTGTGGGCTTTCCAGCCAGTATGTTGGGGTTATTAAAATATGCTTTGTTATCATCACACATGGCAGAAGCTTTACAAATTATTCCTATGAATATGATTCCTTGTTCTAATGTCTGAAAAGCCCTGAAGTTAGACAACACTTTGAATGCTATTTTCACTGGCTAAGTAGCAACAATATCTCTGCTTCTCAGGAAAATAAATATTCCTATATTTTGCCCAAACCAACCATTGTAGATATGAAAGACCACACCAGAATTTTTCTTTGTTTTTCTAAACTTGTTCAGAGAACAGCCCACCAAAATACACCAATACAGGAAACTACAAGAGAGAAATATTGCTGAAAGGTGGTGAATGGAACTGAAAACCCAGAAAATAATTCCTCTAACTTGTTAAAATATCTTATGGAGGTGGTTGTGATGTGTTTGTACCCAGTCTGCTCAGTTCATGGAAGAAGAGAAAGAGAAAATTGATGCATCCTTGCCCTTCCGACTCAGGAGGCATGCCAAAGCTCTGTTATTAAGGACTGAACTGCCATCTTGCAAACATTTCTTGAGATTTAAAGACTACCTGCAGTCATCTTGAGCAGAGATGGAGACTAGAAATGCAAGTGTATGCCTTGGGCCACTACAGAGATTCTTAGGAAAACTGTGTCAGTGGTTCACTCGCTGCACCAGTGCAGCTGTATAGAAGGAATGAAGAGGGACTTTCCTCCTTGGGTACTGCCAATGTGTCACACAAACAGAATAGGAATGAGAGTGGCACTTCCATCACTGCTGCCAGTGGTATGTGCAACCTCTACAGGACATGAAGATATCTCAGTATCTGTAACAGATCCTGAAGAATTTATTCTGCAAAAATCAGGTATAAGACTTCGAACTTACAAACATGACAGTGGATTTTTAATAAATAGAAAATGTGTTTTTTTCCTTAAAGTAACAGGAATTAATTGCTTTGTAGCCTATAAAGTTATTAATGTATTTGTAAAGTGGCTGATACGGATGTTGTTTCATCAGTTCTCAACAGGATGTTTGTAAAGTCGAACTTTACTGGCAGAGCAAGTATAAATTTAAAAACTAAGCTTTTCTCAACCCATTATGGAGAGCCTCACCACCAGACAGGGCTGGCAGATGCATGTGTACATTGGATGATTTAGAGAGATAAAAGCACATGTTTGGGGGTTTGGTTCGAGGCATAATTTCCACAGGATGAGATCTGCGATACCCATTATTTGTTTTGCTTTTGCCAAGCTAGAAAGGTTTCAAGCATGATAACAACTGTTAGAGTTTACTCTGTTAAAACATTTACTTAACATTAGCAACACAGAGTGCTACTTGCAGGATGACTCTGACACAAAAAACCCTATGGTATTGCCTATAAGAGTTATACAAATTTCATTTGGCTCTTCAGACAAAAAACTATAACATAGAGAGTTATTTAGCTGGTCATTTCTACATCAGTCATATCACTACTGTAGAATATTATTTAGGTCCAACCTACATCAGGACCAGAGCAGGTCCTGGTATGTGAAGCCCCTGGCAATACTTCATGAGTTTGGGTCCTGGTTACACCATGTGGCTTTACACTGCAAAACTGGTCACTGAAAGCACACACGAGCAGTCCAGTATCCACTGACATCGACCCACTGGTACCTCTGTCACCACCTTTCCAGTCATGACTTATACAAGGATATAGGTAGGAAAACACTGGCACAGGCTACCCAGAGAAATTATGGACTCCCCATTCCTGGAAGTGTCCAAGGCCAGGATGGATGGGGATTTGAGCAACCTGGTCTAGTGGAAGGTGTCCCTGGCCATGGCAAGGGGTTGGAACAAGATGATCTTTTAGGTCCCTTCCAACCCAAACCATTCTGTGATCCACTGAGCAGTATCAGAGTACAGGATGGTGGGGTTGTGATGGGGTGGTTTTTTTTCAGGTTTTATTTGGTGGTTGGTTGTTTGGTTTTTTATTCAGATTTTTATCAACTAGCTGCCTTTAAAAAAACCCCACTAATTTATAGATTTTATTAGGGTATATTTATCCGAGTTGTTATGGCAATGGTACATTAGAAATCAAATTAAATATTTGTTGGCATGACAAAATTAATTGTTGCCTAGGGTCTGGAACAAACAACAGTAGAGATAACATGCCACTAATATGGTTTGTTTGAAGTGACAATACTGTATCAATTAGATTGGAGCTATGGTATGCAGCCTGCCTAAACTATTTAAGTTATGCTTGGGGATGTAAAACTTCACATTCTATATTAGAGAAAAAAGGACGGACTTGTGCTAAAGAGGAGCTGGAATTTACCATTTTCTGTAATAATATATTCATCTTCTTGTCCAGAGTTTTGTACTGTTGTTTCCTTGTTTAACAGAGAACATGAACAGTATTTCTGTGCCTCCCATAGAAACAGCATTATGGAAGTCTATTTTTCTTCCAGGTATCTAGTGGACTAAATTAAATTTTGACTGAACTTAAGATAAGCTAAAGTCACAGGGTTCCAACATCCAGGCATCCAACTTATAGGAAAGACTGGAACTGCAGGTTTTCAGGCCATTGCCTAAAAGCCCTTTTTTTCAGATTCCTGATCGTGTCTCCATTTGGGGGCTTCTTATAATGAAAAATTTGTTGCAGGGTGATCCCCTGACTAAGGGATACAGAATCATTGAAGTTTAACTCTGCAAAGAGAAAATAAAGGCCAGGACAGCCCACTTTTGGAGGGATTTAGTTGGTGTATTAATCTTGGCACAGATCTTTGGAGAGGAATTAGTTTCATCTGTAGTATAGACATAAATCTCTCCATAAGGAACATCACAAACACAACTCATAGATGTTATGGAAGCTTTTCACCCTTCACATTCAACATAGACAACTGACAAACTCAAGTCCCAAAACTTGTGAGGAGAACTGTGCTTCTCAGTTGAAGCAACCAAGAAGCTCATGGCATGGGAAAAGTACCATGAGTAGAGTTCCCAGTCCAGATGTGAGAATACAGGATTTGGAAGATGATAACAGCACACTACCAGTCCTATGAATTTCCAGGTGAAACTCCAGTGCACCCTGCCCTAAAGCAGACCTCTCAGGTAGCAAACAAACACAAACTGCACTTCCAGATCTATGCAGCAGCACATCCTTTCCATGCCTGTGTGCTACAGAACGGAGACTTCAGGTAAAGCCACCAAAGCTTGGGAGCTTCACACCACTTCCAAGTTCAGTGGGTCTCCACAGAGACTCCACAATTGCCCCAGCAAAATAAACGGTGGATAGGCACACAGTGCCTAGAGGTCCCTCATCTCTACAGCTCCTGTTGTGCAACCACACTGAGAAAACTTTTTCTGTACTTTCGCTTGGTGTGACAGGAGGGTCTGGCAGTGTGAGCCACATCTGCAGGAAAGCACATTTCCATGAAAGTCTCACTTTCCCTGAGTTTTAACCCTTGGTCCTGTGGAATAAAGGCATATATGTGACCCATGTGCTTGTTACAGCGTGTTATCTTAGCTGACACTGACAGATGTTGACATGAGATGCATTTTGATATGAAAACACCAAGGCTCTTATCTGTTACCCAGAGAAAACACCTTCTTCTTGCAAAATGCCTTTTTTTATTGGCCATACCAGATTGCATCTGAGCCTTGTAAAGGAATGGACTTTTTAAAACATATACATTCAAAACCAAAAATCAGCTGTTAGGAAAAAGACCAATGCATATAATATATTATAAAAGATTTTGGCCCACAAGTATGGCCAAAAAAAAAAGCAGAGTTGCTGTACACAATTATATTCCATCCAATCCTAGGAAAATGCATGTTTCATTTTGATTATGTTGTGTACAGACAATTTTCCATACAGCTGTATTTACAGCATAATGTAGTCACTGAATGCAGCTATGATACCTCATAGGAACCTTTAATAAGACGCCCTAATTTTTGTGTCCATCTACCAGGAATGTGCTGCCAGGAGATATCATATTTACAATATAAAAGGGGACGTATTTTAGATTTGTCCCAATTAACCTTGTAACGAGATGTATTGGAGTGCTTATTAATGACAGTAATGAGATGCAGACAAGACAATGTATAAAACATCATTGGCATATAAATTAAATTCATATACACAGATACCTTTATGCACTGGACATGAAGGGAAATTATTAAGAGGCAATTTTGCAGGAAAAAAAGGCTAATTAGGAAAAAGTTCAATACTTTTCCTAGCTTGTATCCATCAATGTTAGAAAACTTGTTTGACCACTGACTGAGGAATTGTTCTGACTACATTTACTGTTCAAGTTACAAAACTAATTTTGTGATGGTTCTCTTGGAAGTATTTACTGCAACCAGCAAATATCCATTATCCCTAAACTATGTATTGCTCTGTTTAATTTACTCTAGTATGGATGCATGATTTAGAAATGCATCTTCTCTCTCCTTTGAAAGGTACTCTAGATATAAGTTTACTTCTCATTGACCTAAGTTTTAATGACCTTATTTACAAAGACCCCACAAGTCTTAGATTTTGTAAGGCAGCATAAAGGCCCTAATCCCTGGTTTAAAAACTAGCATTCCCATGGTATGTGGGAATTGTCCACTTAAAATATACAGATATACTCATATGAGTAACGTTATTCACACACTGAAGTGTTTTGTTGAACTATGGCCCAATTTTCCTATTTTACCATCACATATCTTCGTTAAAGCTATGCCTAAATCCCATCCACCTTGGAAAAATCTAAGGTGTGCCATTAGCAAAATGGAGACTTTAGAATGATTGTCATGACCAGCAATAACAACAAACTGATTACCATGCTGAGCTTCATAATAGCATTTCACTTTCTTTTCATTATTGGAATTATAATAAACAGATAAATTACATCCACACATACACAAACAGCTAGGTAAGCATGGCTGAAAAAGTCAGAAAATCACTTTATCAGGGGACTGATTGGATCTCAAAGGATACCAGAAATTATGTACAGTAAAAGTAATAGCTCATGCATGACTTATAGTGATCAGGAGAGGCAGGAGGCAACGGAATAAAGCTCCAGATACCTCAGAGTTGTTCCTATTATTACAATCGTATCCTGCCGTGTTACTTATTACTTCTTTAAAATACTAAATGAAGGGAAAGTACTTTTTTTCAGTGTTGTTTAACTCTGAAAACCACCACACCTCTTCAATAACTTTAATCTCCTATACTTTTTTAAATCAGTTAGAAAGGGAGGAGGAATGAACAAAGACTGAGCGGAAAGAGGAGGGAAAGGCAGCAACAGCCTCAGAAGGACTTAATATAGTGAATCAGACAAGATGCAGAGGTAAAGGAAGTCCTCCAAAACATCAGAGTCTGTCCCCTGCCTCATTGCTCTCTGCAGGGCTGCCTGTGACTGTGCAGAGGGAAGGGACAGTGCTACTTGCTGTCCAGAAACGAGGGGCAACAAATCCTGCCAAAGGTGAGGGTTGCTCAGCACCCCAGAGTCAGCCCCTTAAGGGGGTTTCCCCCGAGGTCTCTACAACCTCCAGCAGAAAGGGCCCAGACACTGATGTGAAACAGCCCTTGCCCAAGGGGGCTATAACCCAAGCGGGCAAACTAAGGAAGGGGTCACCCTGGAGCCCCACTGAAGGGAAAAGGTCGAGTCTTCTGGGTCAGTGCACTGTAGAAGTCAGCAATCTACACTTTTACCACATAGAATTAAGTTAAACTCATGCAAAATCAGTATTTTCCACCTAATGCAACAGCTTCTGCTCAACACAGGTTTGAAATCTGTGCTGTGAAGGGATGGGGAGTCCATTCCCAGAAACTCTTATCCCACACTAATGCCTCTTTTCTTAACTGGTGTGGAGGTTTTAAAGTCTACAAAACTTAGTACGTGATCACAGAATGTTCAGTATCACACCATGTGCTGCTTGTTTCAAGTTCATCCTTTGAGCTGCCACAGACAGGTTTAGTGGAAGCTGTCTGGGTTTTACACTCCTAGAGGATTTTACTGCTCCTTCACTTGGGGCTTTAAATATGAGGCTACTCTGCACAGTATCTTAACTTCTGCATTTTATTACACAATATACACTGGTGAAATGATAAATGCAAAGCAAGGAATGACTGAATGACCTAAGTACTGGGTTGGGACTACCCAGGCTGCCAGACCCACAGGAGTACATCTCAGTAGCTTCAAGCCAGCTCTTCTCCCTGAATTTCAATAAATTAAACCCCACTTAAACCACTATATGGGGTCTTTCACACTTGTCTTTAGAAAGAACTTGTTCATACGATCAAACCTATTACCACAATTTGTTTTGGTTTGGTTTTTCTGTTTGTTTGGTGGGGGGTTTTTTTGTAAAAGAAAAATTTACTTTGCTGTTCTTGCTTCAGGTGTCACAGCCATACATTATTTTGTGGAAAGTTGTAGGTTTCCCTTTATCTGGACTGCTACACACCTATGCTTGGCACCTTGACATACAGCAGGAAAAGCTTGACCTCGTGATGAGAATCAAGTAGGCACTAATGTCTGCTGATATTTCCTTACCTCTACACTTTGGGTTTTTGGAAGTTTTACTCAGTTTCAACCCATTTAGTAGAACAGAAAGCTCTGGCTACCATCACCAGCTTCCCTTAATATTCAGTTACGACTGAAAACAAGAGATCCAGAAAAACAGTTAGCAAGCAGTCTAATTGCAATTGATATATCAAATGCCAGGAGATTGAACGGCACCAGGAACCAAAATACATGTTTCATAAATTCTATTTGGTAATTCATGGATTTGTTTGTTCTTTGCTGCTGAAAATTCACAGCTACTAGGGGAACTAAGCATGAAAATCTTGCTACTGATCAACAAAAAAAGCTAAATTAGTTACTGAGTACCTATTGCCAAGGGAAATACATTCAACAGAGGATATGATAATGACAGATGAATACTCACTAAACTGACTCTCTACAAAATAAGTGTACAGTGTCTTAGATAGTTTCAGTCATGCTCGAGTCACCTTCCTTCCACAGCAGCTGCTTGCAGCTCTGCCAGTGAAAGCCAAGAGAGGTATGGTTTCCTGTCATTAATATGACAGAATCACCCCAATTTTCAGCTGACAGCACTAGATTTTTATGGCTGTTCATGTCTTTTTCTTTCCTGCTCCTCCTTTGTACTTATTTTTTCCCTGGGAATTTTATTCTCTTCCTTTCTCTGTTTCCCCTATTGCTGTCTCTTGAGCCAACAGAGATTCCTACACTTTCTACATCCCTTTTTCACCTTTCACAAAGGTTGTTTTTTGTTCCAGACAACAATGGAAATGAGGCAATGACAGCACAAGGTGATTTCATTCAGTCCAGCGTCTCTCAAACGGATCCAAAACACATCTGATGATGAGCAACACAATTTCAGCACTAAGTAACAAGAAAAGACTGGTCTGGTGTGGGTAAGACTCATTCCTGCATTCATAAGACTCCTCCTCATTCATTCAAAAGCTCAACAGGAGGACGAGTTTGTGGACCTCTTGGAAGAATTGATCTTCCATTAAGTGAGAAGTCAGGTACTTCATGACTGTCCTAACAGACCCTCAAATGGACATTTCTGCTGTCAGCCCTTAGCAGGGATCCAGCACAAGCAGCCCAAAAATGTGATCTGTTATGTACACTAAGGAGACCATAAATTTAACCTGTCTCCATTATTTTGCTTGGGATGTAAAAGTCCTGAAGCTGCACATAGGCTTGGTATGGGGCTTGCTAGAATCACACATCAAGGCCCTTACTTAGGCACAAACCTTTTTGCCTTTCTCACAAGCACAGCCATGCTTGCATATAGCACTTACTCACTGTATTCCAAGACTCAAATCAAACTTTCCCTTTAAGTTAAGCAAGCACATTCTTAACAAAGCCATCAAACCCAAAAATATGCTTGCTAATTATTAGGAAATAAAATTGTTGTCCATGCTCCCAGGATTCTGGAATTACCAGAGACCAGTAAGCAATATCTAGCAGGGAGCACATGAAAGTATCTTTGTTAATGCTCTTTTTATTCGCTCATCAAACTCATTTTGTTTAGAAAGAATATTTCTTCTTATTTTCTTTTGCCAGATAAGCCCAGAACTGGGGAGCTTTTTTAACAAGGGCTAGCAAACAATGTAGAGTGTTGGAAAGAAACCATGTTTAGACAGGCAAACCATGGATAACAGCGATATTGAGTGTGTCAGGCAAGAGAAAGGAGGGACTACAAACTAATAATGACAGGGCTATTTATTACTGAATAACCAGCCTCTAATTTTAGAAACATAAGATCTCCTATTTTCTATTGTTCACTTTAATTAGTATTTTCCCTAAATAGTCTCCCTCTTCCTATATGCTATTTATACAATTGCAGAGAAAATATAAAGTACAAGCAATGTTAGCAGAATGGCAACAAAATATGCTGTGAGCAGTATGGGAGCTGTGCATTGTCTGGAGCAGGGACAATCTAGGGAATGATTTTGTCTTTTGCAACAGGACATTCTTGTTTCCTTGTAGAGAAAATATCTGGCCTCTAGTACCCTACCAGAGCACTGCATCCCATAGACACAGAGTTAACAGCAGTAATTTGAACTCTGTAAATAGGGTGAAGTAGGTAAATATTTATGTGAAGAACAGCCTTTAGCAGCTGGAGGAATCAGCCCTGAACTGGGCTCTCACTCTTTAAAATTCTTTTAGGTCTTTTTTCCCTACCAAGCTGACAAAATGCTTGGCATTGGCTCAGAGGCTGGTGCACTGCAAGGTACCCTGCCTTGCTGTTTCTTTGCACTTCCCTCATCTGCTGTAACCACTTGTTTCTTGAAATAAGTAGGCAAGAAACCTGTGATTTAATGTGCAGGGGCCCTTGGCTACGCCCTTCACTCATACAACAAAGGGCATTTGGGAAAGGGATATTTTCATCATGAACATACAGGGTTTGCCTACCCTCAGAGTACCTAAACATACTGTTCAGAATTTGTTATATTTCTCCTTCCTTCTTCTGTAAGATGGCACAAAATTTTCTGTCTGAAAGCAAGGAAATCAAACAACCTGAAGAATGTGCTGGGCAAAAGTGCTTCTCACCCCAGGTCTGCCTCCATCTCCACACACAAGCAGATGCCTGGACAGGAGTGCAGTGGCAGGTCAAGCTTGTATAAAACTTCTTCCCTTAAATATTTTTTAACTCTGGTTTTTAATCATGTGCAATATCAACCTGTGGACCTCCAAGAACTTTTCCGTCTCATGGAAAAATGTTTCCATGGACTCATGGAAGCCCTTGGCATTATAGGTGTTTTGCTACAAGATTCTCATGTACAAAAAGCTACATTTTTTTGTATGCTTTAACTCAGCATGTGCTAAATTACTTTGATCTCCACCTATCATGCACTTGCTTTCAGGGATTTGAGAGCAGATTTCCTTTTGACTACAGCAGCATATTTTCTGTGAATTCTCCAAAAGTGCCAATGTCCTCACTCTTACTAGTGCTAACTTAAAGCCAAAAAAAAAAGGAAACTAGAGGAAATAGAGGTGGCAAGTCTAAAGGTGAACACAAATAAGTGAGATCTGGCCTCCTCCCCTCATTTCCTTTTGAGATTCTCCTACAGTAATGAATTTTTAAAAGAATTAAGTAAGTGAAGCTGCAGAGTTTAGGTGCCTCTGCTCATTTGTGCCAGCTCCCCACTCCATAAAACATTTCCATAGGGAATGCATCTATAACAGTTTTGACACTATCAGCTGTTACAAATAGGTATGGGAAAGGTGAATTTGGTTCATAACACAGGGGCTCTGAAAAGACGCTTCAGCTAAAACCAAATTTTACAGATCAATGTAAAATGCCTCTTTCTGAAAAGAATTCAAACTCAGATATTTAAATTTAGTACATCTCCAAGTCTTCCAAATGCATGTCCCAGGAGGGGAAAACAAATAAATAAATAAAATCTGTCAGACTGGTGTAGATCTCAGCATAAAAGAAAGAGTGGAATGGTTTTCAACTGAAGAGGAGAGATTTAGATGAGATATTAGGAAGAAATTCTTCCCTATGAGGGTGGTGAGGCCCTGGAACAGGTTGCCCAGAGAAGCTGTGGCTGCTCCATCCCTGGAAGTGTCCAAGGCCAGGTTGGATGGGTCTTGGAGCAACCTGGGATAGTGGAAGGTGTCCCTGCCCATGGCAGGGGGGGTAGAACAAGATCTTTAAGGTCCCTTCCAACCCAAACCATTCTAGGTTTCTATAATAAAGCACTCTTCCCTGGGCTGCTCGACCCCCAAGACCCTCCCTGCCTGCCTGCACTCCTGAGGGTTTTCAAGAGAGCATTTCCCACTGCCAGGACCAACTGCAGTTGGCTGCTCATCCCGAAGTGACAAGAAAGCAGAGAAAGGCAGTACATGATGGGATGTTTTCCCCTTGGGCAGGGCTGAAACTTGTATAAGGACTCAGGCATCTTCCTTCATTGACAGACTCGCTTCAGCAGTCGCCAAAACTGCACTGCTTCTCTGTGAGAGCTGGCAAAACCCAGCTGAATATTCAGTTTCTGTTGTGTTGTGCCATGATCCTCTACGAACTATTGGTGCCAAGTTTTAAGCAGCTCCATGTGCAGCGTTTTGTAAATCACTTCCAGATATGCAAATAGCATCATTAAAACATTTGCATATACCCGTAAGTTTCTACTTCAGGTCCATATGCCCAGGCTGTAGAAGAGGGCAGAAAATAACACCTCAGCATGGCATGAGGCAGGTACAGGTGCAGAGGGTGGGGAGCAGCAGGAGCAGGGAGGTGCAGAACATCTCTGGCTGCCCTGTGGGAGCTGCTCCAGGAACTAAAACCAATTTTGTAAAGGAGAAAAATGCAAAACATACCCCCTATGCTCTAGGCAAGGAGCAACTGGCATGAGTGGAGGGCATGTGACATTTCTGGTGATGGGGGCACCTGTCTGCAGACACACACAAAGGTGAAGCTTTTTAACCACTCATCCCACTCAGTTAAATACTCTTCCACTCTTCAAGATTTTACAACATCAAGGCTTCCTCAGCTAAAAAAATGCAGCCCTAAAACTTGAGGAATTGTTTGGAGGAAGAAGCAAACCAACCATATGCAATCTGGAGAGTCATTGCAGGAGTGGAGACCACGAGGACCTCTGAGAAATGAACAGACTGGGGTGGCTTAGCTCTAAGAATAGGAGTCAGACAGGGCACAGGAGAGCAGCCCTCACACACATAAAAAGCTGCTGCTGAGAAGCAGAGAAGAAACTATTTTCCATGCTCATTGCAGATAGGAGAGGCAGTAATGGGATTAAATTGAAGGAAGAAAGATTAAGGTTAAACATTAGGGAAAATTACTGAACAATGAGGCTGAGGAAGCAAAAGAAGAGATTGCTTGGGGAGGATGGAGAGACTCTGCCCCTGGAGGTCTTAAAGAATAGATTAGGCAACTGTCCATCAGATCTGACAAGTACAGGTGATCTTGCCCTTAAGGTGGAGAGATGGGCAAGAAGGTCCCTTGGGATCGACACCCGCCCTGCAGCCTGGGGAAATAGGCAACATATAAAACATATCTATTCATGTCTATCATATCACAACCTGCAAAGATATTTTAAATAACTTTTTAAAACTACTTAAAATACAGTCAGATTTGTATCCCTCTTGGAAAAAAAAAACCCAAAACTTACGTACATTTTTACTAGTAAAGCTCTACTAATTGTTTCACTGCCCTGATTTTAGTTTTCAGCAGTTTAGGTTTTTGTAACATCAGTTGTTCTCTGATGAAATCCTTTGGATTTCTTGAAGCAATAAAATGCTGATTTTGACAGATTACAGTGTCTAATAGGAACATTTTCATTATTATTTTTCCTAAAAGGAAAAGCATCAGGAAAAGAAATCATTTCAATGACTAATACAGTTGGGAAAATTCTATTTTTTTTTAATTTCATGTTTTCCTCAATCATCTTCAATAAATGCCAGTTACATACTTTATTCACTGAAGTAATAAAACTGAAAAACAAGCTGGAACTGTCAAATTATTTGATGAAAAACTATCCCTTAGTCCAGTTCTATAGTGAAATGTATATATTCATCCTGTAAACCCTTCAACACATGCTTAAATCCATAATGTTCTCGATTATCTGGTCATAATGCCTTATCCCTAAAATTTCTATAACAGGCATATTCAATAAAATAAAGTGGGAAAAGCCACTATCCAGAAAAGGCAAACCAAACTGCATTGCACGTGTTCATAGAAAAAAATAAATTAAACAACTTTTTTCAGCTTCTTATTCTCCCCAGATCCAGAGCTGTTATAGAACTGAGTATTACTAGCCGTATTTTTGAAGGGTAAACCAAGCCTGTGCAGCTCACCCCGTCCCACACAAGGAAGCTGAGTCTGAAGAAGAAGCTGTCAGAGATTTTGGATGTGTTTAATTCAATGAGAATTTTCCATCCACTCCCATGAAGCCAAGTTTTCTCCCAGGATCTGCTGTTGCTCCAACAAGTGAGGCGTGCTGTCATGTGGCTTCCCTTACTCAGACATACAGACCTAACACAGATGAGTCTATTTATGGATGATTAGAAATAAATCTACAGAACAGAGTTCTAGAGAGAAGTACAGGAGAGATTTGCCAGTGCAAACAGGTGCAGAATGTCAGCTGGAGGGGGACCTGTGCTGCAAAATTAAGCACTTTTGGTATTTGAGATAAAAGCGTAAAACAGTTTACACTTTACGTGTAAATGACCAAAGAATCCTAAACAGGCTAATGAGGTTAATTTGTGGGCTGCACATTCAGATGGAAAACACTGTCAGGTTTACTGCAATCCACATTAAACAGGAGTAGTGACTAGTGTGGCCTCTGCAGACCACCTCTCCTGCCTGTGTAGAGAGGACTGAGCATACATTGGTTTCTTTACACAGAATTGCTTTTATCCAGTTATAGCGACTGAACTAATAAGACATAAACAGACCCAAAATTCACTCTGCCAACTTTATAAACACAGCTTTAACCTTGGGCACAAAACATCCCCAAAGAAACCACTCCTGCCTGGCATTAACTCATTTATATCAGCCCACTGAAGAAGATGCATCTTTGTACCAGCCTGCAGTAAAGAACATCTGCTGCAACAACTCAGCTCAAACCCAAACCACTGCCCTCAGAACAACAAACCCACAACTGCCAAGGGGAAGATACCAACCCACTGCCTCATAGCAGTATTCCTACCCAGGAGGCACACACTGCAGACAGGCACATTTTTCTTAGGAGTTCCAGACAATAGGAAGGAGCATAAGTGATAACAAGCCTGAAAAGATAAGGCTGAATTCTGAAAGCAGGTATTTCAGAAAGCTGGGTGTCCCCCTTCTTCATCCCTGCAAGACAGGGAAAGGTGCAGAGCCCCCCAGCTGACCTGCCATACCTTTCCTCTTTAATCAGACCAAAATATTTAAACAGGGGCATAGCAAAAACGCATCATTAAAAAAGCAGGACACACTAATTCTTGAACAAAAATACATAATTCATAATGAAAGTTCCCAGTTTGTCAAAGACTTTAAATTCCTAATGCCCCAAATTCTTTGTGAGACATGTCCTATATGACAGGTTCAATATGACACATCCCTGCAGGGCAACACAACCTTCTGCCTGCACTAACAGGTCTAGTGGATAGCAAAAGGGATTTAGGATTGGCCTTTTCAAAGAAAATACGATTCAGATTACTCATCTAAGAGCACTAGTTATGCAAGTTTCTGTGTCAAAAGAGTTTCTGGAGAAAGAGTGATCTGTGAAAACAACATTATAATTTGTTCTCCAATTAAAGTAACTGTAGGAGTAGGCATGTTCTCTAAGAGTTTGGTTTTGGTATGAAACATGGTCAACCAGCAGAAGATTTGGTTATGAAGGTCTGACCAGGTCATTCTGGAGATGGAATATGTGTGGAAATAGCCCAAGGAAAAAGTATATACGTGTTCTATGACTGATTCCTTCCCCAAGAAGTCAACATTTAAAGTCTGAAGCTAGAGCTTGGCAGGGAAAACATCAGTGTCATGCTGGTTTTAAAAGAAAATTTTTATTGTGTGCAGAATGGAACCACTACTACTGCACCTCTGTGGTGGGAGAGAGAGGAAGACAAGTATGTGCCGTGTATCTGATCATAATAGAGACCAGCTTCGGGGCTGAGCTTGTCTTTGCTTGGAGATGCTTGGGGAAACATGAATCACTGAAGACCTCATAGAAAAAGATACTAGAACAGGTGGCCATCCAAAGCTATGGAAAGATTAATTTCCAGCATGGAAAAAAGTGCTAAAGGAAGCATGACTACACCAGGAAAAACATCTTATTAGAAACAGATTTGTTAAAAACAACCCTAATTTTAAAAAGCACATTTCAAAAGTGCTGCAAACATCTCAGAAGTTTAAAAGGATGATTCTTCTTATTCTCCATACATTATCATATCATTTAGCACAGAATAAAGACCCATCAGTTTAATTATACAGCTAAAGACAGGTGGTTGTTGTTGTTTGCTTTGATGATGATGCACTGCAACAATAAACAGGCCTGTTATTTCTATATTAGCATATGGATTCTTTCTTTAATGATACAACACCTGTGGTTACAGTGTATGTTGAACTGGAGAAAATACCTCCTGGAAACATCTCCACAGACTTAAGATTTCAAATTTAGAACAACAAGAAGTTCTGCTTGAATCCCCTGTTGTTGGAAGGAAAAGCAATTAATTATCAAAAAAGGAACCAAAATACTACCATCAATCCTGCTGACAAGAGGTGCTGGTGGTTCCAGTGGACAGGGACAATTATGTACATATCACAGGGCAACAGACAACTTCTGAATTACAATTACACCAAGAAACTCACTACAAGCAGCACAAATGAATATCACTGAAAAACATTATCGGGACTGGCTTGAAACATATGTTGCATTAATGCTGGGGGGAAATAAAACATACACCAACTTCAGAAGAGGTGTCTGTCCAGGCAAAATCTTACATGTTAAAAAAAATTCTGCACTTATAGAGCAGTTTCTTTTGCAAAGAAAACACACAAAAAAAACCCCAAAATAAAAATCTTGTGCTGCAATAACTCTTTTTACTGCAGGAAAAAGTATCTAGATAGAAATTTTTCAAGTGCAAGTAGAAGAAACGCAACCTTGAAGGTTTTTCTGATGAAGATAGTCATGACCATGCTGATGAATTCATCAAAAGAGGATGATCAAAGGGTCTTTGCAAGCTGTGCTGCAACTTGAACAAGCATCACTAGGGCAGATGGGCAGGCAAAGGTAGCTCATCATCTACATCATTTACATCATTCTCAGGCTCTCTCTCACTGACAATGCCATTTGCAGAGGATTCTCTTCATAAGTCCATTACAAAATGGGGAGATAGAAAAATAAGATTAAAAAAAAATCAAAGCAGAGAAATTACAAAATAACTGGAAAAAATCCTCCATCCTTTGAGGTAAACTCTCAAACAAGACACTGCTTGATATTCTAATATCAATATTTTACTGTCAAGCAGAATAAAAGTCCTGGATATTTGCTATAATGGTTAAATTGTCTTTAGTAAGAGGTAGAGGAGGTGGCAAACCCCAAATGAGCATACGTGTAAGACCAATTGAAGTGACTTGGCCCTTCTCTGTGTTAGAAAAACTTTGGGTGAACAGAAAAATGACTAAAGCACAGTCTGTACGCAGGAAATGGGGAAGAAATATATAGGAATAAAATTGGAAGGCGATAATTAAAGAGATGTGAAGAAATCCTATAAATATAGATTTGAAGATGGAAAATTCAGCAAACAAACTTCAATAGTTGTCATTTCTTATTCTCAGTCCAGGTTTCCTTCCATCAGTGGATTTCAAAGCAGTTTACAAATATTAGCTGATGAAATTTGTTCTTCTGCCAAGTTCCCATTGACAAAAATCACATCTGTTAATGCAACTAAGTACTAGAATAGAGTTTTAGTCAGGAAGATTTGAAAAGCTTTTGGATGTTCAGTTTCAAAATATTATCTCCAAAGTTTTCTAAAGTAGCTGACCTGGGAAAGGAAGGCTTTCAGGCTGCTCTTAAAAAGTGCAAGATCCATCTGCAGGGAGTTTGTATCAATCCTCCAGTGTCCCACTAAAATACAAAAGTACCCATCAGTGAGATCTCATATGAGATAAAACCTAATGGCCCTTTAATTAAGTCCTTACTGGTTAGATATGAAATAGATGAGCTTGGAATTACAGAATGCTTTAGGTTAGCTGGTCACATCCTCATTTGCTGTAAATTGGTACCCTCACTGATTCCAGCAGGGTTCTAATACTTTATTCCAGTTGAATATCAGAACAAATATCACTTATGAGTGTCCCCATTATTCTCATAGCACACACAATTTAAAAGTCACTCTTTCACCAAACTATTTTAGATAGCCAGTGTTAAAACAAAAAAGACACACTATAGTCTAGTGGCATAATAGCATTCTGTGATTATGCCACCTTGACATCATTTACCACTTTTACTACAACCTCTTTTTTTTTTTTTGCCATGTTCCCATTCTTCCAGAAAATAAAATCTATAATATGTAATAATTTAGAATTAATATCTTGATTCCCTAGATCCTTTATTGAATTCAAATGCACCTAGGGAATCCAACCAAAGACATCTGTTCATGAATAGTGAGAATTATTACCAAGTCCTGGTGGAGACGGCAAGATGCCATCTCTTGCTGAAGTACCTCCCAGCTGAGAAATCAACTGTCTCCTGGCTGAATTTTCTTGTGTCAAGGTTTTACTGTGTTATGTCTCTTGGGATTACTTACTAACAAGAGCTCCCTCCCAAACTTTTATGACCCCCAGAAAGAAGGAAGATAAGCCTGGCATTCTTTTTGTTGTACTACTACACATGCATGCTACCTTTATCATATAAAATAATGATGGTCTCAATTAATACTAATTACTACACCAAAGTTTCACAAATCCCTTTTTAATCATCTTTGGGTTTAACTGATTTACTCTAAACCCCTCCGACTGCCAAAAAATTAACATTTCATTAGACAAATCATAACCTGCTCCCTATTCTCCAAAATCCAACCCATCTGGAAATATTCTACCTCATCAAATGTCAGACTTGCACACTATAATGGAAAACTATTTTTATTTAAAAACTGCACATACATACACATAGAGAATGTGATACAGCTATTCTTATAGATGGAGATCTAGGAATATCACCACACCCACATCCCACCCACCTCTCACTACACTCCAGAAGATGTCCAGTGCCTTCACCAGTTACCATCTTACCTCTTCCTCACTCTTTGCAAATCTTCTCTCCCCCTTCCAAACATCCATCACAGATTAATTTACCTCTACTGTCAGAAATGTAAACCATCAGCAGCTTGTTATATTGAAGAGGTTAAATGAAACTTTTGACATGACTTGTGTTTAAAATCCATCTTTAGCTGATGGCATGTCATCAGCTAGAAAATGTGTAATCAGGAGAGCAGACCTGAAAGTCTGAAAAGTCAGAGAATGCAAAGTTCTGCTGGAGGCTTTTCTTTCCTCTCTCTCTCTTTTTTTTCTTTAATTTAACAAGTTCTAAAATATATTTTCTATTTTTGGCTTCAAGTGTGGCTATGGTCTGAACAGTGACTGTGTAAAAATGGCACCTTCCTACTCAAAAGATCTGCTCCCTCTATGCATTCTGAGAAAAAAAAAAATAAAGCTACTTCAGAAAAACTATGGACCCAATCTCCAGATGGATAATCAAGGTCTGGGAATGCAACATCAGCTCAAGACCTGCCTCAGTGGTTTTCCTTTCTAATTTGTTAAGCTCACATAAATAACACACATACAGGTGCACATATTTTAATCTTTCTCTAAATTGTCGTTTTGTCTTTTATTGGTTTGGTTTTGTCTTTTTACAAGTTCCTGTTGTGCAGCTGTCAACTGGATGGGACAATTACAACACTGGTCCATGTCTTGTTCACACACATCAGCATTACATACCAGCCCAACAACTTATTACCTAAACGTGCATTTTGGCTGGGCCTTAATACCCTAAATGCCAATCCTGGATCAGTCTTATTGACAAAAGGTTGAAGTACAAACCGCAGTGAACTTCTTTACCTTCAGATCATTGTCCAAACTGTCCTTGCAGCACGAGCACCTTACTCCCTCAACATCAACACCCTTCTGCATTCCTCACACTGATAAAATCATACATGAAGAAAGATGATTCACCCAGGGGGCTGCAGGTCCACTGAGGTCAGTATATCTGCTTTACCCTCAGTGTGCAAAGCCACTTATGTTAGCTCAGTCTACAGTGGTTCTTATGAAGATACTGAAGACCCCGTTTCACAGTCAGTAGTACAAAAAGTACATGGGCTCATACTTACAGGACACCAGCTCCACACATCTCCCCACTCCAGGAGCTCACCCTGCAAGATTTCTAATGGACTAGTGAGACACAGCAACCACAGAACCCTAAAAGACCTATTCCAATTGATTCCCAGACCACAGCCATCATTTAAGTTCTACACCACCTCCTCCCTGACCCCACTGGCTCATAGTCAAATCACCCCTAATTTGTCCCTTGACCTGTGAAGTGCAGATTTAGGATGTTCAACCCTTGTTTGATTTTATATTCATGTTCTGATCTGCCTCGTGTTTTTTCATGCTTTCTGACTCTCTTTTATCCATAGTACTAAATTATCCCAAAGTATTTCATTAAAATCTCTCATCATCAGAGGTATTATTCTCCACTTTCTAACTCTTTTACCTCATGAGGTTTGATTAAATCAGCATGACGGTAGTTGAACAGTGTTTAGGACTCAGTGTGACCACATCTGATTTGTTCATAAAGGATTTTCCTTTCTCTGGATGCCAGAGGGGTGCAACTTGATGTTCACTTATTAGTGCCTTTTCTATTTAGAAAATCAGTTACTGAAATTGTTCCAGGTTAGTTTGTTTAATCAAAAGCACTAGATAAAATTAACACAATATTGACAGAAAGAGAACTTTAAACTCTACAGCTGTGCCAGTATTAGGTGCTCACAGGTAATTCTTGCAGTCTTGTTGCAACTTGTGGCAAACTTGGGATGATAATACCTTAATAATAATAATACCTTAAATTTATACAGCAGTTGTTCTCCAGAACTATCCAAAGGCCTTTTAGTGACTATATATAGTCATTACTTCACCTACCACCAAACTGTGGCTACCTTAGGGATAGAACAAAACACTCGCTTTCAGCTCTCTGCATCTTTTAAAGTGGGATTGGAAAGGATAAAGAAATTCTCCATCGTTTCAGGTGAGCAGTTCAGTATACAGGGGGCTGATCTCCAGGACAGCAAACCCTGGTCCTGGTTAGTGTTTCCATACTTGGCTAGATGTCCCAAGTGCCAGGGATTACTGTGTTTCCTATGTACATAAAATACCAGTTGTCTCTCAGTGATGTCTCAACCTGCAGCAAAACCATGCAGTGAGGATAGTGCCCACAGGACTAAATTACACCTCAATGCCCTTAATGTCTTTTCCATCTTGTCAGTCCACGAAGCCATGCCTTCCTGATATTTGCAATTCCGAATTTTCCGTGTGTTCAGTTATTTTCATGATAATTTGCACCAGAATTTGAGCCTTTCACCATGTGCTTGTCACTAACTGCCTTGCTGATAAAAGTGGGAAGATTTCATCTTGTTCCTAAGTCCCCGTTTGCAAAAATACCTCTCTTTCTGCATGCAAACAGCAGAATTTGTTGAGTGAGAAGCCTTATTTCTACATGTGCTCTCCCTCTCTCTCTCTCTCCCGCCCGCCACAGTCCCTACATGGCTACTCGGTTTCTTGGCTACAGCAGCCACCAGCAAGTTAACAACATGTCCCCCTACATGCTTGGCGAGGCTCCACGACGTATCTGCTGGCCCATTCTCTTGCTTGAGAAATGCTAAATAGCATTGCTGGCATTTACAAGCCTCCTTGCTGCGATGCCATCGGCCCAGACACTCCTCCTTCCCTTCCCTTCGGGTTCCCAAGTGGTGGCAGCAGTCAAGGAGGGTCGTGCCCCCCCATTCATGTGGTAATTCCAGCCTCTGGATTGAATGACCCTGCTTGCTGGAGGCCTGCTTCTAGATACAGTGATTTGCAGAGTAGAAGGGTGGCCTGTGGTAGAGAGACCCCATGGCAAAAATATGGGATGTGCCATGATTTGCAGCACTTGCAACTGGTGATCTGCCATAAGGAACCGCTTCAGCCATATGGTCTCTCTCCAGAAATAAACTCATTACACCAGCTAAATGCTGTTTCTGGTCATAGTGGAAGCATTTATCCTCTCTGGAGAGATGCAACACACTCTGGGACATGGCAAGAAACCTGGGATCAGACAACTCAGCTGTTCCTACCTTGTGCCATGGTGTCAGCCTGAGCTGGTCCTTGTAAAATCCCCAGTTCCTATTGTCTCCCCACAGCCAGAAGGTCTTACTGCCTAATCCTTAATTCCATTTAGATGTGGGCAACCAATGGAGCTGGAGCAAGGCTGTATTTAGCCTTTTATGGTGAGACTGAACCAGAGAATAGCATACTTAAGGCATCTTTCCCCACAATTGAGGCACATGCAATTAGATGACGGCAGCAGCATTACAGCATTGGGAAAATGCTTGATCATAGCTCTCATACCTGTTGGAGCAAAGTCCCCATTAGATGTTTACAGATGGTTCATCAAAACAGAGCCCTAAGCATGTACGTGGTACCATTGGGAGACACGGCTGGCACCAGTTAAGGCGATGGCTGCATCTGTAATGTGCTGTTTTCACACTTCATGTTCTGTAGAGTGCATGAGGTGGCACCAGACATCAGTGGCATTCGGTCCCATGGAGGTGCCATGAATGTTTTGGTGCACCTGACGTTAGCGGTGAGCTGTGAGTGTCACTGCAGGGCCAGCACTGCCTCTGAGCAAAGGGAGACCTGTATGATTAACTCTTAAAGGAAGGCTGCATTGTGCTCGAAGGTAATTTTACTCTGGCATTGATTTGAGGTGCAATTTGAAATTCATGACAATCTATGTAAATGTGCTTGTGACACTGAAGAGACACACAGTGCGGATTATGCGTGACATCTTAAGAGCACACAGATTTTTTCATAAATACTTATACAGTGTCTGCCTTTTAGACATCCTGGACGTTCTCTGCTCTCAGGTTACATCCATCACATTTAAAATAACCCCCATGATTATATCAATACAAAAGAATTTAGTTTGGCTTCTAATTCTATCTGCAGATTTAATAATCTTCTCCGTGTAAATGTAACAGAGAGTAAGATATTTAAGGGTCACAGGTACTGATCGTCCATCTTTTAAAGTGGGAAATATAAGAGGAAATGGAAACGGTGAGGAGGGGAAAGGAAATGCAGGAGAAAGGAGGAGAAAGCAGCTCTCCCTCCTCACCCTTAATTTTCCCTCTGCGTTGATGAGGTTGCTTGACCTCAAACAGGACGGTGGTGATATTCTGCTGTTCCTTAACACATGGCCTCCCAAATGTCAATAAAACATCCATGAAGGGTCAGGGACAGACACTGATGTCCTAAAGCAGACAGCATGCTGACACTATAGGTAACCTTAAAGGGGTTAAATCTAAAACAAGTTACAAAAAGAGGTTCTTTCATGAGTGAGATAAATATGACTAACGCACTTTTACTAGAGACAGTTAAAAATAAAACCTTAAAGAAGAAAAACCCGCATTCATTTTACACGACAGACACTATTATTTCTAGATATTTCAGATTCATTTGCAAGTTAGGAAAATTGCGGCTGGGGGAAAAAAAACGTTTGCGATCCCATTTACAAGCAGAAATTCTACCGTGTTGAGTCATAAACTGCCCCCTTGCCTCAGCTATATTCTGCTCCGGATTTAAATCTGTCCCTGCGCTCTTTCCTCACCTCATTTAGCAGTAGGGATATCTTTTGGATTAATTAGAGCAATCTTCTCATTCAATAACAGCCAATTGTTTTCTGGTCAAGCATTCCGCGTAATTGTTTTCTTTGATCCATACAAACGCTGCTTATTTTTTATGCGTAATCACCGCAGCCGGTCCCCGGGGCGCTGCGCGGGGCGCGGAGCCCTTTCCCAGCCGCTCTGCACCGATCGGCGATGCCGGCAGAGGGCAGCCAAGCAGGAATAATCCCAGCCGAGCAGGGATACTGGCTCTAGGTATTTCTCAGATCAAACAATTGGCCTCAAAACCTTTTTTTTTTTTCCTATCCCCCCTCCCGCTTTTTCCCTCCCCTCCCTCCTTCCCGACGAGCGCATCCTTGGCAGGGCAGCTCGCTGCTTCCTTAACCAGCTACACCCGAAGAAGAGGCACTGCACTTCCCAGATAACTAATGAGATATTTAAAAGACAGATTTACTAGAGGGGGAAAAAAAAAACATCCTACTAACATCCACCCTGAAAAATCGACCACTGGAGCTGTAACTGGTGTTTGCACCAGCTTCCAGTTCTACTGTGTGATGTTGTTCTAACAAACTGCAGGAATAAAGTTGTGGGTTTTATCTTCAAATTATAACAGCAAACAAAGGGGGAATGTGTTTTTGCAGCAGAAGAACTGGTAGTTAAATCCTCTCAGGAGGGCTAAGAGCTAGGGCTCAATCTTGAAAACACTCATGCACAGAAAGACTGAGGCTTCTGTGACCATCCTTTGTGAAGTTACACGTGGATATGGTTCTACAGATATTTAAGATATTTAATTCTACAGATAATTAATATTCTACAGATAATTAAGATATTTATAAACAAACATATTTATAATATATATATATGCACAAAATTTCTTAAACCTACTTCCTAAATAGAAATTTCTAATTCCTTAAAATTTGTTTGTGCATATGTATAGTGGTATAGAACCTTTTAAGGAATTTTTTTCCCTTTTTGAGGAAAAATCATATTCGAAAGAGGATTTCAGCCATTTAGAAATTAATGTGATATACAAAACAGCAAAACAACAGTGAAACATCACCTATCTTAGGGGAAAGCACTCAGAAAACTCCCAGGAAGTTACAGGGAACAAGCTGAAAGGCTCTTTCTAAACTACTGGAAATTTTCAGCATAGTTAGAAGAAGCCAGTGTGTCTTCCAAGCTATTTTACTTGAATGGGATGATTGCTTATGAAAGTTTCTTACTCTCTTCTCCAGCTTCAAAATAAAAGAAGTAAAAAAAAAAGAAAAAATGTCTTAGTTTGAGCAACCAAACCCATTAATTAGAAGTGCAAAACCTTGACTAAATAGATCACTTAAAGATGGACATTTTACTCTTTCCCCACCCCAGTTTTCTCCTGATTATAAACCTTGAGAGCATGGGAGTGACAACAGGGATGCTGCTGGACGTCCTGTTCTGTTCCTTTTCCTCACCACCCCCATCCAGGGAAGGAGAGCCAGGATGTGTCCCATGATGAGCTGCCTTGGTTTGAGTACAGCCTCAGCAAACAACCTCCATCTCTTTTCAAGATTTCTGCTCCCCAGGCTTCTGGCCCTGGGGTTTTCTCACGTAATTTTTTTTCTTTAGACAACCAGGCCCAGTCTTTGGCTCTACTTTGGCTGTCTTTAAAGGCACTAAGGGCTTTTTGGGAACAAAATCTCACCTTTAACCCTGCTTTAAAGTGTCGCCTATAGAAATGGGTAAATTAAGACAATCCACATCCTCCCTGGACACAGTGGCCACAAGGGGGGACCCACACACACCCCTCTTGCATCCCCCAAAACAGAGATGGGCCATTATCACCCCTCAAGTACCAGTGGTGGATGTGATCCTGGTCTTGCAGCACCACAAAGTTATTCCAAATTTTGGTCAATTTTGGAGATAATATCTTTTAGTTTTAGGTTATTGTACAGGTCCATCACTAGGTGCATCCCCTATCAACTCAGAGAGGATGACGGTTGTTTTCCTTTTTTCACAGAAAGCTCTAAGCAGCAGAAAAAGGTACTGTCAAAAGAATGTTTTTACAGTGGTGGAAATAATCAGTGCAAGGCTAGTTTTGAAAACCTGCTCCTAAAGTGCTTGGAACATTAAACAATTATTTATGAACACTTGAAACATTAGCTGTTCCACTTGAAACCATTGGCAGGGCTTTAATAACAGCCCAAGCAATGCTCTGGAAGCAACACCAAGGACTCTCACTAGTCACAACCCCTTTATTTCATTTTTAAAGCCACTGTTACTGTACACCAAAATTAAAAGGTTCATCACTACGATTAAAACAAAATCTCATCACCAGTATGAGCATCTACTCCCTTCAATGCTTCACTGTGACATTCCACTCACTTTTTGACTGTTGGGTATGGCTTTGCTTTTCTCTGCTTCTTCCTAAAACAACTTATTCCTGTGGAAAGCTTGACTAGGGCACTGCCTGCCCTCTCTCCCAGGATTCAGGTGTATTTTCACATCAAGGAGGCCAATTGACACCAGGTTAAATAGATTTCCTAATCAGGATTGCAGACTCTTTGATGGTGCAAGTACCCTAAACTCTTATTAAAATAAAAATAAAACTCCTTCTGGTAAGAGAGGGAAAGGGGAATTCAATGACAGATTTCTAAATGACAGGAAAGACCACTTTTACTGAAGTTTTCATGTGTGCTTGTTCCTGCAGTCCACTTTGCCCAGGGAAACAAAAGCATTCAACCTTCTTAATTTATTAACATCAAGATGTTCCAACCCGAAGCAGAAGCCCATTACATGAAGTGCAGCACAGGCACAGGGTCCAATCCACAGAAAGAGAAAGGAAAGGGAGAGACTTTTCCAAATTGCAGTGAGGAAAAAGAAGCACAGAGAGACTGAGACCAAGGCTGGGAGGTGGGTGCTTGTCCCGTAGAAGGGAAACCCAATACTTCAGCAATGTATCTGTGCTCCTGGTCTGGTACTTCTAAGCAAAACACAGTCCAAAATCCAGCATCCTAAACCTGCCGTACACAAACACCCAAGGAGGGAGGCATTTCCGGATGCCATTTTAAATTTAACCACATATTTTAGTTAAACAGTACCTGTCCAGGATGTGAGAAAGCTCTGGGCCTGCTCCCAGAGCTTGGGAGTTCTTGGGAGAACACAGCCTGCATCACTCAGCTGCAGCCAGTTACCAAGCAGGGCTCCTTTGTCATTCTTTGTCTTGTGGTTATGATACTGCTCACAATTAGATTTTATTAATTTATTTTTTTGCACAGAGAGGGATGGGGGCAGACAGAGGGCAGAAAGGTGTTTCCCACTTTGACTATAAGTATGTTGGCTCTGCGTTGAGGGAATCAAGCAGTGGTCACTTGACCGTGTGTGGTAAAACCAAGCCTAACCAAAAAGGCTAACCTAAATCCACTGGATTTAGGGAAAAGCAGGCAGCACGGTGTTAAGAAATAACTGAGGCAGAAAAACAGCATAAAGAATCTGAAAGACATGAATGCCTGAGGAAATGCAGATTTTGGGGAATCTGTGAGTAAACAGGCATATGACTGACTGAGCCAAAATATATACAGGATTTCACAATATTTAAATCATGTATCTTTGTGTTCTTAAAAATAAATTAAAACTATACCAATGCTTGCACATGGGGAACTGACGCACACTGGGTGCTGCTAAACCTGCAGCCAAGGGCCTCATCCTGCAGCCTCCACATCAGCAGGGCTGGGAGCCTGTGCACAGCCCCCAGTCTGGAGGTGTGAGGATCCTCACATCGACACCAGTGGGAGCAGGGGCAAACCAGTGGTAAGTGGCTTTAATCTCCCCCATGAAGAGCCCTAACAGCATTTGGGAATCACACAACAGAACATGCATTATCTGTGGTGGACCCCGTGCCCTCTTCTTTAAGGTGGCTGTTAACTTGGGAAAGGTACTGTGCCAAAGGAGCGGAAAAACGATTTGATCATATTCAGTGATATTGCTGAGAGCAACAGGGAAAGACATTTGAAAAAGTGGCTTGCAGTCACTTATATACCTCTTTCCACATGTTAACCATTTTTACTTTCAATAACCATGCATCAGCGCTCTTGCTGCATTACCTTATAACTCCTTTTCTTCTTTATGGTCCTTTGTGGACACATTTTCACCTGCTTAAATCTCTGCATATCTACCAGGAAAAAAATGTGAGGCATACATACAGGTACTCTGTCCTAAGTTATAAATATATTAGGGACATACAAATGTCATCACAGCCCTCAAATGCAGCTTCACCAGTTCCTGCTACAGAGACACATTGTTTCTTGCTAGAAGTGCACCAGCCAGAATCTGGGAAGGTTCCTAGGACTGGTACTCCTCTCTTATCCAGCTGATTTCTTACTCAGTGTGTTTTGATCTTATTAAAAGAGCTATTCTTCCCTTTGCAACTGTTTGCTGCTGTGCTAGTTTTCCCTACAGAGATGTAGAAACTGATAGGATCGTATTGACAAAGTAAGAGCAATTGTCTTGTTGCAACTCTGGAGTGGAAATCTTGGACTTACAAGACTGCCAACAATTTCTGAAAATTTACCAGAAGTTTGGCCCCTGGGATCAAGGGCATTATTCTCATAAACCATGAATTTACAAACAAAAGCTACCCATGTTTCCTCTCCCTTCCTAGTTCAGATCCATTCACTCCTCTCTAAACCCCTCTGTCATCTCCTGGAGGTGTTAGACCCAACTCATCTTGCTCATCCCTGACACAGTCATATAAATAACAGAAGATTCTGCAAAACCTCTCAAGCTTCAAGTCACCTGCCATTATTCTTGCTGACTTGGAAGAGATTTTGGATCCTTCCTGAATTATATTTTATGAAAGATGTTGACCCTTTTCTAGACACCTGTGGTCACCATGTGTTCAGGAGGGCTCAGCATCCAGAAAGGTTGGCTCTTTGGGAGTCTGGCTGCAACTGCCCCACCAGATGCTGGCCTCGGCTCTCGTGATAATCTCTACCCCAGTTTTAGACATGGAAAACTGATAAATCTGAAATAGATTTGGATTGAAAAGTCAGATCACAGCTGGTGTAGGACTCCTCTCAGGTGCCTGTAAGCTCCCTGGTACAGAGATCTTACACAAGGTACTTCTGAGTTAAAAGATACTTCATGATGTCTCTCTAGTCACATTATCACATTGGGTAGAAACGTTGCTTCAGGTTTCAGCAGGAATTTGGGAAAACACACTGTAACAAGGGGCTGGACTCTTTACCACTTTCTGATGTAATTCCTGCAAGCAGATGAAGCTGGGAAATTCTTGCACCTATGAGCAGTCCAGTAAGGAGAGCTGAGATCTATGCAGGTTGGTTGAAAATGTTGGGTAAAGCATCTACACAGCAGCCATAACTACCTTCTGTCTACTCATATTCCGTGTCCTTAACACTGCCTTCAGTAGGTTTTCCAAAAGGGATGGACTGAAAATGCATGAGTGGCTGTGCAGCAAACAGATTTATCAATGATTTCATTTACAGTCCAGAAATACCAAAGAGCTTTGCAAATCAAAATATTATCATACAATCTCAGACCCAGGGAACTTGCCACATAGAACTGATAGTATATAGTAAAGAAAAGGAATGAGTAAGATGCTCAGGGTGAAGATGTATAGAATAAATTTAAATTAATCTACCATATTTCAGGACCCCAAGCTCTAGCTATGGTTCATCTCTTTCCCAGTTATTGATCAAGTTGTAACTTAGTATTTCTTTATGAAGGAGACAAGACCATTATATTACTACGTATGTTTGAGAAATCAAAATATCACCAGCATATGAAGTAGTTGGATTTCCAGTTATGAAACATGCGTTTGACTCCTAAGAATGCTGGAGGCTGAATAAAGGTTAAAAACTCAGAAATAATATTGTTCCTGCAACTTTTGCAAAAATCTTTGAGAGATGAATTTAGCAATATGTGGCTTTTAATGGTGTTACATTAAACAGCAGGATTTCCATATGGCGTGAATCTGCTGAATTGTATCGAAGATGGGGATTTTGTTCCAAATTTCTATGGCATTCTGTGATTGTGTCATTAGATACCCGCAAGCCTTTGCTACAATGAAGAGTACAGAATGTGCCAAGTAAAACAATCTTGAGTGTGCCTTCCAAGAGAAAATACTGAGACTAACGTTTAAAATTCCCTAGCCCCATTTTCTTTGAAATGCAGTGAGTTCTTTTTGTTAGAAAAGGGTTAAATGGAAATGTGTCATTTTCATAATAATAATGTGTTTTATATTGAAATTTGTTCTTCGCGTCTTTTCTTTTCAGTATAAGTGTTGGTGTGTATGAGTGATATGAGGATAAGTTTGTGAGGGCAATTACCCATTATTGTTGAGTAGCTGAGTAGTCCCCTGAGCAAACTCATGCATAATTTGTTTGTTCATAAGATACTGTAGAGCTGAGGCTGCAGTATCTTGTATGCCCCAGCTTATGGGAAAATGGAAGCTTTTTCCCACTACTCTGCATTTCTTACCCTATTGTTTGAACTCTGATCATGCTTCTTGCCCCTCTATTATGGGCACCTTTGCTGAATAGGAATCGCATATCAAGTGGGTGAAGGTCAGAAATACATCATACAAAAGGGGAAACAGTGAATTCCTTTTACAAGATTCATTATGATAATCATGGCCAAATACATTATTAGAAGCATTAAAGAAATCCTTTTCTAATTTATTTTTGTGCCTCTTACTATCTGCATATCCCTGTTATCTGGGAGAAACAGTGTGGTCTGCAAAGTTGAGGTTACAAACGTGCAGTGGTCTTGGGATAGACAGGACTGGCTTGAGATACGACTTCAATGTTAAACAATTTTCCCCGTTTAAAAAAATTCTAATCTTTCCTTACATAGTTTCCCCCCCCTTACAGATCTCTCTTCCCTTATCTGTGAGATGACTTGCCCTTTTCCTCAGGTAGCAGCATCCCTATTACCTCTTTCCCTTGCACACACTAGAGCAGTGATTTCTTGCTTTACTGATCAGCTCTTGTGTAGCTTCACCCTGAAGAAGCCCCTCAATTTAAATGTTGCTGTTTGCAGCCCTTCTCCTCTAAAGAGCTGCACACATTTAACATCAGGCTGTCTGGGCAATGTATTTTGTTATTAAAATTGCTGTAATAGGAATGTGAGCATTTCAAAGTGATTCATGGGTGCACCAAGACAACTCTATGCCTGGAATTGTAAGGGTTTTCCTCCCACCTTTTTTGTTTCTAAGCCTCTGCTGTACCACAAGGAGGGAGGCAGGCTGATAAACAAGACATCTGTAGTAGGAGGTACAGGTATTTGTATCGAAACATCACTTCCTTCCATGGCCTAATATTTACTCTTATCCAGAAAATGCTTATTTTTGCACAGGGGATCACATTTTTGTTCCTCAGTAGATGTATGTTATGCTGGTATAACATATTTTGGAAACTTTTGGTTTAGGATACAGACATTAAAAGGTTTACTACCAATACTGCTAAGAGATGACATATAAGAAATATACCTACAATTCTTTGAGTACATGGCACTAATTCTGCAACTGATTTTCAATGAGATTTTCACAAGAGATTAGCTTTACAAACCAGCAGAAAACTTAACCCTAGTTTTATCCTTTCTTGGGATCAGGACTATGCTAATACAAAACACTGGACAATTCCAGTGTTACACTTTCCTAGTTGGACAAAGCATTATCATCTACAATGCTTTATATTTATGTTCCACCTATACCAAGCACATCTTTTATCATGGCAAAATACTTCTTTCTGAAAGTAATGATACAAATGGGAGCAAAAAACATTAATACTCAGATGTCAAATTATATACTTTCCATTTTTCTTGATAGGACAAATTGTTGTGGAAGATCCTTATTTCTTCTTTAGATGCTTTCCATGTATTCTCTCCTATTGGTAAAGTAGATCAGAATTTAGTAGAAGCATGTCCATAGGATCCCTAATATAGTTTGCATGGTCTTAATGCTTCAGTTTGGAACAAATGCTGGATCAACATGTGTATCTGTCCTTATGTAGCTCTCCTTGGGGAATTCCAGCATAAGGCATTTGTCAAAGCAGCTCCCAAACTTACTCATACCTGAACAGAATGAGCTGAAAATTGAACAACACAATTCCATATAAGAAAGAATGAAAAAAACCCACAAAATTCCTGAATTCAGTTATCAGCCTCTACTTGTAACTTGTGAAGATACACTAAGTATCTTGATTTACCTCCAGAGAAATTAAATACTCTGAGAAGTTCCAATGTAGGACTCTCAGACTCACTTTTTTTTGATGAAGTTTCCAAATAAATATATTAGGATTCCAAGCTGATTTAAATGACAAAGCCAGTCATTAATTTCAGTACAAACTCTAGATGAGCCCTCCAAGACTTTATGACACCTTCCTTCACACATGGAACTCTGCCACCAGTGCTTTTATCTCCTCTTTTGCTCTGGCTGGTGTTATAAGTATCAGAAATGCTGTTTGGATGGAAGGAGGAAATGGAGGTATAGTTAATTTCTTAAAAGGTGGGGCCATTAATCCCATCAGAGGAATATTTGGATCCCAAGGAAGTAGATGCTCTCAAGCTGGTGGCTGTCAGTTACAGATGAGCCTGAACACATGATCTCTGAAGCTGGTGGATCACTGCAAAGCCCTCAGTGCAAGGTGAAGGCACAGTCTTTGTGAAAAGGATTTAAAAAAGGATAAAATACATGAAGAAAATTATCCTGGGAATACATGGCACATCCAGGACTGCTGTAAAAGCACCTACACTGGAGAAGACTTTTATCACCACAAATAAGGAGGAAAGTGGTTAAGAAAGTAGCAGATTGTAGGTGGTGATATATTTGAAGAAAGGTACCAATGGTAGCATGATCTCCTGGGGTCAGGAGAGTCTGTCTGTGGCCCAAGAACTGCCCCTCCTTGAGATCTCTGCATCAGCTGACCATGAGCTGCCAGTATCAAATGTAACTGTAGCTATGGGTGAGAAAATATTTATAAAACATATTGTTTACCTATAATGAGGCAACTTCTACCAATGGCTAGGAGATCCATTAATATCACAAGCAAGGAACAGGAAAGGGTGGGACAAACAGGCCTTAAACAGATAATTAGCTACTGAGCAAATGTGGTTTTTTTACCCCCAGCATCCTCTGGTAATCCTAAAAATGATTTTGGGAAGGGACTGTTCAAAAAAGAACAAAAAAGAAAGAACTGTGCTGCACTTTGTGTTTCCCATGCCCATGGCTTTATGGCTTTGCATTACTCTGGACAGGCAAATTTAGTGACAGAAGAACAAACACTGAGGTGCATGAGACCTTCTCTGCTGTTCACTGCCCTGTCAGTTTTTCTTTTCACTCTCACACAGCTGTGATTTGAACAAATTAAATACTCAACAGCATGAAAACAGACATGGTACTAATTATGATAGTCCTGGGGTCTCTATAGATGATTTACACAGATCCCTCACTATGCAAATGGCAAAAGAAGGGAGTGAACCTCTATTTTCAACCTTCTTAGCTAGTACTTTCAATGCCACATCTTAGCCCTAAATCATTATTTGTTACTTGAATTTTTAGTGTATTTGAGTATATTAGTGTATCTTTATCATCATGAGTCTCAAAGAGTGAAAGGAACATGCTCCAAAAGATGTACAAAGAAAAACTGCTACAGGGCAAGAGAAAGATGTTTAGACCACACAATTCAAAACTGTATCTAAAGACTAGAAATTTCTGTGCAATGGCTATATGGGCAAAGAAGCAACAGGAACACCCTGATGAGTAAGATGTAGTATCTGAAAACTTGAAAGTAGTTCCTGATGTCCAAGACAGGTCTATTCCTCAGTAAGAACTCCTAAGAGCTGAGAAAACACTGGGGAATCACTTGGAAAATATGACTTGCAGTTAAGCCCTTGATCAATCAGTGTAGTGAAAGTAGCAGTATCACTCTTCGGAAGTTAATTAGACACTAAGAGTAATATGGGAGAAAGCTTTGAGAGCAGATTGTGTAAAGACAGTTCCCCATATAAATCATTACTATACCTCAAGTCTGAATTTCCATTAATTATTAAAGCTTTCTAGGCAAGCTAAGCAGATATTTCAAGATTCATATTTCAGAAATTTCCACATGTTAAAAATTAAGTACTGTCAAAGAGGCTGGGCCAGGCAATGAGAGCCTTTGGAGCCTCCCCATGGCAATGTCCTCACATCAGCCACCACCACCTCCGAGGGCTGGGTCAGGCTCAGCACAGCCCTGGACCTGGTCAGGTCCTGGCTGTGCATGTCACTGCCCCATCCAAACGATGGGTTTGGGTCTCTTTTCCCTGTATTTGGGACAGACCTGATAAAACAGGTGTATCTGAAGATGTCCAGAAGTGGTCCTGGGTTCTCCTGTACTCTGGGTCAGCAGAGTTTTCGACTAAAGGAGATGGAGGTGTGAAATAAAGGATTAGGTACAGTGAGCCTATGGGGATAGCTTGTCTGAGGAACCAAGGTCTGGCTAGAGGCAGGAAGGAGACCCTTCCTCCCATTCTTCAAGTTTGCCTGCGACATTTTCCTTGGTTTTGTGATAAGACATGGAAAGGAACAGATCTGGACCAAAGACGTAGTTTGAATGAACCCTCCTGGCATTCCCAGATGTTGAGAGAAGTCAGACTTTGCTGATATATGGCTTTGTTTTGGATTTTAAATAGAAACAAAATTCCATTAAAGCGCTCTCACTTGGGATGACAGCATTACATCCTCTCTAAGTCCAACTTCCAAACAAAGTGTTCGGAGCAGGGGTCTTGTTGCTGTTTTTACTTAGATTTCCAATATTTCCAGCTAAGACTAAGAAAAGTACAGTTTAAAATATTCTGAAATAGATCTGCATCCTGTGTAGGTATCTCTTGTACTCCTGCAGTTAAATAAAAGAAGAAAATCAAGGGATTTTTAGTAATTGTGGACTTATGGGAAGATAACCCCCCCATTCTATTTGGTGGGCAATTTTTTTCATTTAATACAAGAGTTGTTAACTTTATTTGAAAATAACAAATAGGCTTGTCATTTTTGTTGGAACAGACAAATTAGGAAAAGATGAGCAATGAAAATATTCAAAGGAATTGGAGGGAATGGCAGAGTTTGGATTTGCATGCAAAGCTTCCAATGTGCTGAAATGTACCCAAATAAAGTGTCGCAATTTTCGATTATTCAAATCAAGATACTGCAATATTTTTGGACACTCAAGGCCTTGAGCTGTTTATTTATTCATTTTCTTTCTTAACTGCCTTTTTCCCCTGAGAAACCTAACAACTGAAGTATAGCAACAGTGCAGAATATTTATCGGAGAATACAGGCACTTAACAGGATTGCAAAATTCCAAGTTCTCAAGAAGGAAAAGCAATAGGCATTAAAACAAAAGCTGCTGATACTGTACAACTTTTCATTCTTACAGATAAAAGAGAGATCTTCTGCTTTCAAGAAGAAAACTAAGCATAGTTTTAGAGTGCTTTGTCATCCAAACTGCACAACAGAAGGAAACCTTTGCAAAAATACATAAATCCTAAGTTTTACCACCTAGGTAATATTTGAAAATAGAGTCACTGTTGGATTAGCTAACAACTAATGACTATTGAGGTAGCAAACCAGTTGTGGAAATAGAACAGCCATGGTGAGTGGTTTGAAACACTGCAGGCAATGACATCAACAGTATTTTCAATTGCGGTTTTGGCAAGGATAGATGGTGCTTTAGAACAGACCCAAGACAAAGAGCTGACTGCTCCCCAGAAGTCAGTGGATACCTATCTGGTCAGAAAGATGCTGCCTAATGTGAGAATCACAGCTAAAAGAAATGGGCACATGGGGCTGTGGGTCAGAGGCTTTTCTGCCTGGGTGACCCTTGAGAGGGCAGGAAAGCAGAGGGTGAAGGGGTGTCCCCCAAGAAGGCAGAGGGTCTCCATGCTGGGACCTCACAGACAAGCAGTTTTCCTCAAAGGAGATTTCACTCACGTTTGACAGATTTATTTTTTTTCAGAATGGCCACATACCTCCTACTCCTCACATTTTCAGCAAAGCACGTGAAGTACTTGAAAGACTCTGAGACCCCATCCTAAGACTTTCAATGGCAGGACAAGCTGCCTTGCAGAAAACTTTTTCTGAACTCAAGATATAGCCTGAAATAAAAATTAGTAGCTTCAATCATATGATCACTTAATATGTTAATGAATGAGGGAGCAGAAATAAGGTTGCCTGAGCAACCTCAGTTCTGGCATTGCTTAATATCAGAGTATTTGGCTAAGCAACAGGAATAATTTTCTTTTACTACTGAGTGGGTTTCTTGGACAAATCTAGAGAGCACATTGTCTACTTAAGCTGCAGGAGTAAGGATTCAAACATACACATCTTACTACTACTGCTGGCAGACACTGAAAGGATCATCCCAACTTGGGGTCTGAGGTTGTCCACAGGGCAAAGCAGCACATCCAAGGTGTTGCCTGAACATGCACCAGGGCAAGTTTTTCCCCAAAACAGTCCCAAGCTCCCTTTCCACTGTGTTCTGCCCTTCCCTGGTTTCTCTCACCAGGAGCTGACTGAATCTCAGGGAGAATCAGAACAGCCTTGGCCTAAGAGAGATAAATTGAAACTCCGGGGTAAATTTTAGTCTCCTTTGTGCCACTGTTAGGACTGATGGCAATTTATTATCAGGTCTAGGGTTGATGGCAGATATAATTTTGCTCTATTCTCATCTGCATACTTTCCTATATATAGCACTAATTTTATTTTTTTTTCCTTCCAGCAACTTTAACAAATTCTTTTCAAGCTCAGGATGGAAAGAAATGCTGTGCTCAAAACAAAACAAGAAAAAAAAGACCTGTTCCAAATGAAAACATGCACTTGATACTATTTCACCTGTGGCACACCTTTCCTCGCATCCTACAGCCTCTTACATAATGGAAAAGATTTTGATACTTAAAAATACAATGAATACATACAAGTAACTAAAGTCTACAATTAGTTTTGAAGTATCATTGTGCATTGAATAGGACAATTCTCCTCTTTCATCTGCAGTCCAGAAAACTGCACTTTTTCCCTGAAATTCTATAGGATTTGAAAAGAAACAGTCCCAGTTTAGAGTGACAGTGCTCCAAACAGTTCTTGTGTTTTCCATTAATTTTCAGTTGTATTGGTATTCTGTTCCAATTAGCCTCTGTTAGTGCTTCAAAGCTCTATCTTATCTGCAGATAACATCAAAGATGAGAGCTTCCAGTTTTAAATTTGGTTTGTAGTTATTTTAAAGATACAAAGGCATCATTTGTGAATAGCTGATCAAATAGAATAAATACTTCTTTGTTTTGGCTCCAAAAGGGCCAGAAAACTACTTTTCTTTTTGAAGTTCAATTTCAGTTAGACATCAGGCCTTATTTTCAGGGCACTGAACTCCCAGATCTCACGTTTTCTTCAGTTGCAGTTGCATGTGCTCAGCCAGGAAACACGTTCCCTCTTACACAGAATTTTGAGACTTCACAATTTTTCTCATTTCATACAATCATAGAATGATTTGGGTCAGAAGGAACATTAAAGACCATCTGGTTCCAACTCCTCTTCCACAACCAGGGACATCTCCCACTAGGTTGCTCAGAACCCTGTTCAACCAGGCCTTGAACACTTCCAGACCGACATTTCAACAGTCCAAATTACAGATTTTCACAAAGTATCTCATAGAAGCATTAGCAGGAAAGATCCCAGGTAACCCCCATGACCAGCAACCTATTGGTTCCTTTAGGACAAGTTTTTAATCTCTCCTGTCAAACCTGTTTTGATCCAGCTCGAAGAAAACAATCATGCAAAGGGAGCTTGACCTGAGGTTTCTTATACCCCAGAGCATAAACCTGAACCTAAGAGTTCACCAGGTTGCTGATTTCTCATTGCTGCTGACTTCTATTTGGCCTGATCAGAATTTAAACAAAACAAACTTAGAAAAAAAGCCAAGAAACTCATTTCAGTAGTGGTTAGCTGAGAAATAACAGTGCTGACTTCAAGACGGCTACAAGTTCCTTTGACAGCTTCCTGAAATAAGGTAGAGATCTAATTCTGTCTTTTTCTTGTAAGAGTAATTTAGACAAAAACTCCTCCTTCTCAGCTCTACTCAGCACCTCCGAGAAGTGACCACATTTCAACCACTGTTGGGAATCAACTTATTTAAAAGCATGAGGGGAAAACACTTAAGTCGGTTTTCTCTCTGTTTAAAAAGCACAGTGATTTCACTGACATCTCGTCTGGGGTAGTGCTATTTAGGGAGGTGCTGTCAAGCTTTGCCAGTCAGCAAAGGAGTCCGTAAATGCTCAGATTCCTCTTCATTAGAAAACACTTGCCACTGGCTTGTTACATATGATGCAACATGTAACAAGTCACTGTTGTTCCTACCTGGCTCGCAAATAATGTTCAAGACGGCATGATCTGCCTGTCAGGATCCCAGTATGCACTTGCTGAAAACATGTGGCCTCACATGTGTCATACCAGTACTCAAGAAGCTGCCTCTGTAGTTTATCAAACTATGAAGAGCCAGAGAATAAGAGACATTCATGGATTTCTGTAAGGGAATAAACTGTGGGGGCACAGGAGCCATCCATTAAAGTGCTGTTTGGGAAACATAAAGCTTCATTTCTGACCTACTCCAAGAACATATATTGCAGAGGCAAGTGATTTCCGCAGGAATTCTGCAAGCATTCACCAGCCTGATGGTGGACCACAACAGGTCAAGGCTAACAAGCACTTCAAAGGACAGGATGAGAGTTCAAAATTATCCTCACATACCAGTAAAACAGTATGGAGAAGATTAGGGCAAAATTCAGGAAGCACTGCTGCACAAGTCTATGCTTAGGTAGGAGTAAACAGCTGCACTAAAAAGGAAAACAACTGGTTACATTGCTATGCTGCAGAAGGGAGGCTGGGGAACAGGATAAACCCAAACATAAGTCAATAGTTTCATGCTGTCATGAAAGAGACAAATATCATACTGGGATGTGTAAACAGCAGGAAATCTTGTAAAACATGCCAGTAACCTCACTGCTCTATCCCACGTGGGCAAAGCCTTAGGAGGAATGCGACCACTGTTAGACACCTCATTACCAGAAAGGTGACACTCAAACAAAGATCATGACACTGATCATAGGCTAAAGAACGTTATCTAAATGTAAGTGTTGAAAACAGCTGAGGGAACATGTGATAGTGTCCCTTTATTTGCTGTAAGGATTGTTGCAAAGGGAAGGGGAACTCAGCTTTGCACAAGCATAACAGAAATGATGAAAGTTGAGGGGTTGAATCTACAGTGAAGGAAGAGTTAGGTTAGACATCATGATAAGTTTGTGTATTTGTTATCAGGAAACAAAAGTGCTGGACTGACTGGAAAGGGCATGTACCTGTGTGTCTTCATGGGACTTCGAGAACAGGTTGTCTGAGCATTGGCAAGGAGACACAAATCAATCCTGCATTGAGCTAAAGAAGGAGATCATTGCCTTTAAAAATCCTGTAAAAACATTCAGCCAGAGGCCTTCAGTAATACAAGATAGCCATTTCCTGGACAGTAGTAATGAACTGCTGCAATGAAAATATAACCTTCATTTTTTGCACCTGTTACACCTGACATGAAAGCCTCCTAACTACTGTTGGTTACACCTGTCTGCCAAAGGATACAATGCCTCCATGAGATGGTCATATTCCTATCTCCCTTATAACAGTATACATTGTGATATAGCAGCAATTATTCAGCTTTTTTCCATTTCATCATAACAAATCTTTCTCAATTTTTGCTGTAATGCCCAAGAGACTTTTAAATATTTGTCTGGAAAAGTCTCCTGTAGCAGGGATGGATCCTTCCAGGCCAAGGGACGCTAGGGAGCTGTTTAACCTGCCTCTCCAAATGCACCAGACTGAGCCTTTAAAAGGTCAAATAACCCCATAAAACACTATGTATCAATTTTGAAAATCTGTTGGGTTTAAGATACTTTTTACTCAAATGTCAGGGCAATGCAGAACAGCACATATAGAGGTCTTGGAGAACGTGGCCTGTGATGGACAAAACATGACACAGCACTGGAGGATTTTCTGCTTAAGGACAGTATATACAAAGGCACACACAGCTTGTATGTTATAAACTCTGGGCTTTAATTTCACTGGGGCCTCTGATAGGGGAGAAAACGGCCAAGGTGTTTCACTGCTGCATTCACAGACCCTTTCCCAACTTGGATGGGCCTTTCACAGCTCCAGGGTCTCTCTGCCTTCCCCATCCCAGTTCCACAATATCATCCTCTCAACTTTGTTTCACACTTGACCTTCATCCTCTTCTCCCAGTAGTGTCCCCATCATGACTTTCTCACATGAACACCAAGTAACCTCCCTCCTGCCCTCTTGGACAATGAAAGACATGCAGTCTCTCTCTTTTCTTTACTGTTCAGTAAAGCATTCTCAATCTCATGGGTTTGGGCTTTCTCCATGTTAGTGACCTCTATGCTAACCTGCCTTTGCAACTCTTTTCAAGCTTTTATTCCATCTTCCAGTCTAAACATATTCCCAGACTTTCACTGACCCACAGTGGCACTGAGTGAAAAAGTGAAATAAAACCCTGTGTCTCCTCTTGTAGGACACAGAATTATTGAAAAATTATCTGGAGTGTCTACAAGGCAGAGTGATGGGGAGTAAAATCCTGTCTTTGAACTGCTCTGAGCCTCTGCAGCATATAGATCATTTGTCAGTGCCAGTTTGAGGTAGTCTGTATAAACAGCCTGTTTTGCATTTGAAGTACTCACAGGACATGATGGTTTAGCTAAAAAACTGTGCATTTTACATGTAATCACCAGGATAATTTGGCTGTATTTTGTGTTTCCACAACTTAATATTCTACCTACAGATACATGATCAAGAAGAGATTCCTTAAATTTGACAGGGCACATCACATTATACTCACTTTATTATTGGAAATGATCACCTCAGGGTGCAAAAGGGAGCAAAGACATAGTATCATCACACTTTTTTTTTTTTTAATAAGCCACATTTACTACAGTGTGGGATATTCCAAAGCTACAGAGCGCCGCTTGCCCGTGGACAAGTGGCTATGTTTTACATGGATTGTGCAAGAAAAAAGCAACTGCTTAATTTCATGCTAGGCTGTGTAAAATTCACATGGAAAAATCAGCTTTTAGGCACACAGTTCATAGCCTCCAGTAAAAAGTCAAAGGTAGTGAAATTAAAGATTGTAAATGCTGCACCCATGGATGTAACCAAAAACTCTCCTGACTATGGCTACACATCCTGCATCAGACTCAGGACAGGATCCACCATCAGACTCTTGACCTAACATTAAGGAAATTAAGAGTTTTTATTCTTGCTAGGACCAACAATGAGTTTTTTCCTCTGCTTTGATAGTTATTACAACCTATTAAAGTTTCCTATTCTCCAACTCTGCAAAGACTTGATTGCACTCCCAGTTGAGCAGACCAGAAAAATATACTCCTAAATCTCAACAAGCACTTGATACAGTACATTTATCTGGGAACCGATTGATATCACATCTATTTTGGCATTATGATTTTTATTTTTAATCCTCCATTTAAATGCCCTATTTCACAATTTGAAAGGAAAAGGAACAAGGGATGGCCCATAGATATTTAGTAGCTATAAAATAAAGCCTATAAAATGAAAGTGAAATGAATTATCAAACCATAAACTAAAGTTCAGTGTTTAAAATGGGCCAGGGCTTTAAAAATTCAATTACAGCTTTAACAGAAACAAGTTTACTCAATATTTTAATAACCTTCTCTCATAGTGTTTTTTTCTTCCTTTGTAAAACCTGGCATTACTGAGGATGCATGGCAAGCTTGCCTTTCCTCTAACTACTTTAAGATTGATTAGGAAACAGAAATATTGATGCATTTATCCAGAATAACTTAATTAAATAAAGCCAAAAATAGCACACGGGAACATGTCTCAGTAGAAAACTGGAGTTGACCAAGATTAAGAGAGGTTGCATTTAATACTCCTGGATTGAAAACATTAGGACCATTAATCAAATGTCAGTAAGGGACAGTATTCAGAATAGGACAGTTATTTAATGTTTTCTTAACTCACTGGTGGGATATTTCCTGAGGTTTGGGTTCACTAACCTCTGTAGGTTTGCATGCCATCAACACCCAAGGGTCCTATAGGGCACCTCAGCTGAGGACAGCAGGTGAAGAGAACATCTCAGAGCACTAATCTGCATTATCTTTACTGAAGCTCAAAGTCAGGTATAAGGTCAGATATTAAGATGTAAAATCTGATTTAAAGTCAGGTTTGTGTTTGCTCAGTTTTGTCAAACTGGTACTGTCATGCTGTGGAGGGTGCATTTAGCAATGGGCTGCCTTTGAGCAGTGAAGCACCCTGGCTTCTTGCACGCCAGGAGGCTGAGCCTGGGCTCAGTTCTAGCTCCTGCTAGTTTCAAGGAGAGCTTAAGAGAGAAAAACCCTTAAGGACAAGATTTCAGGGGCTGTTATATCAAGCGACAGCAGCTTTCAGTGCTGTGGTTTTAGAGGGGCTTTTTCTCATCTGTTTTGCTTTCTTTGGGAGGCATTGGGATTTTGACAAAACCTCTAGAAAAGCAGTGAGGGCATGCCAGATGAACTAGGGAATTTTCTCTCTAGTTTGTTTTGGAAACAACCCATATCATCATTTTAAACAGCGCTTCTGAAATGCACAGTAGCATCAGGTCCAAGTTGCAATCAGAGAGGTCTAGACTGCTCTGTGTGGAGCCCTGCTGATTTTATCAGGACCCACCAGGAGCTCCATAGACTGCCCTGACAAATCCAGCTGAAGAACCAGCACCACTGATAAATTTAAAGCATTGCAGATGCAACAACATGGAAAAATAGGCAAGTGTTTCTGGGAGAGAGAGAAACTGCAATTGAAAATACATAATTCTCAAAGCTACTTCCAAAGGGAATGGAACAAAGATCTTAAAATATTACCCCTAGATGTTTCCCCCCTGTGGTTGCAATTATTTCCAAAGTACCCTGCTTAAAATAGGTTTTCAAACCATGCAAGACTAATCATTTCAATTTGGAGAGGTAAGTAGGCACTTACCATGCAATTCACAATTAGCTAAAGATGGTAGAAGAATCTCAGTCATGTTGGCACAGGAGATTTAAAAAAAAAAAAAAGAAAGAAAACATTTTTTTTCTTGCAAGAATGACATGTGATGGGAGAGTAAAGGAAGATAATTGTCATAACAAAGAGAATATGTTATTATTTATTGGCCACACTTAAGCACTGGGATCCTGGATTATAGTATCTGGTGACAAATGCTGCTTGAAATTTTGTAAATATTGCTTAAAAAGTAAGATAACTGAGTAATTCTGCATCTACTCCAAACCCAACACTTTCAAAATTCAGTTGTGGGAAGCAGAGTGGCTTGGTTTTTTTGTCCTATAGAAAAGATTAAACATCTGAACGCTCTAAAATCTTGTTGTTCTCTTTAGGTTTCACCCTGCTCCTACTGACATTGGAGCAATATTGCTGGTAATTAAGTCAAGAGAATTTTTAAGCCAACTAAGAACCTTAACTTTGTAGTGCCTTCAAGGTATGGGGCAGCCTAGGCTGTTCCCTGCCCTGTGCTGCTGTCGAGGCCACCCAGCCCTTGTGCTGTTCCCAGAGGGGCTACTCAGCCCTGTGGCAGTGGATGTGAGGGCTGACCTTCCCACTGGGATAAGGATGGACTTCACCCTCCTGAGCTGGGGAGGGTCACAGCGCCCAGCTCCCCACCAGCTTAGACCATTTCTTTGCCAAAGTGACAGCTGTAAATAGACTTTTAGTGTCTGATTTCTACATCCTTCGGTATCTTAACTTATATTTAGCAAAAAAACTGACACGTTTATCTGATTTGTCGCTATTAATTTCCTGGTTCCCTTTCTATTTTCCTCCTCTTGCAGATCCACTGGGTTATGAACTGCAGTAATAACATTTCCAAACCAATTTTTCCTTTTTGAAAAGCTTTTGATATTTTATTATCACTCCACTAATGCTGGGGTGCTGATTAGCCCCCTCCTTCCCTACCCTACCCAGCTCTATAAGTGCATGCAAACAAAAAGCAAGGGGGGGAAAAAAAAAAAACCAAACAAACAGAAACAAGCCCTCAGCAATAAGTTGACTGATTCTGGCAGCAAGACAAATCTGGCACCACACAGCAGGCAGGCAGGGAGTTGCACTGCTCATCCTTTCGGTTTGTCGGTGTATGGGAATGCTGGACATCCACACACAAGGAGGGATTCGGCCGCAAGCGCTGCTCCTGTGACTGAGCCCTGCTGCTCCCCCCGCTCGGAAGATACAGGTAAAAATAGAGAAATGCTTTACCTAACTGGATTCAGTGAAAATATGAAGCAGTCAGGAGAAGCCTGGGCAGCCTAATCTTATTCCTAGCGGGCAGTGGAAGTAAACCACAGTGCCTGGGCTGAGAGCTCCTGTGCACACAATGCCCTCAGGTACCGTGACTGTGTGTGATCGTTCGTGTTACAGCAAATAAATTGTTACAAGTGCAGGGAAGTTTTTTTTTTTTTTTTGGTACACTTTGTTCAAGTTGCCTTTATAAATATTTAGTATTATTATTTGTATAGTTATACCTCTCTGACAGCAGGCTTTACAGCAACTCTGAACCAGAACAAACAGGCAGCCTGGGTGCCTCCTTTTTAGCCAGACTGTATCTATTCTGTGTTACATGTTTATCTATTACCACCATGCTATGAGCTTATAATTTATTTCACAATGTAATTTATAGTTATATTACAAAAGCATCACTCTACAAACAGCAACTATGTAATATTGATAAAGCATTTAGGAACAGAACATAAATTTAATGGTTCAGATATTATAAAGTATTGATAATCTGCAGGAAAAAAAGTGTCTGTGTGAGCAAGCACAATTTATTATGGCAGGAACATAAACAGAGAACGTCTTTCTCTGTCAAACTTTTGTTAAGAGAACTTGACACCCCAAAATTCTTTTCTCCCCCACAGATGTCAGAAGACAAGACAGACAAGGTAAAAATCAAACCAGCAGAAAGTTTTGAACATGAGAAGCAAAATATTTCTTGGCTGAAGAAAGGTAAGTTTCATTGAGTTATTAGTTACTGCTTTGTGTTCAGAGGTATTTCGCATTTATTAATTTATTTTTTGAAAGAAAAATGCAAAAAAATACCCTATAGGCTTAAACATGACCAGAAATTTCTACCATACAAATTCCATCACTTGACTTCTACGCAACGTGCTCATACAATTTTTTTACGCTGCAGAAAGGCCTAAATTACCAAATTTTAAAGTAACCTGAAAGCTCATTTTACTAATATCCTCACATTCCTGGGAAAATTTTATTTGACCTGAACTGTAAGCCAGTAAGAAGTATGGATCATCATCTTAATTCTGATGAAAAGTTTTCAGTCACTTAAATTGTTACTGAATTAGATTAATATTAATTTGATTTTCTCAAATACAAGTAAAGGTTAAGTCTGAATCTTTGGATTTGGCAGTGTGTTATCTGAGAATAAAGTAGCATCAGTTGTCAGTGGTTTGTATGTATAGAAATACAGAGTCTCAAAAGTGGAGGAGTCATGAAAGACAAGTATGGGGACCTTTCCAGTTTTAAAGGTTGAAAAACAACAGGAGCTGAGTAACTCATTTGCAACAAATACCAGTATTTAAAGTGCTACATTTTGTTTCTTAAACTACTTTAGAAGGAAAAGTCATGAAATTGTGAAGATTTTCATATTGTATATTCCTGTACACATAAAGAGGGAAGTTTCTTAGGATATTTTCTTGCTGAAAAAATAGATTTGCCAAGTTAGGATATGGCTTATTATGTGTTTATATATGTTTGTTGGTCATAGAAGAATCACTTCATTGTATGTCATACAGACAAGTAGCATTCTAATTAAATAGAATTTCAAAGCAGACACTCTCAAGATGCCCAAGATAGGAATTAAATATTCATAGTGTGGTGCAAATTATGGTTTTTAATTAGAACAGTTATATGCTAATCCTAACAAAAGTATTTTGGAAAGACTCAACAAGTGACCTCATATTTTGAAACATTAACTGTGGGGATATTGGGGAAAAGGCTCATTTTTAGCCACTGTTACGTCATCTGTGAAACGTGCATCACTATTTTAAGCTCATGCAGTTAATTGTACATTAGGTATTTTAGCTGCAAGGGAGTTTGCAATACAGTAGGCCTGAAATAATGTCCCTGCCTTGCAGCTTTCCTTGTTTATGCAGAGTTTCTGCAGAAATGAAGCAGACCTGATAGACCAAGATGAAGTTTTGCTTGGCTGGACACTCAAAATCCTCTGCTTGCAAGGGGTCAGATAACTTCAATAAAAACTCTGCAAGCAGAAGCTTTGTAGTCTGAGCATCAGAGAGAGAGAGACAGCTGAGTGAGGTTGGGGTCTAAGCCTACAAGATAGCACTGGACTTTACCCTGCAAACAGCAAACATGTAACTGAATTGAGTATTTATTCCATCACAGGAGATTAGAACACAAGATATTTGCAGCTTTACAAAGGGGAAAAAAGGTACAGAGGACCGTGACTGGTCCACGTCTATGAGCAGGGGCTCTCACAGTCCCATATTGTTATTTAACCTCTGCTCCAGACCTGCTCCAGGAGTCAGGTGCCATCCCTGCACATTCCTGAGTTCATTTCACTGAGTGACACTAATTCACAATGGTTTATTTCTCCATTTCCTAAGGAGAGACACCATCCAAATTTCTAGATCATTACTAACCTTTGATTGTTCTGTACTTGGAAGAGCTATAATCTTTCAGAAAGAGCCAAGTGTTGACTATTGGCACATCTTTCCATAGTGCCACAGAGAGAATTGGAGCCTGGAGGGTCTTGTACAGCAGCTGAGTCAGTAAATAACAGAACTTGTCTCATGAGGAAAGCAAATTTTCTTTGAGAATATAGAGATTATTTTATCTAATATTGAAGTTTACTTTTAAAAAATTTTGTTGTTGTTTCTTTGCTTTAAGCACTTCTGTGGTATGCACCGGGTTTTTAGAATACGGTGAAACAAATTGTCTGGAGCAGAAGCTTAACTTCTATGTTTAAATGTTTTAAAAATACCTCATGTATAGATTTCAGGCATTCCAATAAACAACGAATTGTGGAGAACAGACTTGTACTGTTTCCATCAGGCACAGTAAGAAGACTATATGTTCTTTTAGCATCCAGTGTTAAAGAAAAGTTATTTTTATTCATGGCTTTGTATTGATTATTTGTTCCTTCTAAAAGAAACAATCATGAACCACATAGTATCAGAAATAAACAAAAAGATATAGACTAGGCTGTGGCTTTAGTGTCTTTCCTAGACTTCATTTTTTCCTAATGCTTTGCAAAGTAAAAGCTTATGGACTGGTAGTACAGTGGGTCAACACCAAAATAAGGTACTTATCACTTTTTTTGGTTGTTTTTCAACATCATAAACTGCTTAATCAAGGTGGGGTGGGATTTTAATCTGGCTGCCAGTTATTTATCATCTCCTTTTTCTTGGATGAAGATAGTTCGCTTCTGTCTTGAAGCATCTAAAAGCAGAAATCAAAACCTCATTCTGAGGGAAAAGTTCTTCCCCAAAGGAAAAGAGAAACCAAACCAGTCTTGTGAAAAGTACAGAAAAACAGTAGTTTGGCAATATAGGATTGTATGGATGAGAGTTAAAGATGATACAGGGAAAAAAATAATGTTGTACAAGTCTACACAGTTTTGGAGAGAAACATGTACATAATCATGGCCCCGGTTTGTATTTTTTTAAGAGGATAATGTCATATTTGCCTTCTCCTGTTGTTTCTTGCTTGTCCTACAAGCCTTTTTTTTTGGTGAAGGATAGTCTACAGGACCTAGCAGATCACAGAATCAAATAACAATCAAAATGTACGTGGGGGAGCAGATTGGTAAAAGCATGCTCTATGTTTGCTTAGAGTTTAAGGAAGTCCTAAAACATCTCTGTACCTCTTGAGGCACTTAGCACTTAAGTCTACATGTAGATAACATGAGAGACTCCCTGGCTTGAAAGTGAGAACAAGGACAGTGAAATGATCACAGTTCTATACCAAGATGTCTCAGGGTAAAGAATAAATATATATACACCAGCAGTGTTTTCTGATAGTATGGAATATTCTTCAGACTGTTATTTCTAAAGATGAGAAACCCTGCACTTTGAGGTTATGCATCAGACCATCACATGCGAATCCACCAGAATCAGTATGAATGAGCACTGAGAAAAGGCAGTTCTGCTTGTCTGACCTTAGCACTGACAGATGAGAACCAACCCAAGGAAAGCCTGGGACACAGGAGCAAAAGCAGATGACAATTCCTATTTTGTGTAGGAGTGGAGGCAGTTATGTCTTCTTGCTTCCTCCCATGAGGGAGAGCTTATTGCTGGAGATGGGAGACAGTTTTGGACAGAGATATAGAGTTTCCCACGCCAGTACCTGTAAAACCTCTGGGCAGAAGGGAACGTGAGTTCATTTGCAAAGAAGCAGTTGCAAAGTTATCTGCCACGAGAAACTAGAGCAGGAATCCTCAGTGCATGTGTTATTCCTACTTATTTGCATTTTGCTCTGAAAAGCACAAAATAACAGAAATGACAGTGTATAGAATATGAATATGCATGGATAAGAAAAGAACGACCAATGTAACTTGGAGATAATATTAGAGAAGTGTCCTCTGCAGGGGCTTCTGTCTTCCATGCTTCACATCCCTACAAGACTACACAGGCAGATGGTCACAGGAAAAGTGGGAAGAGTTTTAAACTAAAGAGGAGAGATTTAGATGAGATATTAGGAAGAAATTCTTCCCTATGAGGATGGTGAGGCCCTGGAACAAGTTACCTAGAGAAGCTGTGGCTGCCCCATCCCTGGGAGTGTCCAAGGCCAGGTTGGACAGGGCTTGGAGCAGCCTGGAATAGTGGAAGGTGTCCCTGCCCATGGGCAGGGAGTTGGAACAAGATGACCTTAAAGGACCCTTTCAACTCAAACCACTCTGATTCTGTGATAAGATGTGCAACAGGAAGATCATCACACCCCAAGCAAGAGCATGGGCTCCTAATCAAGCACAGTTACTAGAGGGCCCTGTAAAATCTGGAAGCTACACAAGATATGCCCTTTAGTGGGGTCAAGAACGAGCAATACTCCCTCCCAAGGGCTGACTCAGGGATGGTCCCACTTTGCCCAGCACAGCCACAGCCTCTTCCACATGGACCAGGGGCTCTTTCCACCATGGCAGTGATTTAGTGCCAGATTAGCAGCCATCTGGTGGAAAAGGAGGGAGGTCAAAGCAGAGCTAAATTCACACCAGCCTCAGCATGTGGCTTTTGGAGTTCTTTACAAACAAATCTCTTGGTATCACTTGATGATTACAGCCATATGGATACGTGGGAGCAGGCAGGAGCTTATCTACTGACATAAAGCTATAAAAGGTGACACTGATTTTGCACAGAGACCGCAGTGGTCTGTTCACTATTTCTACGTCCATTGCAAACGTAAGGGAAAATGTGTGAGGGCCTCACACTGCCCTCCCATGGTTTCATCCAAAACTGGCCACGGCAGCCCAGGAACGCAGATCCAACTCATACAGAAATGAAATTTCATTTCAGGATATTTTCACACAAAGCCCTCCTGTTTTATGCTGCCCAGCTGTGTACACAAATGCCCTCCATATATAACTTCCAGTGAAAAGTTAATGAAATGGCTTCCTTGCTCTCCTGCCAAAAATATAACTGAAATTCTAATCTCAAGACTTTCTCCAAAATAGCCCCTTTCTGCACTAAAATTCTCATAAATCAGAAATATTTTTGTCTAAAATAAGCCTGTTTTCATTGTCTTGCAAATAGTAAAATGTCTAGCCCCAATTTCTCTAATCCACTGCTCTAGCTAGCAGATTTTTGCTGTAGGGTGAAATTCAGCCCTGTGCTGAGGGTCAGTGCAAGGTCAACACTTAAACCATAAAATAGGGCTTAAGTGGTAAATAGAGTCTCTGTTCAGGATTATATTTCACCCCTTAAAAGGACTACATTTCATATGAAAAGGAAGATTTACTCATATCATAGTCCTGGCTGTAGTGACATTATTCAAATAACACTTTATTCCAATATTAATCCCATTGGGTGAGATTGGGCCACATTTCTAAGAGTGGTACAACCCAGCAGACTATTCCTGACTGTACCATACCTAAACATCCCACAGCCTGGCCCTGGGATTGTATTCCTGGGGGTAAGAGCAAAAGCTTTCTACATGGCAGCACTCAAAAATGCCTTTTCCCTGGAACACACCTCTCTTTGTTACCCAGGGGCTTTGAGAGACTTTTACAAGCAGTGATAAAGCAGGAAGGATGACATAACACCATGAGACTGATTTTGCAGAAGGAAAGTTGTCCTGGAGACACTCAGGGATTTTCCCAATTCTTTCACCACCTTCCAGTTTTATACCTGGTTTGTGGGGGCTGGAATAAAAGTACAAGGCTTGTACCTTTGCTGAGACTATTCACAGTAGAGTGTTTTGATCTGACTTTCATCCCTGTGTTTAGGGAGCTAAATGACATTTTTAGAATTTCTTTTTAAAGTCTCAGAAGTCAGTGAATGCAATTTTACATACACGCTTGGACACTTGTTTCCTGAATCTTGCTGACTTGGGTCCAGAAGCTTTTTTCACTCTCTTCTTTCAGCCTGAATTAAGTCATTGCATTGAAAAGCTTTATAGGAGACTGATAGCAAAGAAAGACTTCTCAGTTTCATGTAACAGAAAATGCCAAATGCTTCTAAGATGAATGCTGTAATCCAAGCAGACTGTTTCCAGATAAGAACACCACACACATACACAAGAAAAAGCACATTTAAAAACTGATGACAAGGATCCCAGGGGGCTCAAATTCCTGGAAGATGCCTTGTCAGCTTCAGGACTATGACCAAATGAATTAATGAAGACAACTCTTGCTTTAAGTTGTAAACCAGCAGATTTAAAGACTCTTCCAATGGCAAGGGAGTATATGAAATCCGCAATGGTCCCAAATCACCACTTCTAATTACAGTGTTATAAACTGAGGGGTCCTTGATCTTTGAGTTGGCAGATCCTTGGAGACGTAAGACTTTGGATGTACAGTAAAGATAGAGATACTTCTCTGGGTCATAGGGTTAAGTTTAAAGTCACACTCCTATGCTGGATATTGATCGCAAAAATATAAGTGAAGGTTTATTTAGGTTTGATTGCCTTAAGTAAATTTGTTCAACAAAGGAAAATTCTATTTCATTCAACTGCCAAATCTGGGGAAGACCTTAAGATATTGTTTCATTCACTCCTGGAAGTTTTCCAGACCAATTCTATTCTTTGCTGTACTTGGGCAAAATATTCAGAATTTTGCTCTCAGTGGTATAAGTAGAGCAAAACATAAAATAACCATACAGACACTCCCTAGTTGTTGAGTTTCTCGGCAATATAGATGTTAAAGCAGAATCCACATATCCAAGGGCCTCAATAGCACTTCCTATTTAAGATGGCAAATTGGTGCATGGAAAATCTTAGCCTAAGGGCCAGTGTCAAAGCAATGAGTAATTCCAGTAAAGCAACAGAGCTGCACTGGCTTGCAAAAGATTTGATCTGTCCCAGTATGTTTAAGACAGATCCCTCTAATCATCTTAGAGCATCATTGCAGCAGAGGAATGAAACCATGTCTCATTTTACACTTCAAGTCATAGAGGGAAGGGTCAAATGGTCTCCTAGATCTAAGGCACTACAAGCCAGAAAGATGCCTGCACTAAACAGAATTTAGTAACCTGATAAATACAGAACTAATAAAAGCACTAAGTATTTTAGAAGCTTCATAATTTATAGCATCTGTTTGTGTGACCACTCCCTGTCAGGATTGTTGTTGGCCTTAGATTCAATACATGTACCATGCTCACAAGAGTGGGTTGTTTCTCTTCAAGGTAAAAGTGAAGCCCAGTGTTGCTTTCTTTGGTCAACATTTTTTCTGAAAGCTCAAAAATTAATTATTATTTGTATTCCTTCTCATCTGGAGTAGTAACACAAATGAACTGAGTGATCTTTAAGGTCCCTTCCAATGCATTCTATGATTGTAACACACTGCTAAGCACAGGCAGCGAGGGATTTGAGACTTGTTCGTGCCCAGTCCACCAGCAGGGATCTTACCCTCAGGTAGGTGGGGAGGGACTAGAGCATCTCCTCCTGCACAGCCTCAGGAGCAGTGACTGATGAAGGAGCCCAATGCAGGTGGAGCAGCCCTAAGTAAATTTGGCTGGTCCTTCTCCCCATTCCTTCCAGTGTTTTTCCTACTTTCGTTCCTTGTTTCCTCGCCTCTCCCATCAGCTTGGTGCTCCCAGTTACCTGATCCTCTGCATGTGCTGTACAGAAATTGAATCTGTGAGTCTGGTGCCTGCTGGGCAGAAGGGCATATACAAAAATTAGGTTGTGAAGCCCTCAGTGTCAGCTGAGTTCCTTAATAACTCTTACTACTACTGAGACTCGTCTCTTCAAAGAGAATTGCACAAGGCCTCTTTACCACCTAAGTGATATTTAAGTGCTACAGTGATCTTTGTTATCCCCCTAAACTAAATTAATTTTTATTTTGTAGGAGTCAAACAGTCTCTTAGGGTCTCTTGATTATATAGTCTCATTCTAATTTCAGTCTTTAATCTGAATAAACACGTTAGAAAAACACAGACACAATTAACTTAATCATAAATTCAGATGGATTGTTTATTATCTGTCTACTTAATGTGCTTATGATTGCAGCAGTTAAACATGATAATGTTTTCTTCTCTCACACATAAATGAATATACACAGCACAGAAACATGCACAGGAAGAAAAACTTGTGCCTGAATACGTCAGCAGACTCCAGAGATAGAGGAATAGATGCACCTCTCACTGCTGTGCTCTACAGAAAAGCAAACATTGCCACAGTAGTGTTGAGGCATCAAAGAACTGATTACTGACAGATTATGTTCTCCTTACTGAAATATGTCTACAAACAGTTTCAAAAGAAAGAAGATGCTACTGCAGCAGAGATGCAGATGGGAACATTATTTGGCTTATGTTGTGACACCTGGAATTTAAAAGGAGTGTAGATTTTGGGTCAATAAGACCACTTGAGTTCTTCAGAGTAAAATACAGGTCAAATCAGTATCTTTCAACTGAAGAAAACTCAGATATCAGAATTGGGGAAGATTTTTTTCTGTGTGATCCTTGTCAGGATAGTTATCTTAAAAAGAAGTTAAGCACTTTTAACATCAAGTTGTTTTGTTACTCACCCAGGGCAACTAACACATGTGCCAAAATACTATCATGTATCCACAAATACTTAGATGCCAAAATTAAAGTTGGAATATGATTCTTCCTGTTCCAACAGCACATTGAATGTGAATAATTATTTCAAGCATGTGTTCAAGTTAAATTAGTGATTATTACTAGGATAGACTTTTCTCTATCATTAGACTAATTTTTTAATGGCCACAGAGTATATCATGATAAAGTTATATTTGACTTTAGAGTATTCAAGTTTTAACTAAGTTTAAAACGCACTACACTTTTCCTTTCCAAACAAGAACTGCTGAAAAGTGTCTACTTTGATAGTACATGGGCAAAGGGAAAGAAAGAGGAAGATAAAAGAACAGAAACTCAAAAGTCAATTCAAATATCTTCAGTGTCATTTTCTCAACTATTTCTATTATTTATAAACACTAAGGAAAACATAAAATTCTATTATAAACTCCTTTTTTCCTGATTAAAAAAAAAATTGTATGTTATTGGAATTTTAAGTCTCTGAAATCCATGCTTCTATTCCAAGAGTAGGCAAAACAATAGAAGACATGGTGAGAAGCAGGGGAAGAAAGCCAAAAGAATCATAGGAAAAAGCAATTATGGCACCTGGTAGTCATTCTGGCTGGATGACGTAGTGACCAAATTTATTGTCAGCAGATATTTTAAGTGCTTACTATTTAAAAAAATACTATTGCTATTATAAAACAAGCCATATAAAAATGTAGCATAAAGGATTTGAAATATATCCAATTCAGCTTCCAGTTAAGCAGTGATTTTTTTTTCTAGTTAATTTATGATTTAAATAAATAAACAGCCTACGAGCTTCAGCAAGGTAATCACTTCACTCACACTCTTGGTTCCTAACTTTATGATCAGTCCTGTTCCATTAGAGGTGGTAATCACCGAACAAAGAAATTCCAAACAGTAGTGGAAGCTTCACCAGCTCTGATTTGGAGGGAATCACCAAGAGTTGTAGAAGGATAGTAGAGTCCCCCTGCCTTAAATTTTTTTCATAAAAAAATAAATAAAATATAAAACTAAGCAGTGGTTTTTACAGTATGACACAGCAGTATTACTTGCATTAGGCCAATTTACCACTTATGATAGCAGTAATAGCACTAAAAGCCAATAAAAGCGGTCTGTTCGTTCAGAGATTGGCTTTTATGGCTTATTCTAAATATTATCAAGTGAATCAAAAGCTGTCATTATAGTGTCTAAAAAGCCTTCGTACCTTGTAAGCAAACAGTGTGACTTTGACAAATAATCATTAATATGCCTGTGTGAGACCAGGCCTAGAAGAGAAAGAAAAAGGAAAACCCAATATTTCACTTTACATAAATCATTAAGATCATTTCAGTTAAATTTCACACAAAATAAAACAGATTTATATGTAAAATGCCATAGTTTTCCCAAGTTGGTGTTTTGTTTGTTTTTGTTTTGTTTTGTTTTTTTTAAATCTCTGAACATTTTCAAAAAACAAAAAACTTATCAGATAACTGAGCAATGGATGATTGAACTGTAACGATGTATCCTCATCAGCTCTGGGAAAATATACGCTGCACATGTCTGGTAGTGCCCTTCAGGCCACATCTAACCTACCCTTCCCTTGGCTCCCATCCTGCCTGCCAGACGTGGCTTCTCCCTTCCCTCCTGCTCCATAGCCTGAAGAATCTTGCAGGTGTGTTAGTCAAGGTCACATCTCCCACAGCCAGGTATCCCTGCTGGCTCCTTAGTGCCCTTGTTTGTTTTGGAGCCCCTTGGGTAGGCATTAGCCCCTGGGCTAGCTGGAGACAAGGTAAGAAGATGTTCAAGGTGGAAACACAGCAGGAGCTTCTGGACACCACGTGGGATGGGATGTCACACGTGGAAAGGGTGAGCACAACACTCTTTCAAGGTGCAGGTACTGAAAAGGTTGGTACAACAATTTGACTATGTAGTAAAGGTTTATCTCAATTAGAGAATTTAGACTGATAAAACATTAACTAGACTGACAACAAAATCTTAGCTGCACAACACTGTTTGCCCCTTCTGCCCATAAAGAGGTTTTTCAGTGCAATGTCAGCAAGACCAGGACATGCAACCATGGCAAGAGCCTGGGACAAGTTGAGCACCCTGGGCCTGGCCTGGTCCCCTGACCACTGACCTTGACTACAAGCCTTGGGCAGTTGGCTCAAGCATTCCTGCTCCCCCAGCTAGTGCTATGTCTCCAGGAGTTTCTTTGCCCATTCTATTTACAGTTTTGGGGCCCCCCAGAATGGCAGGGCAGCGTGCCTGCAGCTGACCACGTTATGTGATATGTTGTACAGCTGCATGGAGTGCATGGACCAGCAGGAACATGTGGTCTGCACTGCCAGGGGAATTATCCCCCCCAACACAGCCCTTTAAGGGCCACGTGTGTTTAGCAGGCAATTTATGTGAGCAGAAAACCAACAGACCTCCTGCTCCAAGCTTGTGATTTCTTTGGCTGGCTTTTCCCCCCCCAAAGAAACACTACATTAACAGCGAGGTAGGAAGACCCCAGGTAAAAACTGATGCACCAGGTTTTGCCTAAAGTACCCTAAAGCATGGTAGGAAACCTGTTAGGATTTACTGCGTGCTTGTGTTTATCCAAGAAATGGGGCAGTCAGTTCTCTAAGCCTACACCAAGTAGAGCTGCTTCCCTTAAAATACTCCCACTGAATTATGGGTTTTATTATTTCAACCTCAGGAAGGAATGAGTAGGTGAGAGCTGTTTATCTACTTAGAATCATAGATTACTTTGGGATGGAAGGGACCTTAAAAAGATCATCTTGTTCCAACTCCCTGCCATGGGCAGGGACACCTTTCATTACACCAGGTTTCTCCATCCAACTTACAAGAATAAAAGGACTTTGGTCCCTTTGAATCTCCTCTTTCAGGCAGAGTTCAGCAACTACAAAGGTCCCTCCCAGACCCAGGACACAAATTGAACATCTGCCCAGGCATAGCTGGCTCAACAGCTGGTCCAGCCATCAAGATCTAGAGAATATAAGCTGCTCACTGAAATTAATAATATCAATGTTCCTCTTCCGTTCCCTTTAACAGTATTTTGCAGTGCTGACTTCAGTCCCCAGCTTTCCTATAAAGTGGTAGAAAAAGGTTTTGTCACTCAAAGATTTGAGTGGTTTGGTCTGTTTGATTTTCAGGTCATGGGTCTGCAATGTATGATTTCATCACATACAGTTTTCCTGTATTATTTTTCCCCAAGGGTTCAATCCCCCTATACTTTAGCTCCACCTTCATCTCTGTTACACTCAAGGGGGTTTTTTATTGCTGAAGAAAATCAGAGCACAGGACTCTACAGGTTGCTGTGCAACCTGAAACAACTTATGCAAATGCTGGCCTAAAGCAAACATCAGATATGATTCTTTAGACCAGGATTTCAAGAGTAAAGTCACCAGGATTGCCTGAAGTTCTTAGGCTTATTCTTGGGCCTGTTGCTGAACCTGCTTCTGACAGAATAGGAAGATGAAGAATTAGAGGCCACATCTTGGCTATAGTGTTGCCCTGTTTCTAATTGCTGGTGTAGCCAAGAAACTGGATCCTTCCTTCCACTTGAGACCACCTGGAGAAATACATTCCTCCCCCCCAAACTTTTCCCAAGAGCCCAAAACTTGGCTTTAATATAATACATATTTTCCATTTTTCCTCCTCTAATGAGATGCATTGATATTTTCACCTGCATGTTCTGTATTTTGTTAATGGGAAATGTTTCAAACACTGTGTGGTAATGGGATATGGGATTATATATTTATTAATCTCAAGAGCACTGTGTGGACCATACCAGTAAGTTACAAGCAAACTGGCAGCACAAGGCTTGAGTTCTGGCAGGAGATCTCTTCCAAACCTGCCTGTTAGGCTGCATTTGGCTCTGCTCTAAAACTTTATGCTGAGCTGTAGCTGCTTGGGTCAACTGTGCTACAAAAACTGCACAAGTGCTCTGCTGTGTCAAAAACACAGTGACCTGGTGGCCAAGGAGATGCACTTTGAGCAGCTGACCATTATGGTTTGTTGCATAATATAGAAAACCTCGTTAGATCCAGAGAGAACGGCAAAAAAAAAAAAAGTGTTAGTCATAGTGTGCTTCTATCAACAGAAAAACAGCTCTTTCTGCTCACAGAGATTGTATTTATATTCAGTGATGTCTAAATCTATCTGTATGTGAGTTTACCTCAGTAAGATACAGTCAAATACATCCTCACCTTCTCTTCTGCCACAGTAGGTCAGCCTAGAGCTTCCCATGTGGTGGCTTTTACTGAAATGAAAGGCATTTTTTGCACAACTGAAAGACTGTCACTTGAAGATGAAAAAGCCTGTTTTATCCCCCTGAGGGAAAGTTGGAGAAAGTTTCATGGGTTTGCCCTTTGTAATATTCAGGTTTGTCTGCAGCAAGAAGAGGAAATAAAAACTAATGGAAAGAGACATTTCTTCTTGGATCAAAGCTGAATTCTTCCAAGAATGCATTCCCAGACTGTACTCAGGAAAAACAGTTGTGAGGTCAAATGATTCACAACATCCAGCTCTGCTCAGGCACTTTTCCCTTATCTGGTAAAAAACAACTGACAAATTTTTACTTTTCTTTTGAGGTCTCAAATCCTTTTCAGCCATTAAGCACTAACACTATTTGCTCCATGAAGATGATTAATAGGAGTGGAGGTGAAGCAATTACTTAGAAGCGTGATTACTTTAGGTATATGTAATTCTTAGATATACTAAATATCTGACTTTATGTGTAGCTGAGACCCTTGACTGCAATTGCCGGTGCCCAGCACTTCTTAATAAAGATGAGCTCTGCATATTTCCAAGAAATAAACAGAAATAACTTTAGCACCCAAAATTAATAGCTGTAGATGATGTAAAAACCACAAAGGACTGACATTGCTTTTACTGAGAGAAAGGAGCCCTTAATAAAAACGCCAGTACTGAATTGTTAGAAATTGATAGAATCAGGGAATTGGCATTCTCTGATTCTCAGCTTCATATTCTAATATTTGTGCCAACACCTACTTTTCTGGCCTGTATTTGTGCAATACCAGCCTGTCCAAAATCTTTCAGTTGATTTTATGAGCTCTGAATTGGAGCCATAGAATTGGTTTTAAAACTAAGCTTTCCCTCCAGAATATAAACATTTTTGAGACAGCACAGGCTACCAGCCTTATACATAAGTTTTAAGAGGTCTCTCTCCAGGGATGGTCACTGTGACCTCCTTTTTCCATTACTGTACCACTGGAATGTAGGTTTTGGGTAAAATTAGAAAGATAGACTAGTCATTCATTATCCAGGTACAACACTGGAGCTGACAAGGATTATGCCTTGAAATGTATGTAAAGTTACCCTAAAGTTACCCAGGCAGTGATTTGCAACTGTTTTCTTTATCTACGTTGTCCATATTGTACATCACATAATCCTTATTTTCTCTGTGGTGAAGACTACCCAAACTACAGCTGGATAAAGAGTCTATTTGCTTTGTCTAAACAGTGCAAGCTCTCCCATATTCAATGACTACTGGAATTATTATGTGATCTTTTCAGCTTCTAATGCATATTAATTTGTAATATACAAAACCATTCAATAAATAATTGTGCAGACTGAATAAAAAAGCAATTTAAACTTCCCCCCCCCAACTGGAGACACTTTTTACAAATAGTTCTTTTAAGTAGTCTTAATAGTATCTCTTTAATATTGCCATTAAAATTCACCAGAGTTCAAGAGCAGAGCAAATTTACATCTGTTAAAATAATGGAATTGACACTGATATTACATCATTGCTATTTTAAATACTCATTCTTCATAATTCCAACCTACTTGCTTTAAGTCACAAATAAAGGGCTTGTTCCTATTTCAAAGTCAATGGCAAAACTCCCTTTGGCTTTTAGGGAGCAGCACCTAGATTTAGACACAGGGGTCTCTGGTGATACGTGCTGGGGTGTGACTGTGTTCATTAATGCAGCAAAGCACAAATCCCTCTGAAAGAAAAGTTACTGAGGATGGTTCTATGAGCCCCAGTCAGAGAGGATAATTGTACTGGGCTAGTCTGCTCCCCAAAACCACAAAACTCTACAGATTACTCTGAATTCCAGGGTAGTTACAGTTCTTTTGCTTATTTTCACAAGAAAGCAACATTTTTCTATAGGTGGGGTTTTTTGCCATTTTAGTGTAATTTTGTGGTTTTCCTTTCTTAAGTTTTTGGGAGAGATTGTTTGAAAAGAAGCATAATGACAACCTTCACAAATTCACCTTCTCTTGGGAGAACATTAGAACTTTCACTGAAATTACGTAAGTGTTCTATGAACAATTCAAACTGAACCTAAAGGAATTAAAAATATACACCATAAACATCTGGAAAGCCACCTAGAAGGTGAATCAACGTGGCCCTCTCCGTGATGACAGCAGAAAATGAAACAAGGATTTTTAAGAAACATAAAGAATAAAGGTTATAACTAAGACTATTTAAAACTGGAGAAAAATATGCTTTTCATTATCCATTTAGCACTCAAGTGAGCACAGTTTTGTACCTGACAGTTCTCTAGGTTGCTTATTGTGTTCTTCAGAAAAAAATGAATCTGTGTCCACACTGCAGCTTATCATCGCAAGTTTTCAGGGACAGAAACACTTCACCTGTATCTGCACTGAGCATTTAGTTTGACAGATTCCTGGCCAAGGCAGAAATCACCAGTCACTACAGTAACTATGTACTAATGCACTACTGAAATATGTTGAACATTTACTGGACAATAACCACCAGCTGAGTCTTAACCATAATTTTGCACTGCAGTAGTGGGCCTGTTACATGTTATCTGGGAACCAGAGAACTTTATTAGCACTGTCATAAAAGCTAAAGCAGAATCAACCCCTTGTTCTAGTGTCCCTGACACTGCCCAGTATAAATAAAATTTCCATTGAGCCTTAGCATATTTAGATCCTAACTGAAATGGCAATTGCCTTGGGTGTCCTTAAGAGTAATTTGATTTAAAAGAAAACCACATAAGAGAACAAAATGTGACCCTTTACTGTGAAGAAAAGCATAAATAAGCTGCTCCACCAAGACCAGGAAGAAATAGATTATTGCAGAAATACCAAGTTTTGAAGAACCTGCAGTGCTGACTGCTTTACTCTACTTGGAATTACTTACCCCGTTATAAAACTTTCCACTTTCACAATGGGACACCTGCCCTTATGCTGATTTGTGGGAGGAATAAAATGTAGCTTTAATGGTAGGGAAATATTTTCCAAGCAAGGATGATTAGGTAATGCTCTGCCTCAGGAAGTGTTTCAGGCACTGTCACTTGATGATGTTTAAGAAGAAATGAAAGGGAAAACACCTAAGGGTTTAGCCCACAGAGATTTTTATGTCATGCAGACTGGGACTGCTGGACTAGGAGGTCCTTTGCAGACAAATAACCTCTAATTCTTTTTGGCACCATTCCTTGGCTTTAAAATATACCATCTTCCCCCATACCAGGGGCTCTAACACAACATGATGTCTGGTGAAACCCAGCCTTCAGGATAGCCCTTAATCACACAGCAAACCAGTGAAGTGCAAATTAAATAAGTTAAAAATATGACTTTTGTAAGATATTTACTTTCTTGTGGCTTTCCAACCATAATAATAGGAGGAAACATCATACACCTGACATGGAGGACCAGTTGATGCCACAAGTGTTCATCACTGTGGGAAGGAGGAATATTCAAATATGTCTATCCTTATCTAATTAAGCATATATTATAGAGACTATTTTTATATTATAAATGTGCAGTCTAGATTCTTCATTCCATCACTATTCTTCTCTTCCAACACTAAAACCTGCTTATCTGAGAGACTCTGCGTAGCTGCAAAAAGTTTTCATTGGAAGAAATATGTTCTCATGTCATCTATTTTTGGCTTTCCATGCCGTGACAACAGAGGCTGGCCCGGTGTTTCTATATATGAGCACTTCCCAGGTAGCAGAAGAGCTGCCGCAGATTGCCTGGCACCTGCTCGAGGATGAGGTGAACAGAAAGCAAAGCAAAAGTATTTTTATTTCATCAAGAACATTTATGGCCAAGCCATATTTGCAGAAGATAAAAACTGAGGAAAGCATAAACCGATGGGGAATGTAATCTTTTAATATTTTGGGAGCACAAAATGGTGAAATCAGAGTTCTGAACTAGAACAGGTTTAAGAGGGAGCAGAGCAAACACAGCAGGTGCTGGGGGGAAATATTCTTTTCAGGATAAGTATTTCCAAGACCTGGTAGTTACATTTGGTAAGTTCTAATCTTCTTTTAACAAAATAACTTCTGAAAAGGGAATATAAAATACATGGAACATGAATGTCAATAGAAACATATTGCAAGTATGATACATCACCAACAAGCCTATGGCTGCTGAGTTAGGAAAAAACCTGATGTACTCAGAAGCATTGTCTTTTGCTTTCTAATATAATTGTGAAAGATCTGATTTTTTTTTTTAATAGAGCAGCTATTAAGAGAAACTAATTATGATTTTATTTTTAAAGGCCTGGATTTTCTCTTACATGTATCATTCTAACTCAGGAGTAAGGCCATTCGAGCAAACGAGATGAGGTTGGTGTGAACGAGTTTAAATGATCAGACAAAGGCCTCAAGATATTTATGGATGGAATGAGTCATTCCTGTTCTGGTTGGATGATTATATCTGTGGAGAATTAGTCTATCATCGTGCAGGGCCTGAGCCTCCTTTCTCTTATATCAGCATCCATCAGGAAATATTGTGGGGTATTTCAGTAGTCTAAAACCAACAAGACGGTAGAACTGAGCCCACAGCCCCACAGTTCTGTCCCATTTAAATCAATAGATCATCTGGTCTTTTTTCCTTAGTCTGTTTACCTAAACTAACTTACATGAAAGTTTTAGTAAGACCTATTTCTCATTTAAAGTGTGAGGTAACTGTGGTCAAAGAACACATTATTTTTCTGGCATCACATTCAAAAAAGTAACTTTTTTACATCAAGCTCCAGTGACATGTCTACAGGGATGGTAAGGAGACATTAAATAGATAATGTAAATTTGACTATTCAAACTCCCTCTGCACCAAATGCAGATCTGTGAGAAATCTTCAGCAATCCAAGTCTTGGAGTATTTTGTAATGATTTCTGCGTCAAAGTAAAACAACTGTGCCAGAACTGACAGGATTATTGCGATTTTAGGCACGCACCAGGTTTGGTGGTGCTAGAACAACATGTGATCCATCCATCTTATCTCTAAGAATAGGCAATACCAGCCATTCAAGCAGCCAGCTCAGGAAGTGTTGTGGTGGGCTGCTGTGACTATCTAGAGTAGATCATGAGAGAAAGAAATGGCTGGAATGTCTCCAGCAACCGTTGGAGTTCCCAACAAGGTTTTTTCCTCATGGCAATGACTTTAAGGCTAATTAGAGGCAGAAAACCAAAATGGCAGCCTACAAATTCCCCAGACACCAGGTGTTTACCAGAAAAATCTGTTCCCCAGCCAGACACTGTCCCTGTTCTCAATGGTTTCCACGAGCCTCTCCCCACCAGACAGGAGGCGGTTTGCCTTCCCAATATGTCTGTGCACTTCTCACTTCTGAGAATTGAGGAGGATTAAAATCACCTTCAGAGCGGAGAAAACCAAGTGTGGATGCTTCTTGAATCCATCTCAGCAACCCCAGAAACTGTCTGAGAGCCACAGTGATGTTTTTCACCAGGTTCTTCATGCTTCAGACAATCACAGAGCATCATGTTTTGCTCCTATCCTGTCCCTCTCCAGCCAGTTGCCCATTACAAACACTAACCTGGAGAACACTGGATTTAAATCATTCCCAGTGCAGTTTTGCTTCCTACCATTACACCTTTTTCTCAAGATACTTAAGCACCAAACACTGCAGGTATCATGGTTTCATATTCACATTATACTTTGCTAATACCAGGTAGAGTTTCTCTGCATTACATGGTGAGTTTTTTTAATCTTTCCCACAAATAAAAGACCCCTGCACCATAACATATCCTATAGGCAGCTCTATTCATATCTAAACCCAAGGATTTTTGTCTTGGAAAAAAAATTACGTATTTATTCAGAAATTAAATGAGATTAATAATTTTGAAAGCAATTTACAAATAGCAATCAGCCACTGCAACGAAGGTCAAAAGAAAAAGGACACATTAGCAATTGAATATCTTCCCTCCCTTTAAAGTTTTAATACTGCATACCTGTTAATAATGGAAAATATCCTTCTTCAAGAGTAGCATTTTCAAAAATTGGTAGGATCCTTTGCTAATTCTAATCTTCTTTTAATAAAATAATTTGTTAAAAAGGATTATAAAAAAGCATGAAAATGGAATGCCAATAGAAATGTACTGCCTACACAATAAATAGTTAATGTATTTTCTAAATGAATGATTTAAAATAGCTATTAAAGTAAAGAGAATGAGCTTATGTTTCTAGTAATGACTTCTCTGCCTCAGAATGAAATCTGTAAATCCCTGATTGCAATTTCACATCCCAAAAGAACAAGCAGTCCTGGGACTGATGCTTATTGCCTTTATCATTAACACTAACATACCACATATGTGATTTTTATATCACTGGTTTGAATATTTAGATTTCTACTTGTGTATGCTTTATATTTTAAATCCCACATAGCTATTCTGTCACAAAAATAAAGGTCTCCTTCAACAAGGCTTTTTTGTAGGCACATGCATACATGTATACACAGACTTCCAGTATAACTACAATTTTATTCATAAGAGCACATAATGATTCAGGCTGTGATTGTTAATAAAAATGCATTTCTAACCATCAAATTTGAGTCTATTATTCTAAGTTAATTGCATTTGCCCTAAAGAGACTTGCGACTGGCTGTCAGCCTATTTGTGTCAGTTCCATTTTATTCATCAGTCAATCTTGTCTCCTCTTTTTTCACATCCCATATATTGATCAAATAGATTTGTTAGCATGCCTCTGCAGCTTTAAAAAAGTTTTTGTTATTTGTCAGGTTTATTTGATTACTATATTAGTTTGAGTGTTATCTTAATTGTTATTTCAATAGAAAATAAATGCCCTTTGGTAGTCCCACAAGATTCCCATTAAATATAATCCATATAACAAGTTAGTGGATGGAGTGAATGTGGTAAGAAAATAAACACATTAAGCCTATTTTAAAAGGTGGTATTAATCTGCAGCTGTATTGTACTTGATCCAAAAGACAGAAATAGAAATAAGTACAGTGTGAAACAATTTTGATAAACATCAGTGCCGTATCATTGCATATTATGCTATGTATAAAATACTTTAAGAAAAAGATGTGTGATATAAAATAAACTGAGGTCATATCTGGAAGAGTGGGGTTTGTGGTTAAGTGTGAAATTGAATGATATTAAATATGGCTTTAGACACTAAAAATTAGGCTGGAGAGGCAGTAAGCAAAAGCAGGTGGAAATGCAGTGTTATACAGGGCAAGTTTTTGGTAGGGAGCTTTTAGGAAGGTATTTATTGCAGTAAAAGATAAGCATCTATGCATGTAGCTTTTTCCTCCGTGAAGGTATGATACACTGTTTAGTTAGATTAAAAAATTGAAAAAGCATCTTATGGACATTAGTCACTCAGTTTTGGAAATGAATTCCAAACCCAAAGTTTTTACCTCAGTCTTCTCAAAGAGGAAGGTGATGCAAACGGTTTTCCCATATGAATGTCTCGGAAACCTATCTCTGATACCTTCATTATCACAAGACTACATAACCCTGGCACCTTGCCTAACCTTGAATCTGGGATCTCCCCAGCTGGTACCTGAACTTAGACATTGTCAGGAATACTCTATTTAAAAAGATATGAAAAGTCCATATGTTTTAAGATAACTACTCAAGACACAGAAGCATTGATTTAATAAAAATTTCAGGCAACAAAATCTTGTGCTTTACCTGTATTGAAGTACATCGACTGACCCAACATTTTCTGAAACTGAGATGTGAAATTACCAAATTTCTTGTGAAAAGCTAAAGTTCCTTAATTTCTTTGTCCAAGGTTAGTCTTTCTATCATCTAGCTTTAGTCACTGAGGAGTTGGGTTTCTGGTCTGCATAATTATCTGTAACCAGCTGCCAGGAGAATGGGGTGAGAACAGGGATAAAACCAGACTTTCAAAAAGCAATTTTTTCCTGGCTTGAACTCTTCAATCAAGGTGGGATGACTTGTCTGCAGGTTGGGCTTGTCTTTCACTGATTTTTGTAGACATTTAGGCCAGACTGAACACCTACTATACCTGCCAGGCACAGCTGCTACCATGACCACCGCCCTAAGGGGGACCTATCGCATTTATAGCAGGAGCATTTTTATTTGCCTGTACCTAGCTGTGGATGCTTCAGAGGTCCAACTCCCAGACTGTTTTTCATCTGGAACTTTTTTATCAGTGTTTCAGACTAAACTACCATGCTAAAACTTCAGATGCCCTAAAAAGAGCTCAAATTTGCAGTCCTCCTAGAGCAGTTAGCAACACTCCTGTGATTCAGAAGCACACGGTGTGATGATAGTCTCAAGCTAAACTGTTATGACCAGCTAGTATGGAATATAAACAGGAACAGATGAGAAGAATACAGCCTCAACATTTGAGACAACAAAGAAAGAGTGAAATGATTGCTACATAAAAGACATTTCAAAGACCTCCCAGAAAAGCAGGCATAAAAATCCCCAATAAAAAGGCTCAGCAAGAAAACTGTCACACCCCCTAATCCTCAGCAGACTCTAACAAGATGTTCACATGAGCCAGAGATTGTCTCCTTCCCCAGAAGACAAAAGGCACAGAAATCAATACTGTCTAGCATAGGATTAGGAGGCAAGAGATAGATAAAAAGGATTCCTTAACCTTACAATTAGAAACCCCAACTCTCCAGCCAAAAGGATAATCAGAAACAGACTGCAGACCTGTGTCACAATAATTGCTGCATCTTTCTTTACTCTTTGAAAACTGATATATTTTCTGAAGGTTTTTTTTATAATTTATTGCCACCCCAAGAAAGGTTTTGATGGCCACTTAGCTACAGACAACTGCTGCTACCAAACCACAATTCAGCACACATGGCAATAGCCTTATTTCCCATTCTTTATGGTTCATTCACCTCCAACCAAGCAAAAATTATATTACCAATGTTCATACCAACCTCCCAGTAAATTGTACAACTGAAACCAAAACTGTATGTAATGCACTAGTATTCTAACAAATGATCAGCTTACTGTGCCCTGAACCAGACACTTACACAGATTCTTCATGCCAAACCTGGCATCAGCATGTGCTCTGATTAAAATGGAAACAACTTAGTTGTTATAACAAGCATCTTTAGCTTTATTTGGTATTACTAATGCTTTTAAACAGAAGGCAGGGTACTGGCAAGAGTAGAAAACAGACTTGAAGGGGGAGGAAATCTGCAGGCTGGAAAGAAGCTACAGTCTCCAAAGTCTGACCCTCCTGCTGTAGCTAACTAGTGACCATAAGCTCTCAGAGCTGGAGAAGTTTGCTGCATAGAAATTTAAGACTCTTTCTGAGGCTCAACAAGGCAACCACAAGACACTGACAATGACATTTACAAAGCTTATATATTATATTATAGCAGCAACTTCAGCACCCAATCATATATGCTTAGGAACTATACATGTTCCCACTTTATAGAGGGTTAAACCACACAAGAATTAAATAGTATAAGGTTTCATTAAGTGACAATCAGAATTTAAGCAGTTGCCACATTCAATGTCACAAACCTTTCCCAGTTTTTCTGATACCATCAGGAAAGGAAAAGTCAAATTATTTTTTTCCCCCCAAGTGCAGCACACTTGCAAACCGTCACTCCATTCTCTTGTGATCCTACTGTCTACTGAACCTTAAATTTCCTGCCTTAATGTTCCATGGTCTTGTTCTTTGCAAATCAGACACTACCTCAGACCTGCCTCACATTCTGTGGCAGATGAAATAATCCCTCTAAGTAAACTACTTGAAACCACTTAGAAAAAGGCTAGCAGAGATGCAGCTTGAACCATTGTCATTTTTTATGGAAAGACAAACAGAAGAATCATGGCTTGAAATAAATGTATGGGAAGAAAAAGCACGCATTTCTGTTCTCTTTTAGTAAAGCTCAAAGACAGCACAAAGCTCAGCTTACATGTTCTTGTAGAATTAAAGGGAGAAATGTTATCTACAGATTTCTAAGCAAACTTTCTAGATCTCAGTCCAGATGAGAGCAAGGAATTCACTCTGTCCCCAAAGCCTGTAGCTAGTAGTGTCCCAGACAGAGCAACACAGGATGTGAATCACCAAGGGATGGGAGCAGAGGGTAGTGTGGTCTGCATAGTGCACAGGCAAATTAATCTCTTCACAGACACGCAGTTCCCAAGGGACTCCAGGTCTTGCTTGTGGTGCAGTGTCAGAGATTCACAAGTCTTCATCTACAAACACACTTGTCCCCATGCCATAAGAAGCTTCACTGCTCTCCTGAGGAAAGGCCAGCTATGCTTCAATCAAGAGCCCGGGGAACAGGATAGCAGTACCCTGTCTGCTGTCTGAAAATTATTTCCAAATCATATTTTCCTCATTTTTTTAAAGCAAGACAGCTTCTGGTTGCCACTATTACAAGCACAACTTGTAAACCTCAAGGTAGACTAGTATTTTCCACAACTTGTATTCAAATCCAGGTGTACCAAAGAAACTGCAAAACATTATTTCTTTGAGTGACCCCTGTGTGGCACAAAATCCCACATCCAATGGGACCAGAATAACACTCAAGTATTCAGTCATAGATAAGATCTAAGTCTTCCCCTCCAAGCAGAGGAGAAATGCACAGTGCTACAGACACCATCAAGTTTTCTGTTTTGCCATTGTTATTGATTTTGAGACACTCAGATACCATGGTGGTGAAAACCCTAATATACCTAAAAAAGTAGGAAGCATCACTATGATGAAACAGAAAAATAAAGGTAGGTGAGCTAAACTTGAACCTTCAACATATTCTAAATCCATGGTTCAGAGAACTAGACTAGTGTTATGTTTAATAACTTAACCTGCTGGCTTCAACACCTGCAAGTCCAACACCTTCACCTGTACCATTGGTAGGACAGGGGATGTGGTGAAGCCTGCTGTGATGAGGTCTGTATTCAGTCTCACTACCAGTGTTTGCCTCAGTTGTGATCATTTCACTGCAGATTTTGCCCAGTTAAGATTTTCATTGTGCCACAGAAAGCAGGTACAACACCTGGTACAGTATATACCCTGTAGCCAAACACCTCTGTCAGCTTTGATGAGCATTAGGATGGCCCTTCACAGCTCAAGGCAGAGCCATTTCACTGGCCAGGTGCATGAAGACAATTCAGACTTGAGCCACCAAAAAGAGAACAAAAACCAAACTTTACTCACTCAGAAGCTCAGGGTTGAATGCTGCATCACTGAGTCAGGATCCTCAAGCAGTGTCTGTTCCCCTGGCTGGGACAAGTGTTGACTGTACAAAAACATCCTGTGTCCCCTATGGAAAATACAGAATTACAGAATGATTTAGGCTGGAAAACACTGCCAAGATCATCTCAGTGAGAGACCAGAGGACACTAGATTCTTAAAAGAAAGGAGTAACTCCAATTCCTATTAAGAACTGTTTTTTCCATACTTGTGAAGTCATTTAGGGGACTAAGTCTTCAGCCCCAATAGCTTGACTTTTCTCTGTTAACAATATAGTTTGGAGGTGTTTACAGAACACTTATGTGGGATAACAAAGGCACCTCATCAGTTGAGGAGCTTTTCCTGCTTAGTGAAGCCCTGCTTTCCCATTCTTGTTTTCTCAAACTGGGGAGCCCCTTGAAAACTCCAGTAAGGCCTTCAACTTCCCAGCTCCTTCTCCCTACAGCACATAGGGCATGGCACCACATCATTTCAGCTACTGAAGTGGCACATTCCATGCAAAAAAATTAGCTTAATAGGTCAAATTTCCTTGGGGGATGTAAGCAGCACTTTTTACTTAGTACTTACTCTTCACCTGTTTCAGCCTTCAGCCCATATTTAAAATGAGAATATTGTTTGTAATAATGACTCTAAAAAAACGTTTTAAGATTTACTCAAAGCAGCAGAACAAGCACAGAAGTGCTGTACAGGAGGCTAAGCCTAGAAGCTTTTGAGCGGGAGAACAAACTCCTCACCTCACCACCATCTTCTTATGAAAATTGAGAAGGAACCCAGTAAGGTCAGCTTAGGAGCCAAATGAGACCTGCTTATTTCCTTTTGTAAGACCGCAGCAGACTACTTTGGTATCAGGTAGCCCCAAACCACCACCTTTCCAGAGCTTCCAGATCTGCACCTTACCTGGACAACTGCCATAATGCTGCTCCTTCTCTTCCCCTTCCCTCTATTTATCTGCTAAATAAAGGGCAAGGCTCATGGCCCCCTCCCTTCCCAGCTGAGGATGTTTTCCTAAATGAGGGTTCTCATACCAATTCAAGCCACCTGAAAGCCTTTAGAAAAGGGAGATATGCCAATTTATCTGCTTTCTACCCAGCCATTGGAGAAGTGGCTAATGCTCATCTACTCCAATTATTTCTGATAATGGCATTTGGAGAGTCCCATCTGGAACGAGATGATCTTTAAGGCCCCTTCCAACCCAAACCTTTCTATGGTTCTATGATTCTATTAGTACTGTGCAAACACACACGATGCAAACTTTCTTTGCTAGTTAGAGGACACTGCTGGGCTTTGGTAGGCAAGGTCAAGACAACATTAATTTGCTCCGATAAAGCATGAGGAGGTAAATCATCCTGTGCACCTCAGAATTCATTCAGATGGTACTTCTGGCGTTTCTCCCCCCTGCTTTTGTTCTGTCAGTCTGAAGAGAACAGCTCGTGTGATGTAATTTAGAGCGGAGCTTTTTTAAAGCTTTCACTCAGGAGAAGCTTCAGGAGCTCTGGGGGTACAGCTTAGCTCCGAGAAATAGAAAGAAAGCAAGTTTGCATTGACAGCTTGATCCCAGAGAGAGGTGGCTGCCTGCTTGTCTAACAGGTCCTCTGGGTCTGGATGAGGCAGAGACAGAGGAGCAGTCATATTAAGTGAACGTGCGCTGCCAATGTTAAAGGAACAATTACCATTATTCTGCATAGTTCACTGTTTGCTACTGCTATTTCCTTCAATAAAACCTCTTTTCACTTGCCAATTGGAGCTTGTCATGTAACAATATTTCTTATGCACAATACACATACTAAAATGCCCCTGTGTTTTTAATACATTTATAGTTGTTAACAATAGTGGTATAGTGACAGAAAAAAAACGTACTTGCATTGAATACAGAACAGGTTGAAAAAAGAACAAACCAGCGGCCCTGCTCTGAGGGATTAATGGGCGTTAGATTTTGTTAATCTGTGTTAAAGCAGTGATATCTCTTCCATTTCATTGATATCCACTTCTTCCTCTCAGGGCCTGGGCTGTGACCTCCTTGCTTGAAAGGGGTTGTACACCTGAGTCTTGTGCAAAAGCTCCAGTGATGGTTTTAGTGTGAGCGAGCTTAGAGGAGAGGGTTGGGCTCTCACTCATCCCTGTGCCCAGGCAGCCCTGAGAGGGACAGACAAGGGGTGCCACTCCTGGGGCTTTGATCCTTGTGCATGGTTCATAGACTGGTGGGAGTGTGCTGCCCTACCATCTACCAACACCTGGAATCTTCGGTGTTCACTGCTCACATCAGACTCTAACAAAACTCCTTGGGAGCACAGTTCCTGGTGAAACAGGATAAACAGCCAGCCCTGGAGAGACACTGACATTTCACTGGAGCTGTGGAGTTCTACAGTCCTCCTCCAAAAGCTTGTACAATGAAGGCTTTGTGCTAATACTGTGCTTGCCAACATCACAAGGCCAGGTGGAAATGACCACAGCGAAGGTGCCACGGTGAGAAGAAATTACGTGTTTGCACTTCTGAGCAGGCTGAACCTCATATTTCATGCGCCCAAAGGAATGTTCGGAAACCTTTGTAACACAGTCATGAAGGAAACTCTTCTGCTGTAAGATTCATGTTTTCTAAGAACACTATTTTCTTCTGAACAAGTTAATATACACAGGAAAAGACATCTTGAGTGTTCCTGACTCTCCTACACTATCCAGGAATAGTGATAGACTGCGAGTTTAAACACATTCTTCCACTGCACAGCGAGAGAAGTGCGTTTAATGCTGTGAGCAGAACAGTTACCATGTTTGCCTTTGCCAGAGCAGGCAAGACTACACTGTTTTAAGAGTACTTATTACATACATAAGTAACAGTGGATGTCATCTGTCTGCCCCCAGAATAGGTGTTCTGCATCTTCGGTGCAGGGAAAAAATTGATTTGTGATAAGATGCACAGCATGAGACATCTTCTGCTTCAGATATCACTAGTTGCTTTTTCTATGACTTTTCCTGAGGAAAAGAGCAAAGAAACTTGGATAAGGCCACCATACTGGAGGCTGGTTTGGAGCCTTATCTGTTGAGTTCCCTGGAATTCTTTTCATTGACATCTGATGATACCAGATCGAACCCTGGGGAAGATAAATAAGTGGTTTTCCAGTGCAGTCCAGCACAGGCTGTTCTGCAACACCTGGGACGGTTCTCAGTTGGCAATAAGATTAATAATGTTTGTTATATTGGACAAGTCCAGCTCCCAGTTGTGTTCCAGCATGGCATGCAGATTAGAGAGAAACAAATGGAAGCATTTGCAAGGATAGTCTCTAGAACACATAAGACTCTCAAAGATTGCCACTCACCATTGAGTTCAAATCAAAGAAAAGCTTTATGACTTATGAGAAGACATGGGGTTTGTAGTCATATGTTATCATGTGCCAATTTACCACAAGTAGAGCTTTAAGGACTATCTGTGAGAAATGCTGCATCTTCTGCGACTTGCAGCTCTATTTCGTGGTGTTTGAAGTGTTTGGATATATTTTAAGAATATGTATTGGTTTGATGGTGTTAATATACATGCTTTTGATGGTGTATCCCCCCACCAAATCAAAATGCTGACAACCTTGAAGCTCCTCTGGCATTAATGTTGTGCAGGGATATCTTTGTGTCCATAACCATGCGTAATATCTGCTTTGGGAATAAACTCTTGGCACAGAACTTCAGTGTCATACAGAAAGTGGCACAACTGACAAAGACCTTGGGACATGAAAGGAAGACACTGTGCTATCTTTTCACTGGAAAGTTCACAAATTCTGCCTAGAGATCCCTCTGATATTTTCACTTTTCAGTAGATGGTGCTTACCAAAAATAAAACTGAGCATTTTAAGTGCTTTCCAAATGTAATGACACAGGGATTTACATGTAAAATTTTTTTTTGTAATAAACTCAGCATTTTCTGTTTTACATTATCTATAAATTTCCCAAACTCAAGAGCAAACACAAGGATGTCCATGGATGAGACTTACCTTTAGTTACTGTGCTAGTGTATTAAACAAAGCCCTGTCCACTTCTGGCTAGGATTTTGTTTCTGAAACTTGATCATATTTGCAGACAGTCTTAACCTCATTGTGTGGTGAGTCATTAACCATGAGAGGAAGGAAGGAAGAGAGAATTAATGCAGAAGTGCTGTCAAGGCAAGGACAATAATAATAACAATAACAATGATAATAATGTTTGTTTTTCTTTACTTTGAAAATAAGATCAATTCAGATAAGACAATACATCAAAACCTCCAGTTTCACATTCTACAGTGAAGAACAAAGAGAATTTGAGAGGTTTGAGTTAACCCTGCCAAACAAACACTTGCCCATGAGCTCTGGGATGGATTTGCCCCAGCACCCAGTGCAGGGTGTCCTTGCAGCCTTGAGGGTTCTGTGTGGTGCTGTGCATCCCAAATCCCTCCAGCCCAAGGAGGGAACAAGGACTGGCATGGCCCTATGGTGTCTGGGGTGACATTAATAAAACCAAGGCCTCCACTTGAAGAGGGAAGGACAGGGCTGTGTGTTTTCAGTTCAGGTTCAGTTTGAGACTTACCTACTCTGAGGTTTTTAATTATCCCTTTTAACAAAATATCTGCAGAGTGCAGTATTGAAACAAAAAGAAGAAACAAAAGAATATGGAAAGCAGACTTTAGTTTCCTTTACAAAACTTTTTATAGCTGTTTAGTATGATAGAGCCACTACACCACATACAAGATCCTCCCCATCTCTGGAAATGTTCAAGGGCCAGGTTGGATGGGGTTTGGAGTAACCTGATCTAGTGGAAGGTGTTCCTGCCCACGGTGGGTGGTTGGAACTAAATGGTCTTTCAGGTCCCTTCTAACCCAAAATACTCTGTGATTCCATAAGATCAAAAAAATCCAATCTGGAGCTTAAAGAAAACTTCAGGAATAACCACTCCCTCTCAGAGACTCCCAGAGAGTAGGATCTCTTTCAAGAGCTGCTGGAATAACAACGGGGTGCTAGAATGTTCTGATCAGAAAATTTAAAACAGGCAAAAGAAAAAAAAAATGATCTAACAAGAAGTAGCATGTGAAATACCACCAGATCCTGCTGCTCTCTGGACTAACCCCAATTCCTGTAATGGATTTATTTCATGGAAGCCATTTCATACAGTCACAACAGTCAGGACAGAAATACAGACCTGAAGAAAAACATGATAGGGAAAGAAAAGAGTGGCTGAAGGAGAATTTGGGAGATCCAATCTAGAAACAAGGCCTGGGGTCCCCAGCATGGCTCTCCCGGAGGATGCACGGCTGCATCCTGCACCCATGGGTTTCAGGGACTGCCTTGCCTGTGCCCACCTGAGGTTATGTTTCTGCTGCAGCTAACACTTGATACCAAAGCTGTGAGGTTCCTGTGAGAATTCCATGATTCATCTTGGTGTTTGTCAGCCAAGGGCTCCCGAGGACCTGACACCAGGCTCTGACAGGGAGCAATGGGAGTGCAGGGCTCTGGGCAAAACCACCCAGGGAACACGTGGCAAAACCAGCTGTGAATTTTGCTCTTGTGTTCATTTAGGGGGTGAATTATGTCCAGTGTTCGATGTGGATGATGATGTCTGATGCAATAGGGACTTTTGAATTAGCACATAAAACCCTTTCCATAAAGTGCTTGGTCCCCCTTCTTGCAAAGTCGTTACAACTCCAAGGTGTAAGCGAACAGTATAAAATTCACACTGATCCCTTCAATTCTTTTTTAAGCATCCTTAAATCCAGCTTTTTTTCCCCCTGCTATACCTCTTACTTTTTATAGTTAAAAGTAATTTTAAAGCAAAAAGAACATAAACAATATACACTGACTCTTGACACTCCATTGCTTTTTTAAACTAGAATAATAAAAATTTGCAAATGAACAAAAGAGTGGGAGGAAGATATCTGATTTACAATGTTTTTGAGATAAAGAACACTATAAAAAAAGATCAATGTGAATAATAAAGCATTGTTAACTGAGTCATGACATTTCTATTCTCAGGGAAGATTTGAACAGTAGAGCTCTGCAAATGAGCACCTTGTGCCATTTTCAAAGTGGGAGGAAGACATATAATTATAATTTTTAAAGTGAAGAGAATTTAAAAAAAAACCCTCTGTGAAAAAGTTTATTGAAAAACATATCGACATATCAATATGACATAAATTACTTTAATTTTTATTAAACTAGGAGGGGAGAAAACCTCTTTTTGAAGACTGGCTGCAGAAAGCATTCCTTGGAAAGAATTTTCTTTATTAAAAACTCTTTCGCTAAGATGAAACAGCACTGAATGTCAGCACTACCGTATATTTATTCTGTAACTCTTCCAACAGCTGAGATCTATAAAAGAAACATATTTTCAAAACAGTTTTAACCTCCATTGTCTTGATCATTCGTATTAACATTTTTCATGTCACTTATTGAAATCCCTTAAAGGAACCTTTTATTCAGTCAAAATTAATGAAGCCGTTTTCTTAAACAGCCTCCAAAAACTAAAAAGGACGTAATGTTGTGCATTTTATTTGACATACGTTTTCTGCCATTTCACTTAGTTGTGTGATGAGAGCAATACTTCATATTTATGCTATCAAATCTGCAGAGAAAAGTGATTTTGAGAGAGAAGAAAACTAACTCTGCTCTTGCTGTGTGTGCAATTTAAATCCACAGCAAAAATACAGCATTGATCAGATTACTCCAATTGAGTCATTTAGTGCTTTGGCATTCCTGAAGTTAGGGCCCAGCTGTGAAATCATAGTTGGGGCCAAACATTGCTGTTAGGTGAGTGCACATGGCTCCCATTTTCTTCAAAGGGAATGACACACATGGCCAATATTTAACTTTCACCTCTTCCATTCTTCAGCTAGCAAAGCCAGAACCAACGGAGTATATGCAGGCAATTTAATAGAATTAAGAATATAATCAAGATTTTCCAGGACTTACTAGTGATTTGGGATATATAATTCAATACACCTCAAAACGCAGATGCTCAGCATATTCTGAAAATCAGGCCATCTCGAATGCCTTACTTTAGGCAGGTAAAATCATAAATTACTCGGTACTTTGGCCATTGGATCCTAACAAACTGGGTGTAGGATACCTTTTCAAAGCCATAAGCTCCAATTTCTGGCAACTGGGATGCCTGGGAGACTTATGACATCCCAACTCATTTTGGGTCCTCTTTGCACACACTTCTCCCCTGCCATTACCGTTATGGAACTTCAACACAGTGCAGGGGCCTTTCTGCAACTGACCCCTTGAAAAAATTTAAGTCCTGGCTCTGCAGGTCCCCTGGGATGGACTGGGCTGCTGGGATGGCCCAAAAATCTTTGCAGCATAAGTACCACAGAGAGAAAAAAGGATGCATCCCAAAAATCTAGCTGTCCCATGCTGTATGCAGATCTTCACTTCAACTCAAGGTCAAGTGGAAAACTTTCCTACCATCCTTGCTGACTCTCCTCTCCACTTTCCCCCAACTCCATCTGTTCCTCACCCATCTCCTTCGTTCTGCACTCGCCTCCCTCTTCTTCCTGTGTCCATCTGTTCCCTCCTTCCTCGACACAAGTTGGGGAAGGGAAGTAAATTCAGTCATTCACTGAACAGATTTCAAGATGAACCCCCTCCCTCTCCAGTTCTAACTTCATTCATCATGGTAAAAATTATAATGAATAGAAATGTTGAAGGTGAAAATTTATTAGGGATTGTGTTGCTTTCTTATATGAAAAGCAGTTAAAGCTGCATATAAACATTGGCTTCATTCATTTTTTCTTAATATATGGTATAATTAGTGAGAAATATTAGTGGAAGTGCTTGCTATGCAGTCCATCAACACATGCCTGTCAGAGCTTAGGATCTGGGCCAAAAGTTTTTGCCAGTCCTGTGATAGATTTATAATAAGCCTATAGAAGGCTTTACAGTTAGCTGGGTCACTAATTCATGAAGTTAAAACGTATGCAATGAGGTCAAAAATTCACTATTGATAAAATACCCCCTCCCGGGATTGCACCATTAGCTTTGTTACTGCAACAGCAAAATAAAGTAAACCCAAAGCTCCTGTGAATTACCAGTCCATCATCGTAAATCAGAAGCAAAGCACTTGCACGAGTTCATGATGTCATATGAAGCCCAAGATATATTTATAGCCTTGTGTACTATTTCCTGTTTCCTTATGACAAAAATAAACAGTCTCTAAATCCCCTGCATCCTTATGCCTGAGCTCAGCAAAGTGTAATGGGCACGGAGCTATGAAAGCACCCGTGATGTATTGGTCTGGAGCAGCTCACTGCGGGGCGGCTGTGGCGCCCGCTGTCCCTCTGGCCTCTCCCACGTGGATGAGAGCAGTTCCCATGGAGTTTGCTCCATCTGCTGCACTCACTGTAGGGGTAGTCCCACACCCCCTCCTATTTTGCCTCCCTGACACTTGAAGAGATAAGGAGAGAAGGTTTAAGCCTCCAAGCCCTAGGCATGGAGTGCGTGGTGTGGCAAGGGCAGCCCAGGTGGAGGAGCTCAACACCCATGTGGGCACCTGGGCTTGCCACCATGGGGACCTTGGGCATCTTGTCCACCAAGACTGCTAAGCCATGGAGGTTGGAGCATGGGCTGAAATTTCCTCTCTCCTCATTTGCTGATGATTTTGGAATCTCATGTAAGGCTTCTGTGGTGTTTGGGTGTGGATAATGCCCCACATTTCATCGCATACCTCCCAGCACTCAAATTTTCTATTCCTACCTGAACTGTTGTGTTTGCTGGTGATCCTCTTCACCTCTTTTCAGATGAAGCTTTCTCTCTTAGCAATTCGTTTTAATTTGGCTTCCTTTTCAGAAATGACACAGAAGATAACAGAAACAATGCACCATCCCATGTGATCTCCCCCTGCAAGGAAGCACACTTGCTTCTGTTTGACTTCAAAGCACCAACTCCCAAAGTCAATGACTATCACTAGGTGGCTGAGGATGATAGCTGTGCCAAAACACATTTACTTACATTTATCCCTCTGCAATCTTGTTTTTTTCTCCCCCCAAGACAGCCGTACCAGCTCCCTGCCTCTCCTGGCACTCCCTGGGGTGACGCCGAGCAGCGAGGACCATCCAGGTAAGCTGCTGGCCCCGTGCATGTGTCACATTGTGCAGAGATACCCCTGGCATTCCCTCCCATTGCTGCTGGAAGACAATTATGTCCTTTAAACTAGCAAGAAAAAGTATTTTGTTTTTCTTTTTACTTTTTCTTTTTACTTTTTCTTTTTTTAAACGTGCCCATCGAAACCTGAGGTTTGGGTTTCATTTTACTATGAGTCTTTTCAAACCCAGTGAGTTCAGATCAAGCCATTATACTTACAAGTTATCATCCATCAGGTCTGATGTAGCTCTGCCTGCTTCATCTCGGGACTGAGTGGACATGGCACACAGCTCTTCCAGTGATGAGCATGTGGTATATTAAACAGACAGGTAGTGACAGCAGTGCATGGGATAACAAATGGCAGGGGGAGCAGCAAGGCATTCCTTTGGTTCTTTTGGTGCACTGATACACCAAGATGCCTCATGGTGAAATTAAAAAGCTGCATGTCCTAAACTGCTAGAGTTTTCCACACAGTTTAGCATTAACCCTTGGGACTCCTTGCCACAGGGGTGTGAGGCAAAGGGCCACTGCCAGGGTGGATTGGGAGCAAATCCCACTGGCCAGTAGAGCCACAGGCTCCCTTGTCCTTTGCTTGTAAGATGTGGAGGAACCCCACGATGGTGACAGATCAATTCTCCTTCTCTTTCAGTGGCATCTCCCCCTAACCAGTTTCTCCAAGAGCTATTTGGATTAGACACATTGCTACAGTCCCTATCCAGCAGAACAGAGCACCCCTTATTCCCCCTGTCCCTTATCAAAACCAGACTCTTTATATGTCTCTATAGAAAATCTAATTTCAAAAGCATGCTAGGAAACCCCAGCCTCCTGTTCTCCAGGACTGCAAGACACTGGTTTGTGTCCAAAGCCTATGAAGAAAAATAGAAGTCAGGGGACCTCCTGCAAATGCCAGTCTTGGTATCACTGCTCCTCCCTGTTAACCAGAGGGATCTGGGACTGGCTTCAGTGGAAAATAAGTGATTTACTTTGTGCTTTCATGAATTTAGACACTGGTGAGTATTGAGACTATATCTTTAATACAAACATGGGTGAACAATCCCAGTCTTCTACTGCAAGAGCCAAGGCGAGTCCCAGCTTCCCCATATGAGGAAGAAAGTTGCTACTTCATGATACTATTTAAAAATGGCACATTGTGGGGGTGTACCTTTAGCTGCCTCTGCCTAACAGTCTAACACTGAATAGTCTGAGATTTCTTCATCGTGATGCATTTATTTTTCTTTTAAATTCACTTCAGTGGTTGATTTCTACATGTTAAAAACACAGAAATTTGCAGACAGCTGAAGCTGAAAACAAGCTCATAAAAGAAGCAGCAAAGCTTGACCCTCTGTCCATCTTTCATTGTAATTTAATATTTTATATTCTCAATTAGCAGTAATAATAAATAATGTCAGTTGTATATATTTTTAAAGTTTATTTTGCTGCACTTATTTGTTCCAAACTCTCAATCTACTACTGTTCCATCCAGCAACAAACTATAATGGGGGGGGGGAAAAGTGCTAACCACCTTTTTTTTTTATGCTGGTCTAGCATAATCTTTATTTCTTCAGACACTTTGTGCAAACATTAAATTGATAAAAGACATAATGTAGATGGACCCACAGCTGAACTGAAGGTAATTGCATACAAATGAAATGGAGACCTATAATTGTACAGTGCTTTAGCCTCTCCCGCAGTGTTTTCTGGAAGCAAGGATCTCACTTGTCATAGCAAGTTGCTTGTTACGGTGATTGCATGAAGACTTGATCTAGCTGTACAAGACACGTATAACATTACTGAAAGGGAGCTTTTCAAACTAAGAGTCTGACACTAAAATGTACTGTATTTTCCAAGATGTAGTATGCTTTAACAAACAGAAGAGTCCTTGAGTGACAGCTTTTGTTATCCTTTTGTTTGATGGTGCTGTATTGAAAAATTCAGGTTATGTCTATGTCTTTCTATTTCTGGTTTTGATTTCTCTTCAACAGCACTTCAAGAATAAAAATTGACTCGAAGTATGAATAGTAGAAGTCGGTGGATACAGTAAATGTTAGTCTGGCATTTACTGATTACTTCTGTCTGATTTTTTTTCTGTCTCGCTTGTTGAATGCTTAAATGCATTCCATGCACCATTGTGTTGTTGCAGAACTGGGGAAGTCAACAGATATATTGTGAAGTAAAACATATCTAGTTTGGATTTTTGGGCCAATTATGAAAGTGGAAAATTATAGTCATTCTTGCCTACGCCTTTGGATCTGATCCGTGTGTGCTCAATGGCTCAGCTTGTGTTTTGCTCTCAGTCTGGACAAACAGGATCCATGTGTAAGATTGGCACCTGAATAGCAGGTGGGGCATGTGTCTTTTGGACTCACAAATCAATTATTATCCAATAAATCCAATCCAAAAGCAGGACATTGCTTCCTCTAGAGCTCTGCTGCTTCAATTAGGACAACTTTTCCTGGAGATGGTTTGTTATTGAATGAAAGTGCAGGAAAACTTGTGGTGTGTCACTGATTTATAAACACTGGAAAATAGTGATTACTGCACATGTAAGCACATCCAAAATGCATGAGTTTTCACATTTTGGACTGAAGAGGCTGGCCAAGAAAACAGAGAGGGGAAAAAAAGAGAGCTATATTTATTTTCTCTGATGGGAAAACCATCAACAAATCACCACAGATGGGCAAAACCAGATATGCACAGCCTGGCATGCTGGTTTCCTATGACCGAGGGCACAGCCTGCAGGGGAGAAGTGCTATGCTTTGCACTGCTGGGTCACACCCAGTGGAGCCACCATCTCTCCTACCCTTCCTAAGTCTTGCCTGTGGCTTTCCTTCATCATAACACTCATAAAACCTGACAGTTATAGGTTTCTGAGACTCCTCTCTGTGCCATTGCTGTCTTACTGTCTCTTTTCCTCTATTTCTCTCCATCCCATCGTTCTCTCCCTGTCTAAGGCCAACCTGTAAGCTCTCCAGGACAGGGTAATTCCACATTTTCTTCATAGTAGACGTCATCATTACAAGTTCAAAATCAAGCCAATACATCTGCCAATACACAATTTTAAAGCAGTGATTTAAATGTAAAATGAAAATTAAAATGATAGCTTAGTATTTCTGCATATCCTCTCCCAAGGTCTTACTCTACTAACCTTTACCTCTCTACATATTTCACCACGTAAAAATGACCTAAAATGGCATGAAATTTACAATGAGACAGTGAGCAGAAATTTAAATGAATTGCTCACTCATTCTATGCATAAATAGAACCATAGAAATCCCAGAAGAACGAGTTCAGAAGGGGCTTCTAGAAGTCAGCTCATCTGCTTGTGCCACAAACCAGTACTAACTGCAGTAAGAGCAGGTTGCTGGGGTCCATGCCCAGCTGAGCTCTACACACTTCCCTATCTTTTCTGGGGACTGCTCTGGTGCTTTACACCTCCTATGATGAGGAATTTGTTCCCTGTGCAATCCTAATTGCCCTTGCTGCAGCTTGTGACAGTGGCCTCTTGTCCTTTTGCCTCTGTGCACTGCTGGGAGGAGCTGAGGTCTGGCTTCTCCATTACCCTGGCTATGAAGTAGAACACAGCATGCAGCACCGTTCTTTGCCTTCTCAAGGACAACAAAGCCCAGCTCCCTCAGCCTCTGCTCATACAGAAGTGCTTCCAGACTCTTCACATCTTCAGTGGCCTTCACTGGACTTGCTCGAGGCACCACTTAGACCTCAAATCCTTGCTTGTCCCCACTTCAAGCCTTATGGACCCAGTGGTTTTTCACTTACCTTGTAATTCATCCATTCCATCCACATTTTCTCCTCTTGGCTGCAAGGATACAGGTGGAACAACTGCAGTCTCATCAAGGTTTCACTCTCTGCCAGCCTTTCCTTGGCTTTTCTTCACTATATGTCAGAGGTCAAAGGTATCTGAAAAACAAGAGATATGCAGGGTCTCTCTTCGGGGTCCTTGCAGTCAAGTGCAAACTAACCACTTTAGAGCACTTACTGTTCCTCTCAGAAAGTAGTATTTGCAAAACTGAGTTGTTTGTAAAGATTGATTTTCTGTATGTAGCTCAAGAGCAAGCATATCACAAGATTTAAGTAAGATAAGAAGTGACGCTGTGCTTGATGTGAGGTGCAGGAGTTAATCAGCTGTAGATAAGAACTGATGAGGTTTTATCATCCCCGCCATAGAGAGAATGACTGTGTTTCTTGGCCTCTTGATCACTTCAGAGAGTGAGTGAAACTATATATCAACCCATGTTTATCTGTGCCTGAGAAGTTCTTCAAGAATAAATTGAACTCAGAACTCTTCTTAACCTTTCCCCTAGTTGGGGCTTAAAATTAAGCTCTCCCTCTGGTTTTTGAGCTGCCTCTCTGGCACGCTGACAGCATGTGAAGTATCCCATCTCCTAGCTGACTTCCAGGCCAACACCACAAGTGGGGATGAAGTTATGAAATAAGGAATCTGGATGTTAAACAGAGACCATCTGGCTTTCTTTGCTACAAGATTATGAGCCGTGGTGAGCTGGCACATCTGCATCAAGGTACCCCCTACGTGTACATTGTTGGCTGTAAATTTAGGGGAAGAGAGTTGCTGTTGAAAAATAACAAGTTAATTGTTTTACATTCTTTTATATCACAAATTGAAGTTAGGATAGGATACTCAAAATAGATGATAACTGAGGCAATAGTTCTGTTCTCTCTCAAAATCCAATCCCACCCAGTGGAAGTAAATTATTACTTAGCCTCTAAGTCCACTGGGTTTAAGACAAAACCTTAGAAAGCAAGTTCACAAATACCTATACTAAGAATAGACCTCTGTAAGGAGACTGAAATCATTAGGTAAGAAAGGTTAGGCCTTGGAAGTAAACGACTGTAGGCTTGGAAATTCTGCATATGTTATTCTTTCAGATCTCTTGTCTTGGTATCACAGTCTATTTTTTTTTTCCTAATCCCACCAGACAACCAGCTTACAAATGAAAAACACACAGATGAAAAGCCTATGAAAGGTATTGTTATGAGTTCTGTCGCAGAATTCAGCATCACAGACGCTTCATCAAAGGGCACCAAAAATGAGAAGAAATTGTCAGATGCGAGCAGATCATCCATTGCTTCCCTGGAGAAATGCAGAGAATTCACTTACATTGAAGATGACGCATCAGTACATCAGAGGGACAGTGACGGTACGTTTTATAAAACAGATCACATTTGGTTTCTAAATAGTGCCCATTGCAAAAGAACTATGTGTATCCGACTTGAAATTACATGTTGAACAGGAGGTTCAAGAACATCGCCAAAAGCAATGTTAAGTTGCCCTGCAGACATTTGTGTGGTAGATGAGATTCTCTAGAAGATGATCTTAAATTGTCAGTGATATTAAAGTCATACGAGAGGAGTGTAGAGCTTATTGTGCCACAGAGCATTTGTACTTCTGTAATGAGTGTTTGCACAGAGGTACCAGCATCAGTATCAAATAAATGCTATTTCTGATTACTCCAGTGGATGTGAAAAAAGGCTCTGTGAAGTATTTTAGAAGTTTCCTACGTCTGCCTTTTGCAATAATGGATTAGTGTGTTATATCCTGTATATCATTTAACAATTCCTAAATTAAGAATGTCTAAATATAGATCAGCACAAAAAATGCCATGCTCTCCAGGAATCATTAACATCTTTATTTTGTCATTGATCCTGTATAAAATGGATGTATCTGATACATCTATTAGAATGTACTTAATTTTAATGAAGGATCTGAAGTATTTATTTTATTTAGGGGACTTGTCCTCTAGTCCAGACACTCCCAATTTTCTGAGTTTGCTGACTATCTCAACCATTACTGGCACACAGGTGTGTACCATGTGATGCAAATAACAGATTTCATACTCCTTAAGAAAGCTAAAAGTGAAGGAAATTAACAACAAAAAAAACCCTCCAATCTGTGCTCAATTAATAATGTTAAGGGCTGGATGGAAGCCAAGAAAACCAAAGGAAGCCAGATTTGTGGTTGTCACTGCATACTCAGCTCACTCTACTCTGACAACTTACTGTTTATTCTACATACATGAGGCCAAATCCTGTTTTGTGGTACATGGAGAACCCCTGAAAGCAGAGGAATAGATGAGGAAATTGATGATTATGTTGTTCTGTGCACTCAGGGAGGAGCAGATCCACATTAGTGTCACTAAGTGTGGCCAGTGTGGCTTCAGTGAGCGTTGGACCATGGCTGTTCAGAGCATCATCTCTATAAGCAGATGCCACCAAACAAGAGCAGGAAAAATTAGAGATGAGGCATGCTAGAAAAATTATTAGAAATTCTTCTTTTGTGCTAATTAATCTACTAATGTAGAGAATGAGAGCTGAGGTCATTGTTCTCACTGAGATAAACGCAGTAACGCTGTTTGGCAAACAGCAGGGAAAACAGAGGGGAAAACAGGAGATTGCATCTTCTTTTATGCAGTTTGTGGCTAATTTATTTTCAAATATATAAATGAATGCATAGGAATGGATGTTTAATTGCTAATATCTATTATTTATATACATTACCCCACTTAAAACAGGACCAAAAAGCCTCACACATGCAGGTTTTTCGAAATGTGTTACATCCATTATCACAGTTCATGGTGTGTGCTCTGATGGGAATTTAAAAGCATCTTTACTGCACATCACAGAGTCTGTGCTGAAACATTACTTTATTATTAAAATTTTGTGCTTTTTTTGTGCTCTCTTTCCTGGATGAAGCCCTAAGAATCATATCTATTCTCTCCAGATTACATAAGCACCATTATGGTTAACACATTCAAGGGAAAAAACCTGTTATTAGAAAACAGATCTTTGGAGAGGGAAAAAAAAAATAAAAAATCCTTAATTAATACATAATTTTGAATTCTGTCTCTCACATCTATGTATAGGAAGGAAAATTCATAAACATAAAGAACTAAAAAGAATAGTCTTAATTACACCAAAGACTGCTGAATAAAATCATTACATTTTCTACAGTGTAAATTTCATACAATTAAATGCAGCGGTGTCATCTTATTAAATGTTTCAATTTTATAATTATTTCAGTTCATTTAGTTTGAAAAAAAACATAAGCATGAATTTACCAAGTATCACCGAAATCTAGTCATTCTTATTCGACAGAACTGACTTAGAAGTTAGTTGTGCTTGTCTGAACATAAATAGATCTTGACATATTTAAATAAGTATTAAAATTGATAACATTGGTGATGATATGACACTCAGAAAGAAGTTCAATCATATGCTATTTATTCTTGCTACCTGCCTTAACTGCTTATTTTTTTAAATAAAGAAGCTGGATTTTTTTAAATTTTGTTTTTCAGCAAGAAAGCTTTTTTTTTAAAAAAAAAAAAAAAAAAAAAAAGAGCATAATTCCGGAAACTTCCTGGCAGTGAACTTAATGTTACGTGAGAGAGAAAATGCCACAACAGAACCAATGCAGTTGAATGAGTTCACAGTTAGTCATCCTAGGGCAAGAAATGTGGTTATAACCATATGCTTTCCCGAAAGAACCAATGAAAAGACATTCATATTGTTGAAGGCATTTTTCCCTTCCAAAAACAAGAAGGGGGGAAAAAAAGAAAAAAAAAAAAAAAAGGAAAGGTCTGGGTCTTTGCACTCCAACTGGATTCACACAGTCGGAATCTCACACCTGCTGCACCCGAGCAGCCTTCCCAGATGCTGGAGGCTGAGCAGTGGGAGTCAATTCGTTGATTTTTGAAGGGAACAAACAAAACACGAAGCTTTTACTCATGGTGACCAAGTTTTCAGGAATATTCACTAGCTACAGACACACAACCTAGATGATCTATTTTCCAAACTTTTTCCTCCTTTGAAAAATTGACATTTGTGAATGAAAAGGTGAGAACCCCATTTTGGTGGGGAGGTAGAAGGACCCTGGGCTGAGACTTGATGATCACGCTGCCCTCTGTGAATGCTCTTCTCCAGACCTGCTCTACCTCCCTGTCCTTGGCTAGTCATTAAGCATTTTTAGTGCAAATTCTTGTGAACATGAAAATAAACTCCAGTGTCACATGTGCTGGTGTCATGGTTTTGTCCCAGGCTGCAACTCAGCCCCACACAGCAGCTCATTCACTGCCCTGCTGCAGAATGGGGGAATTAGAAGGGTGCAAGTGAGAGAGCTCATTATACAGGTTAATGGGACAGAAAAGGAAGAAAAATAATAATGAAAAAAGAATTAGAATACACAAAGCAAGTGAAACACATGGCAGTTGCTCACCACTCACCGACCGATGTCCAGTCAGTTCCTGAGCAGCAACTCCTGGTCATTTTCTCCCTAATTTATATACTGAGCATGATGCCATATGGACTGGAACATCCCTCTGGCCAGTTGGAGTCAGCTGTCCCAGCTGTGTCCCCTCCCAGCTTCTTGTGCCTCTCCAGCCTCCTTGCTGCCTGGGCATGCAAAGCTGAAAAGTCCTTGACTTGGTATAAACTCTGCTTAGCAACAACTAAAAAAATCAGTGTGCTATATCAACATTTTTCTCATCCTAAAACCAAAACACAGCATTGTACCAGCTAAAATTAACTCTATCCCAGCTGAAACCAGGACAGTTGGTCAGGCAGAACATACGGCATCACCAACCAGCAGCATTTCCAAACTCCTGCAAGGCTGCAAACCCCGCTCAGAGCATCCCTGATGCCTGAAGCTTACAGCCCAAACACTTAAACAGTATAGAATCATGGAATCATTTAGGTTGAAAACAACCTTTAAGATCCTCAAGTCCAACCATAAATTTGGTTCAAAGTGCTTATTCCTCTGAACTTCACTGCCATAGAATGTTTCCATTCAAATTATTTTAATGCAGCTGTTGTTTTTCCAGACACAAATATCATAGAAAATAAACTTTTCATTTGTCTCTATGGAAGTAGTTATCATCAATGTATTGTTAGCCCACCCTGTGTGCTCTTTTGCATCTCATTTCTGTGTAGCCACACAAGCCTAAACCTGGGTAATCCAGCATGCCCTTGTTCTCATGTCTCCCTGCTTTTCCTCTCTCTTAGATGAATGTGCAACTCTTATCCTGGCCTGCTTGTTCTGCCAATTTTGGGACTTTCTTGTAATGCTGCCTGATACCTGTGAACATTGGTTGACAGATACCTGTTGTCCATCCAATAGATATTACCAGACCTCTGACGAAGACCACGGCAACAACGACTGCAACTGTGACTGCGACATTGATTGCAGCCTTTTAGAGTCCTGCCATGAGACTGGGGAATGCCTGGAACTTGCCATGGAAATTTCTGAAGTCTGCTATCGCTAATAGGAAAACAATTGACAAAATTCCTCAAAACTACCTGAAAGTGAACTGACAGATTACAAAGGAGATTTTTTTTTTTTAAGATATTAATAATAACCAGAGATTTTGCCAATGAGGACTGTGAGCATCTTGCTGCTCCCTCCCTGAAGGTCTGTATATCTGTACCGTTCTGATTGTGTGATTTCACAAACTGCTGAAACCAATAAAGGACAAAAAAGGGTCTTCTCTTTTGCCATAGATGACAACAGAATTCCTAAGTGCCAAGTGTGCCACATGCTTTACCCACTGTCAATGCAAGGCTTTTATAAACCTGTAATTCCTTTAATCACAGGTTTCCCCATTCATAAACACAGGACAAATTAGGACATTATTTTAGGACTGATATATATATTACTTCATCTTCCTAATGGATTCATACCTAAATATGTACTACATATTGTTGGTTATTATAAATAATTTATGATATAACATCATTTTATAATTAAAAATTTATTTATTCAATCTCTTAGAACACACTTATATGCTCAGTTTAGATAGAAAAGAAAATTAAATGAATTAGAAACCATGCTAGTGGTAATTACAGCAAATGTTGCTAAAATCTCCAGTGAATTTTGTGGAGGAAGCATTTTCACAGGGTAGTGCCATTCGACAGTGTATTAATGTGTGTGCCTATGGTTATGTAATAACAGGTTATGCCTATTGTTCATTAGTTATAGGAAAGGGCTCCTTAAGTGTAATTAGCCTAAGTGGGAATTGACTGCATGCTTCCAGAGGAGAATTACACCGTGGATAGCCAGTAAACTCCTCTGCTTTATTTTCATTTCGAGATTTCTGCAAGCAGCAGAATATTGCCACCTATTTTAGTGCAAACAGACATCTCCACCTGTGCACAAAGGATTACAAAATGACAGTATCTATCCTGGCTGTGCTTTCAAACTCCCTCTATCTCTTTTCTGATGGCAGGTCTGATTAATAAAAAGGAAATACATATTGCACATTACACGTATGACAACAAAAGCACATCAATTCAGCTGCCTGAGGGTGCAGAACACAGGTATTAAGCACAGAGGAAAACACAGAGTTGCTTGCTCATATTAGATATTTATAGACTAACACCAGAAACAGTGTTTGCTTTGCACAGGCACTAAAATTTCTCCCCTAAACCCCACTGATCCCAGTGCAGAAGTGCCTGGAGAATCCTAAGGAAAGACCCTGAACAAGAGGCTGGGATGCTAAGCATGGCTGAAATCATTGAAGCCTCTTGTTTATTAATCAGAGTAATCCTGATAGACAAATATTTAATGGGAAAAAAATTCATGTGAATTACCTTTTCTGCCTCCCACTTCTGGAAAATCTATGTCTTCAAACCACCAAAAAGTAATAATTAGAACCACTAACAATCTTTGTAGAGGTGTCTTACAAAGCTTAGTGACCAGAGGACAACAAACCTCAGCAATGCATGGAGCAGCCCAGCACACCTTGTTTCTGTGCTCCTTCCAGGACTTTGGTGGGGAGTAGAAGAGTTTTGTTCATTTTAGTTGTGATGTCACATTATGAGTTGCAGCCGCCTGAAGGAACAAGATCATCCTTCACTGCCACACCAGTGCCAGCCTGCTGGCTGGGTCTGGATCCAAACCCCAAAGGAACTACCCACTGCCATTTAGGAGGCACTGGTTTGGGACACCCACCCTGGGCTGGGCAATGTTGAGTTTTAATGGTCCAGTTTCCATTCTCCCACAGATTTTCGATCTTAAATTTTCCAGTACTGAGCCTCATAACTAAACTCTCAGTGCAACGTATCAGGCCACAGAGCCTTGGATCATTCTATCCTTTCTATCACAGGTTATCCTTGGCAAAGTGGCATGTGGGTGTGTATGAATAAAAACACTGACTTAAGGCACTTAAGAGTCAGAAAAAGGGAAAATTTGGCCCACATACCATTTCTTAGAGAAGTACCAATAGAGATGCCCGTTGGCAGTCCTTGCTCTTGATGCAGCTGCCCAAAAGGGAAGATTTCATGTGCAATGGCTGGAAGGAACCCAAGAGACGAAACCAGGGGGTGGCATACCCCAAAATATCAGTGTGGGACCTAGAGATGGAGAGTTTGTCTTGCAAGCCAGGATGTCTTGTTTCAGTTTTGAGCCTGCAAGGCAATAAGCATTGACCACACAGGCATCACCCATAGCAACTGGGGTCTCCATTCAGCTGTGGAGCTGAATTAAGGACTACTGGCACAAATATGGAGTTTTTTTCAACTGTTTTCCTAGGAATTATTCTTCAAAAGATCTTTTTTTATCATGTTGTAACCCATAGGTTGGGATACTGAGGTCATGTCTACTATAGGGCATGGGTAAGGTCAAAGACAGAATTACAGTGGTCATAGCCATAGCCATGGCTAGACAGGATGTCCCAACAACACGAGTGGAATCACACTGTGGGATGTATTGAGAGCTGCTGTTGTAGTGAATGGTGGTATTTTAAATAACACAGCAATATCTCCTTGCCTAAAATGCACAATGGCACATTGCTCAGTTTCCTGCTGTAGGAAGTAGGTTTTTAGAGACCTTCTGTATGAACGATAAAACCTTGAAAAATGTGTTATTTCATACAATGCAGCAGAAGCAGCAGCTTATGATGACTTTCTTTTCTGTCATAGAATTGTTAATTGCAACATTGTGTTTTCATGACATTAGGAACATTTTAATATATTGACACCAGAGAAAGTCAGTCTGACTTTTCCATTAACTATTCCAGAAACTGGGTTTCCTCTTTGAAAAGCCATCCTATTCCCACACTAAGCTGAATTCCTAGGGCAGAAAAATACCCATTTATCAGATTTGAACATGGGTAGACATTCCAGTGAAGCAGAAACATTTGGAACAATTCAAGGCTGTCTCTGTATTTTCTGTTTACTGGGAAGGAAGGTCTGAGCGCCTGAGTAGGAGGCGTTTGGGTGGATGGCTGTTCGGAACATGTTGGACTCAGCTGTGCTCCCAGGAGATGTCAGTGTGTGAAACCAGCTCCTCAGAACAACAAATAGAAGTTACCATTTTGCAAACGGGAACATCGCTCCGACACGACGCCTCTCCCTCCTCAGCACCAGGAATGCGCCAACAGATTGGCTGGGGGAAGAGAGAGACAGAGATAATAACAAAGAGCTGTATTGCTGCCTTCTACAGGAGGGGCCCATGGGATGCTCTCTAAGGATCTCCTCTCGGAAATGACCCAGCAGTCTCACCCTTGAGGGGAACATGTCTTTTCACCTCCTTTCCCTGTGTTCTCAGAACACAACACAGATTGGGATGTAAACTTTAGGGAAACTGACGTTTGCTAAATAAGGGAAAGGCCTCAGGGTGCTTCCAAAAGATTAAAGATGAGTTATCTCTAAGGAAATTAAATTCTCTGACTGACCGTGAGCCATTCTATAATGTTGTTCTGGTGCCTTACTCTTCATGCACACTAAATGAGGGGCTGAAAAAAATTATTCTATGTACACCCCCAAATATAGGGCTGGAGCATATTATATTACCTCATTTAACTTTCCTCTGCTTCCTAAAGCATTTTAATGATCCATACTCTCTCAAGAAATCATCAACTAGAACAATCATCTTCCAAATGTCAAGACAATGCACAACTCTGCCTTAACTCCAGTGCTGCTTAGGGATTCAGGATGACTACTACAGCTGAGCTCTAGAAGACTTCGGTTCTCAGGAAGAAAGCAAAGTACAAGAACAATCAAAATATTTGCAATTGTATTTCTCCTACTATGCTTATACAGTATCAAAAAAAGTTCAATAATGTTGGACTAAGAATGTATGTATCTATTAAATTTCTCTTTTAATTACATGAAATGGGTGATTCCATTGCTTTCATCTTCATCTATTTGGATTCTCTTAAATGCAAGGTAAGTTTTCTATTATGCAAGAAAATGAGTTTACCAAGCAGACTGGGATTTCCAGGCACTGCTCCACTATAATTCACTGTAACTGAGTATTAATCATGATTAATAATCTATCATTCCTGTGGCTTAAAAAAAAAAAAAAAAAAAAAAAAGAAAAGAGGGAATTATTGAGAAACTGCACTTTGTCTTAGCATAGCTCATATAATTGCACAATGGAACAATTCTATGGAATTCATTATTCTCCTGGTAATGATCTAGATTTCCTTAACATTGCACACAAATGGGAATCATTGCCATCTGATGGATGTTCCGTGGCCTGTGCAGAACGTGTTGGTGGGTGCAAGCCAGTTCATAATGGGGGTGTGCCCATATCACAAAAAACACCATTATAATTGGTTCCCTTAGGAAAAATGCCAAGGTCTGAGAGCAAACAGAGCACTTTCTGTCCCAAGAGCTCACTCTTCTGTGGTCAGAGTTGAAGCACAACAGAAAGAGCAATGCTGAACTGCATCTGTTGCCTCTGTAAAGGGCTACCTCTCCTGAGGTAGCAGTTGGCATCTTGGATCCTCTGTATAAATAAGGACAAAATTCACTCTAAGGCTCACACTGATGCCTCTTCCCCCCACACTCATTAAAGTCGTCATGAAGGTTGTGCAAATATAAAATGGAACAGAGATGGTCATTGACACAGTACATAATTTGTCCTCTTTCTGAGTGTATCCAGAAAAAAATAGGTTGTCACTAAAAGAAACCTCATTTGAAATCTGAGAAATCTACAAATCAGAAAATGCTGGAAGCCACTGACTTACCATCTCCCAGTGCTTTCCAGTGGTAAGCCACTCTTCCCCTAGTGTGGAACAGGGACTTCCAACAAACCAGTTCACAAGTTAATTGACAATCTTGCTTATAAAAAGAAAAGAGAAAAATGAAGTTATCTCATGGATATTTGGTTGATGGCCTTCCTGAGCAAAGCAGTTTAAGTAACAAAGTAATATTGGAAAAGCCTTATTAAAGAATCTTACAAATCAAACAGTCATCCACATGCTCATACCACAGTATATTGAAGTGACCACAGTACAAAGAGAGGAAAAAATCCTGCTTTATACAAATACACAAGAAAATCACCATCAATATCATTAAAATGCAGACTCAATTTATATTGCCAGTTTTGCCATGATTTCTACAAAGTAAAAAATAATGCCAGAGAGCAGTGAAGAAAATATTATTAGATCAACTGTATAAAAAGCATGAATGATTCCATTAGCAAGCACAGCTGAGAAAAGACAGGATTTAAATCAAACCTAAATATGATAAGACTATACAGCCAAACTGACATGTCCGTTTTAGAAAACATACAGAAGAAGCAAAACAAAAGTAGAATTTTGGGTTTATTCCATATTAACAGCATTTAAAAACCTGATGGAAGCATCCTATCAGCTCCTCAATTTTATACTGTATTTGTTGTAGGTAAGTCACAGATGTGCAGATAATTTAGAACAACACCCTTTGTTCATCTTTATTGCAGTATATTTGCATCATTCATCCCCTCAGAGAGTCAATGTGCTGTATCACTTGATGCAGTCATCACAAACTCTTTATTGAAACAGCAAAGCTGCCTACAGAACCACAATTCCACCTCCTAAAAACCTTTGGGGTGTTGTAATGTAAGACACATTACAGAGAGAGTGAAACAAAGTGTACCAAAGGTTGGTGTTAAATGGGACAGTCAATTGTTTAAAATAAAAGTATCAGGTTTTCTAATCTGTTCTCTTTTGGAACGGGAGAGTTCAGCCTCCACTTCATGAGACTTTTCATCAAAAATATAGCTGGAAAAATCTTTCTCCAAGAAGCATTTTTTGGATAGTACCATGTCTAACTAGGTCTACTGCATATATATATATATATAGAGAGAGAGAGAGAGGTAAAAGGAGCAGAAAGAGGTGAGGTAGCTTTGGGTAATGTAACTGATAGCAATTGTTCCTAGGTTGTCATCTGTGATTGTTCCAAGGAACAGTTTTCTCCTGTCGGGGTAATTTTTGTGATTTCTCCTGCGCCAGAGGAAAATGAGCCATGGGATGAAAGCAGGATGAGCCTGTGCCCCAGCTCCTGGAGGTTTCTGTTTCCTCACTCACTGCCCACTCCTGTCCTTGTTTACATCCAAATGGTCTCTCTGATAGAAGTTTCATTTGTAAGGGATTTCACCACAGTTCAAAATCAGGAGTGGAGAAGGATGCACATCAGTATTCATCTTCTCAAAGATATAATCAAATATTAATCCATTTAAACCCCTTGATTTTACTATGCATTTCAATTTTTCCTGTAATCTATAACCTGTACACACCATAAAGTCATCGCTGAAAGGGGAAGCTGGAAAAATCCAGCTACCTTTCCAAATGGAACTCAGAATATGTATTTTTAGCTACATTAAGCCAACTGCATGCAGCTCTGCACACTTATGTAATTCCAACATAAAAATAATCCATAATATTCCAGAGGAACAAATCCAATTCTTAGTCATATAAATTTTCATATAAGTCCATCAAAACGTATTCCAAAAATGTCTCAGTCTCTCTGAGTGCTAAAGTTGGAACAAAAGAGCGAGTCCTTTAAAATGCCTTTGGAGCTTCCAGGGATGTTAAATCAAATTGCCCTTAGCATAGCACTGATCCACAAAGGTATAAGTCATTGAAAATGTATTTTACCTTTATACAAGATATACTGTAAGAAGTTTATCGTGGCACAGTAAAGTCAGATCTAACTTGCTTCATACAAATTTCAGACAGAAAGAAATTAACCTTTGATGCTTCACTTTGACTAATCAGGACAGAAAAATGTGTCTTCTCATTACAGACAGATGATATTATATTTAATACTATGACACAGCATGATATGATATGATAAAATGTCCATTTGTGCACTTGGGTCTATATGTGTGCATAGAAATCCACATTTAGACTCTCAGATATTCATAGCAATGTCTCTGTGTTCCAAGAAACAAGAAAGGATGGAGAGTAGGCAAAGATTAATTGTGGTAGAAACCTTCTTAAGACAAAGCCAGAATCAACATTATTTGTTAATACCCTTAGAAGCTGTATAATTATCCCATCTAAGGCTGAGGAGAAATTTTCCAGTGAAACAATTGTTCGTGACAGAGGGATCACTTGCTAAAGTAAATCTTGCAGCGTCATGGACAAGGTAGTGTTGGCAACTGCTCATTTCCCTGGAGGGCTTTGGCAGTCCAGAGAAAGAGGAATGACCAGGGCCTTGCCTGAGATCCTGGGAAGTCTTGGAGATGCAGGTCAAACCTCTGTTCCATTTCATTAAAATATAAAGCGAGAACTAGAACTGAAACCTTTCATTTTTTTCCAGAAAGAGTTTTCTTTGCCAATCCTTCTACATGAGTTTTTCCATTTCCTAAAACCTATCTGAATCAGTATTTTAATTCAAACTCCAGTATCTCTGATGGAATAAAACCCCCTTAAGTGCAATGTCCCCATCACAACCAGTGTTTTGTAGGCACGGGAAGTATGACATAGAGAGCTCCTAGTATTAAAGACAAAAGAGGGAGTACTACAGGACTGTACAGTCTGCCACAGAAAAACAGAACAAAGGGACCAAGGACAGATTTTTTCCCTCTGAGAACTTTATTTCTCCAGCTAGAAATCTGATCTGCAGCAAGGGGGGCCAAGGGACAAGCCATGTTTATAACACAGCCAAGGATGCCGATCCCTCGGCTCAGTCCCCCGGCACACTCAACACTCCTAAGCTACATCTGCTCTATAAAGGTCCAAGAAAACTTAAGCAGCCTTAAAAAAAAAAAATTTTTTTTGCAATGGCACGTCTTCTTAACCAGCATCATGGAAAAGTCATGCTGCTCTGCATATAGCCTTCAGGATTGTGTCTGTAACACTTGAAATCCTGCCCAAGTCTGGCTCCGCTCGCACTAACAGGTACTCTGTGTGCTTCTGCATCTTTTCCTACAAGCAAATGTTGCAAATTTCCTATTGCGACAGCTGTAAGAGGCACTCACTTTACTCTGTTTTTCCTTAACACTCCCGATTCCTTTTATATCTAGTTGGGAATATACTCAAGCGCTAATGGCACTTGTTCAGCCATCCAGGGAAGGCGCAGCATCGCCTTTCTAGCTATTTGTATTTCTTCATTTTGGCAATCTGAACTTTGCCAAGATCCAAACGCCTGATATTTAACTTAAATCCATCTCTGTTAAGGTCAGAAGGCACCAGCAAAACTATCTGGCAACATAAGATTGGCATCTACTTGGAGAGAGGAGGTTTTAAATCAGTCATTCCTACCTCTTACTCCTGCAAGTAAGAGGATTCCAGGTGCCAGATAATTAAGTCACCACTGACAGATGAGACAGGTGATAGACCTGCATCCTTATGCTATCTCTGCTAGTTTGGTAACCTCAAGGGATGTGGCTCACACTGCACGATAGTGATCTACAGCTGCTGGTGTTTGCTAATCAGTCAGTACAGGCTCTCCTCTACCCCTGATGGAAAAGTCCCAAGGGGCTGAACAGAAATGTAGCTTTTAAGGTTCCAAAGACATCATTTCATGGAAAAGGACTTGCTCTAGGGTTTCAGACCATGAACACTTTCAGCTGTCAGCCCTATGGGGTGGTTCAAGGTGTAGGGAACAGCATCAGTGCACAATGGCAAATAGTCCAAACTGTCTTGCAAGCCACTTCCAAATCTTTGAATCCATGAGGGAAAAAGGGCTTGAGCAGTATACGAAGAAATTACATTAATAAACCCTGTGAAAGCCTTTGGTAAGGCAAAGCAAGGAGAACTGCAGGGGAGCTCAGGGAGTGCGGCAACAGCCAAAAAATTCAGGAACTCCTTCAGCAAACAGGAGAGAGACATACCACCACCCAGGCAGGTCTGACATCAGGGTTTTGAACAGGAGCCTCCAAAGTTTTATTATGAGGCTCCTTTTCGTAAGGCAGGGCACAGCAAATACTCCATTTAAGGCTTCCGTGGAGTAGAACCAGAAATATCCAGCCTTGCAAATATCCTCCCCAGCCAAGCACAGAGCCGAGACATGCAAAATGAGCGCCCGTCAGCTCCGTGCCAGCGCAACAGAAGGCAGAAGTGCTTCAAGGAACTTGTGACAGGTTCTCTGGATGCACCAATTCGAGACGGGCCAATCCCTGCTTGAAATGTGCAAACTCTCACACTCCTTGGCATGACCGCACAGCCAAAATGCACATTTTTTAAAGGATTCAAAGAAAACACGACCAAAGGGACAGGAACGCAGAAGAGTTTGGCAATGGGGAGCAGATGCTTCCTAGGGAGGAGACAGGACTTAGTTCGAAAAAGGTTTGAGGGAAACTTTATATATAGAAGTTGAATGAAGTTGCTGAAGTCTGTTTTATGGCAGAGTATCTAACTTACAGGGAGGACTGTACCCTAAACAGTCACACCTAGAAAAGCAACTCTGTGGAGATTCACTCAGGGGAGTGAGGCAACTTAAATGGTATAAATATCAGTGCTCTGGTTTACCTACAGCAGCTGCTGCTGGCAGCCACTGCTACCATCCATCACAACCCAGGTTAGCCAGGTTTTGTCATCACTGTTCTTTAACAATCCCTCTGGAAGCCCAGAGGTGACGCACCAAGAATGCCTACAGCCAGAGCATGAGCTGGTGTGTGGGGCTGGCGTGGGAAATATTGAGAGAGGGGATCAAAATACATATAAGGCACAAACAAAAAGTGCAGAGACACAAGATGAACTCCAAAGTTGCTGGCAAGGGAGAGAAATATTACCAGCAGTCACGAGGAGGGAGGTGGTACAGTCCAGGCTTGTTCCTGGCTAGTGAGATACAGCTTTTGGTTGAACTTTGAGAACTGTAATGGTGCCAAGCACAAAATGGAAAGAAAAAGAAGGACAGGCTGACTTGTGAGGGATGGAGTTTCTTACATAAAAGAGCTATAAATGGCAGGTTTGAGGGAAAATGACCTAGGATAGAGTAGAAAGTCCTACAAGGGAAGGAAGAGAAAGAGCATCACTATTCTCCTTTATTGCACCAAAAAAGGGCTTGGATCCATAGACAAGTATAAAATACTTTATTCCAAATGGACATCAGTTACATCTTGAGCTGAGCCTTTGCATCCTTCCATTAAAAAAAATAAGACACTTGCAGTTCTCTGGGCTTTAGCCCTTTTCCTACTGGTGTTAATTTTATTTTTCAGGCTGAACAAGATCACTCCTCGTTCACATTTTAGGGCCTCCTCATAAAATTAGCCTGGGAAATAAAGACAATTGGACTGAAAAGTTTTGGACTTGCCTTGGCTTTGGGACACTCCAAAAAGCCTTATGTTTCCTTGGAAATACTCTCCATTTGACCAAACTAAACCTACTCTATTTCCACTAAGTATCACAAGACTGTACCTCCTTCCAACGGGACCAAAGAATTTCCTTCCTATAAAGTTGGTTTTAAAGACCAGCTGCACTCCCAAGGCTCCAGCACAGCCTGCAGCCTCCAGCACACCCCATGCCAAAAACCAGCCTCCCTATGGACTCACAGAGGCTGGAAAATATCTTGTGCAGAGAAGGGAAAAAAGCTAAAAAATGCCAAGGAGTTTTGCCAAATGCTTTCTGCTTCCTCTCACTTAGGACAAATGCTTTGCAGTCTTCTGCAGGGGACATCAGACCCTCACAGGTCAGCCCAAACCTGTCCTTTGCAAAGGGCAGCTGATTTTGAGTTAGACAGCTGTGCCTTAGCTCCTGCAAGGTGTCATCCTCAAGCTGAAGTGAGGGTTCCTGCTAACAACTGCCAGCGTGGACTTGGTCCTTCACATCCACAGGTGAAGCAGAGGATGGACAAGCATCCTGAAGGCACAGGATAGATGGTCCCAGCCATCCCACAACCAACGGGTTATCCCTTCCCAAGTGCCTGCCCTCATCCTTCACATCACCTCCCTTGCTTTGTGCAGGCACGAGTACAGAATCTGGCCCAATAACGAGATCCAGAACCATCACTTCTGACATGGGGTTGACTTTTGTCAAAACCTATCACTACAACTCTGTTTCCCGACTGTTTTGAACTTTCTTATGTACAACATTGAAGCCTCAGATTTGTCAAAACATGCAAAGGTGCTGCCAGAGGCTGAGCAACTCATTTTAGTCCCTTTACAAAACCATTTTAAGGAAAGAAACAACATGTCAGGGCAATGCCAACAACTGACTGTACCAACAAGGAGAGATTTGACGTACCTTTCTCTGCTGCAGTGACTGTTATAATAAAAGACAGCAGTGCATTAGTGAAAGATTTATGCTCGTATTTCAACAATGGAAAACATGAGCTTTACTGTATTCTCATTCACAGTGAGACAGGCAGCGAGGGCATGTCATGTAACACTATTTCCAGGAATGATGTTACAATTGAAGAAATGCTGATTTGCTGGTACAGTAAGACAATTCCTGGAAGCAGGAGAGGCTCTTGTATTATTATCATTGCAGAGGGAGAATTTGACTGTACAGCCTCTTACCCTGAGCTGTTTAGGAGGGACATCTCTCCTGTTCCTGGAGGGTGGGGAGAAAAGGTGAGCCAGGAATCCTGGGAATGCTGCCGCTTTGCCGTGGCCCCCTCTGTGTGACAGCAGCCTCCCTGGCACCATCAGAGCCCTCCATGCCAGCAAGCACAAGTGCCAGCTAATTGAATTTGCTAATGATACATTCTCTTGAAACCCTTCGCGCTGATCCCACCATTTTGCACTTGCAATTAAATTACAAGCACCAAAAAAAAAAAAAAAAAAAAAGAGGAAGGAAAAAAAATACCATGTGGTGTCATTTGACATTTAGATGTCAAAGTAACTGATTGACAGGGAAAAAAAAAATCAACAGCAAAAGGCCCATTCCTGCCAAAGCCAGTAGGGGGGTTGCCAGCGGCGTTGGGAAGAGCAGGATTGGGGCTGTCACAGGCCAAGAGGGTGAGGCAAAGTGGTGGGTGAGTGGACAAGCAAACTCTGTGCCAGGTTATTCTGGCCCTGAGAGATGCAGAAGGAAGGAATCATCCACCTTCAGGAGTATACTTCTCCATCCCTTGTCCTCCAGCACAGGGGTTTGGGACCCTTGACAGGACAAGACCCTGAGACCTTCATGGAAGGGTTGTTCCATGAAGAGCCTGGGAAGATGGGGTTCTCCCACCTTGTCGGGAGTTTTGACCTCTTGGTGTTTTTTCTGCCTCTGTTCAGGATGAAGAAAGGAGGGATTATAAAAAAAAACAAAAAAATTCTCTGCTGGAAAAAAAGCAGAGTTAAACAAATCACTAGTTTTGATCATTTTGAAAACTTTTCTTCAATTTTTTACCTTACAGATTTCTTACTATTTTTAACCTAAAGAGGAAAGTAATGACAGTTTCAAAGAAAAATGAAAAATTTAAAAGTCAAAATGTGGACAGGTTCTATATTTTAAAAAATCTTTTTTTTACCCCAAAACTTTTCAAACTGAAGATATACACCACAACGGCCCCTCCTGCAAAAAACCTCAGCAATGTTAAATACATTTTTCCAATGGGAATAAAGGTTCAAACCCAGTTTTCTGGTAAATCGAAGGAGTGAAAGCTGCCTGAGGGTCAGTGAGGTTGGAAGTGGACTGCATCCTCACTCCCACAGCCTCCATCAGCATCTGCACCTGGTCCAGAAGTGCAAGGGTGCATCTGGGTTGGGAAAGGGAAAAGATAAAAGAGAAAAAAGGGAATTGCAGGTGCGTTTTTTCTCTTTCACAGACCTCACCTGGGTGTTGGGTAAGTAATTGAGATTGTGTGTCACCCACTGCAGGCAGCCCCAGGTCCACCCTGACAGTGCTCATCTGCTGGAAGGTGCAAGTAACTCTAAGAGAAGAATAAAATACAAAATTAATAATGCAAAATTAAAGCTCTCTCTCCCTCAAGCTCTCTTACACACTGTCCATGGCAGACACAGCACATCAGGGAGCTTTCTTGCCTGCCCCATCTCCCACAGACCCCACATGCTGTGGGTTTTGGGGGCTCCAATTCAACCCCCCACAGACCAGCACTGGCATTTGTGTGTTTTAATGGAATGGACAAGGTATGGATGTGGAGTTAAAAATAAAGCTTTGGGGCTTTTTTCCTTCTTTAGGTGCAGGTGGGGCTATAAAACCCTGTTAGCATGAGTCAGAGAGCCAGACTTGGCAAAGCTTTGCTTGCTACTTTAAAAACAGAGCACTAATTAAATCAAGTAACAACAAGGAAAAAAAAATATCTCTTTTTTTCCAATAACTAATCCAGCCTGAAATGAATTAAAAATATTTTACCTGGACACTATTCATGTACAGAATAAAGAAAAAAACATGCCTTAAAAAAAATTCTTGGCAAAAACCTAATGCAAATTATTCTAACATGAAAGTGCAGACTCTTTTTCAAGCATTTTAGATAGATTTAATCATGAAGCTGAAAGCCTCTTCCTTCTCTGAGGAGAGGCAAGATGAATAGCCCTCGTTTGGGTGTTCTCTCTTTGGGTGTAGGGGAGAGAGGATGGGACTATCAGAGTTATTCTGAGTATCCCACTAACAGGCAAAAATGTATCCTTTATCTTCCAATATATGGTTTACATCCCATTATCCCTGGGAGTGGGTTTGTTAAGGTGATGTTACAGCAGGAGTTTAGAATTTGGGCTGGTCCTTTATCCCCTGCATAGAAGTTGGCCTTCTTTGGGAGATGCTGCTCTGCCCCAGAATTGTCCCTGACACAGAGATGCTGAGTTGGTCCTTGCAGCACATCATACAGGTACAACCAATCTTGAAGATTTTAATAGCCATCACAGGCAGTTCTCTCCACAGATGTTCCAAATTCATGTAAAAAATTCAGGAAAATGAGGTCCATTAAAACCTGAATCGATGCAGAAAAACATTCATACTTCCAGAACTCCACAGCTCCTTGGCTCTGTCTTTACAGATTTGCTTCCAGGGTTGTTTTTTTTTTCTCTTCCTAATGGTATGTTGTTTATTAAAAAAAAAAAAAAAATCTTCAGAAATGTCAGTACCAGCAAGACACAGAAAACTAGTGTGAAAAACACTCAGTAAAAAATACTGGGATGTGACAGGAAATAATCTATTTTTAAAAAGCAGCTAATTCCTCCTGAGCACACCACACTTGCAGAATTAGTTAGCAACAGTCAGGCTTCACACAGGAGTCACGGGACAAAGCTATACCATTGTGCAGGATATCATGGGATGCAACTTGCCTATAAAATTACTTGGGGCAAAACGCTGCCCAAATCCAGCTCAGTGTACATGACAGTCATGCCATTAACTCCAACAGAAACCTGCTCGCTGGAATAAAACAAGAGGGACTTGCCAGGCAATTTCTATCAGTGCAGTGAGCAGCAACAGATACAAAGTGCACAGCCTGCAGTTATTCACTCTGGAAATTTAGTTTTATTGGGAGCTATTTACAGAAATATCTGCAGCTGCACATTTGTGGATGTTCAGACCAGCCTGGACCATGGAGCCCATCCCCAGGCGCGGTCCCGAGCGCCGCTGAGTCACACTGGCTCCTCTCCCCATCATCATCTGCTGCAGCCCGTGCTCTGTGTGCTATGTGCAGGCTTGTACCTGCACCCAAACCCTTCCAGTAACTTCAAGGACAAGTTTGGTTGCCAAATAAAGTGATGTCAGGTCTGCTGAGCTGGGTGGGTGGAAGTCACACCCTGTGCCATGGCTGCATCACCCTTGAAGCCTAAGCATCAATCCCATTACTGGCCATTAAGATTCCCAGCTGGTTGGAAGGAAAATAGGCATGTATTGGTATGTAGGGTTGTTCAGGGGAAGGAGGAGGCACCAATCCTGATCTTCTGGGAGGTGTTTTTATGGGTCAAACCTGGTTTGGGTCCAGGTCACCAATGCCTGGGACCCACAGCCACAGCAGCCCCGGTGGGCACCATGCCAAGCCCCATCAAAACTTGTCCTCATTGTCCCAAGTAAGCCATGTGAACACGGCTCTACGATATTTCTGCAGGGAACAGAGAACTCAAGGACCATACCTGAAATTACATAGGAAAGGTAGAGCCAGTTGAGACTTTCCAAATCCCATCCTTGAATCTTTTCACTGAAGGCATCTTTTGTTTTTTTTCCAAGTGCTCATTTAAATTACATGTAATAAGATAGGCACGTCACATTTTGTTTATAGAAGTTTACTGTTCAAGTCAGTAGGGAAAATAAAAATCTATCGACTGTGGATTTTAAACAATAAGAACACAGATTTTTTTTTATTAGCACTTCATTTCACTGCAGACAGAAACATCTCTGACTATCATTGTTGTTTACTGTTAAAGGCACAGCTCCTACTGCCTTTCCACACATAGAATATTCCCATGGCAATCAATGGAAGTTTAGCATAAAGAGCAAAATATACTCCATCATGTTGTCTCTCTATATAGTAAATGCTAATTTCTTGCCAACTATAAACTTGAAAATTTCTTGCAGTACATTGCAACACAAACCTATTCTCAGTGTGTAATTTAGATTCTCAGGATGTGTACATTCCCAGTGGAGAGTCATTTTTGTGTGTGCGCGTGTGTGTGAGTACATCTATAGAAGAAATGAAATGTTAATGAGTTCTCCATCTCTGTTTCTTTACTTGTTAGCTTTTCCTACTAGTTTTCTTCTGCCCTTCAGAGTGCTAATTGTGCCTGTAAAAGTCCAGGAAATTTGTGTCATAAATAGTTTCTGCCTATTATAGCCAATGAAACACATACTGAGACAAATATATGGAACTGAATCACAAGTTATTTCACTGAAGTCAATGGGGTTACTCTGCATTTTGATTTCGATTTGGCAAAGCATGTGGTCTAAAGTTGGTCTTGGAGACAGGAATAAAATTAAGCACACGCATACATACTTGTCTGGGGCTTTTTTCTTTTAAATTGATTCCATACAGGGAGCAGAATTTAGCTAAATATATTGAATATAGTTTCCTTCTGATTTTCATCACTACAGATAATAGCTTGTATTAGGAAAAGTGTGCCATAAATATCACACATTTGCCGGAGAATGGGCAACTAGGAAATATTGACGCTGCACTTGAGTCAGGAGTAGTGCTGATTTTGATGGCCAGGTTACTGCCATCTGGCCATTAATTTCTCTGGTATGTTGGCAAATAATCTGCTTTTCTGCGTTAACTAATTAATTTTGACTCAAGGATCAAAAAAGAAAAAGTCCTTTGGATTCTCAGGAGTTCAAAAGTACCTCTGTTTCTTTGCCTTTGCCTGTTTCCTAATATTCAGGGTGTGTCACTCTCTTTGGTGGGTCTATTCAACTCTTAAAACTAAATTGCTCTTTTTTTATTTTTCATGTGTTACAGAACTGTGTGCATGTGTGTTTTTAAACAAGGGCACCTGCATAAAAAATGTCTATCCTCATTAGATCCATTTTCTCAATTAAATTCAAGTTTCTATGTCCAAAAGACATAAATCTGGGTATCGATTTAGTCATAAAATAATGGAACTCCCAGCAGTCTTCTAAACCCATTTTACTTGGATGAATGTATAAGCTTTTAAAATATCAAGTTATTCCAGTATTTAATACATATAACTGCTTCCAGAGGTCTGAAGGCAATAAGGCATATCTTCCCCACTCCATTTGAAACGCTGCAGTGAGAACTAGCCAGTCCCTCACTACTGGTTTTAAGGCTTTTGACAATTTTACTCAGTGTGAGTTTGATACTTTCTCAACAGGGGCTATATCCCCCGAAGCCAAAATCAATAACCTATCAAATCAAAGCTCTATAAAATACCAATGGGCTCTCAGTGGTTTGCTCCCATAAATACAATTCAGCTCAACTCTACGCTTTTGAAACAGGCTGTTTCTACATTTATTGGCCTCTTCCAACAAGTTAACTGTATCAGCAATGGATACTTCCAAAAATATCTTTTTAGGCAACAAATAATGATCAGTTCCTTGTAAAATAAAGAATAAAAACCAATTCCACTTACCTGTATTCAGGGAATAACTCTGAATCTGCTGGGGGATTTTTTTCCAGAACTTGGCTACCCCAGTGCATCCTTTACCTTGTTCAAAGGACATACACGGCTGAGTGAGTATAACCTCTGTGTGGTGATAGCAGGAGCCTGATAAAGCATTTAATTTTTTTGTAGTCTTATTTTGGGTTAAACTGGATTTCACAGTACACAAATCAATGTTAGTAAACAAGCTTTGAGGTACATTAGCCCCTTACTCAGCCTTGATTTTGCTCATGGCAGTTTGAAAATATAAGAAGAATAGTAAATTGAAGAAAATCTTTAAAAACACTAGTCTATTTTATTTGTATCTTTTCCACTCCTCACACTCATATTGAAGTTGATGTTTGATAAAACAAAATCTCACAGCGATGAGCATTTTATGAGCAAAGAAATCTCTAACAGTGCAAGAAGTAACTTACCTTGCTAAATCAAGCAAATTCCCATACAATGTTTTTCCCCGGCTGACAGAGTTTAGCAAACAAACCTGCCCTGCATAATATAACAAATACTTTTCTAGTAACGTTTCAAATTTGTTGTGACTGGGAGGTGTTCGCTCTGTTGATGAAAGTTGTGGTTCCTTTCCTTGCCTTGCCTCTAACACCACAAGCTCAGTTCACTGCCATGTTATTCCAGGATTTGCACTGCTACACAACTGGGGCAAATCACCTGCACTGGTGGTTTTCAAATTATTTCAGAAGAATTGAAGTGTGAAGCTTCACTGAAATTGCACACACCCAAAACTGAAGTAATGTGGTGATGAATAAACCTCCAAATACAAGTATTTTGATTATTAATGAGTATGAAGAACAATTACTCCTAGCAGTTCCTTATATACCACCTTGAGTCCTGCTCAGCAGCAGGAGTAGCTTCTAAATATAGTCTTGAGGTCAGCATGTAAAAAATGTAAAGTGTGGCCACATTTCAAAAGTGGTTGTATATCATAAATCAAAATTAATACCTACCACTTTCATTCAAATTAGTGTCTTTTGGCTCTGCCTCTCCTCTCTTCTCTCTGATTAATGTTTTTCACCTAAATATAGTGAGGTAGTTGCTATTTTTTTTTCTCTGAATGGCATTTACATAGTTCCCTTTCAGCAAACATCACAGGAACTTATTTCTCTGTTGATCTCTGGTGTCCTTCAAAAAAGAGTTCCCTAATACAACATTATTTCAAACAGGTTCTTGTATTCTTGACTCTGTCCTACAAAATTAGTAAGCACATTTTCTCTTACGTTAATTAATAAAAAAGTTAGAGTGATTGTTCTGACCCAATAATATCATCTGGAAAAATCTCCTTCCACTATTAATTCCATCTCTGCAGCCAGAAAGGACAATGGCCAGATTTGGAGGGCTGAGCAGCTGCCGAGCAGGACCACAACCTTTGTTTCATACCATCTCTTGTTTTGACCCCTGCTTTCTGGTCACTGGAGAGATGATTGACTAAGTGCACAGGGAAGTCCATTTTTAGTCTGCTGGACTGGAGCACGGCATGACAAACTGTGATGTCTGAGTTTTGTGTTACACCATCTGGCCTGCCATTTCCAGAGCCTCACATCAGAGTCCTGATGATGTATGTTTAAGCTTGGCACTATCATTTATCTCGTATCTTGTGTTTAAACAGATGCAAGCTGAATATAACAGAAAAGGAGACCTTGATGCAGGAGTCACTGCAGAAAGCGATGCTCTTGAGCTGTCTACAGACTCCAAGATTAAGTGTAAAATCTGACAGGGAGGATATGTATTAAAAATACGTGTTGACAGAATGATTTAACTAATATTTTAAAGGCAAAACATCAACTGAATTTCCATATCATTTATAATGTTAGTGAACAAGGTACTACAAAGCAGGCTATCCCCTTCTGTCACCATCATCTTATTCACAACTTTATTTTACAGATCAAGAATGTTTTAATAAAAGGAAGGTCTGGGGCCTGGTTTTCAGCTGCTGTACATCAACCCAGCTACACTGATAGCATGGGGGTAGCCATATTAATGAAGTGGTGCTGATTTACATTAGCTGAGGATCTAGTTTCTAATTCTGATACAAGTTTTTGCACACAGGGACAACTTGCTGCATCACCAGGAATAAAAGACCTCGATGACTCAAATGAGCCCTTTAAATGCTGTGGGTGGGAATGCATGACTGCGTGGTCTGAACCAGATGTACTCATCATCCCAGGAAAAAAGGAAGGGAGAGGGGTCTGTCCTGTGCCATGAGGCCATTTGGTGGTTCTGCATGCAAAGTTCCCATTATTCCAGTCATGCTCAGCTCTTTTTTTCCTCCATCCCACATTAAAACCATAAAATCACAGAATAGTTTGGATTAGAAGGGACCCTAAAGATCATCTAGTTCCAACCCCCTGTCATAGGCAGGGATACAGGCCAGGTTGCTCAAAGCCTTGTCCAACCTGGCCTTGAACACCTCCAGTGATGAGGCATTCACAGCTTTTCTGAGCAACCTGTACCACTGCAGCACCACAAAATACATGTCTCTTCCTGGATCTAACCTACATCAATCAGCAAATCCAATGGAGGAATGACATTGCACCCCAGCTTTGGATTCAGCCCCTGAAGCCTACATGAAGTTCAACAAAGAGTAGAAATTAAACTAATGGCAATGCTTAAATTAACAGTCCAGGTCTGCACTCCTAATCCACGAGGTGGGCACAGCCAGATGGGGATGCAGCCCTTTCAAGATATGAAACATTAAATGAGGGGTGAAAACCTCATTTCACTGATAGTAAAGGGAATGCTGATTGTATCTTGGGCAGCTGTGTCCCAATATCTGAAAGGGAAAATATTCCAAGGCAAACCAGCTAATTGATGCAGGTAAGTTGGAACTCTGGGGAGAAACTGGAGGTTGAAAGGGGAAGAAAACAATGAAGTGAATAAAAGAAGTAGGCAATTGAGATGTGGACAGTTTGGGAAGACTGATCTGTACAAAACCGAGATATCCCTCTTATTTCCTCAACACTGTTCTAAGTGACAACAGCACTTCCATGATGTCCATGGCACATCCCAGTGCTGAACCCGGACTAGGAGCCAGGAGTCTCAGGGGAATGAGGCAGCAGCCCCTGAGTGACACACACCCTGCAGAAGCTCCTGAGCAGACAATTTTCAACCCTTATTAAATCGTTAGCACTTTATTTTGTGAATGGAGCAGTACTTTCATTGCATGCACAATTAGCCTTTTCGTATTAGCAACTTCCTAGCAACTCTGTTTCTTAAAATAGGGACTTACAGTGCAAGCTTTTATCTTATATAATCCCTTAGAAAAAGATAGCTCAGACACCTTTTGGGGGTTTTAAACATCAAACCTTCAGCTTGAGACCTGTCTTTATCAAAGGAACTAGCAGCTCTATCTAGGGTTTATGTTCTTTAGAGGAATTCCAAATTGCCTGTTTTTTATAGACTACCTACATAACAACCTCCTACAGTATTTAAATTTTTGTAATTTTCTACTCCTAATGCGATCTTCACATTTAAATGCACACAGATTATTTTACATTTATCTATTTAATATCATAGTTATGCCTTTCTTTAAATGCCTGTTATTCAACAACTTATTAATAGCGAACTGTTTTTTTTCAAACAGAAGCCATTTAAATTTAGTTAGTTTATGATGATTTCTTATATCTTTTCAGCCAGGAGAAAAGCTTTAATAGCCTAGAAGACTATATTTATAAAATGTATTTGTCTATTTAACCTCATATGTATCATCATTATGAGAGGACTAAAGTATTTCTCCTGACTTTTCACAGATATTTTGCTGCTATGCATTAATAAATGTGTCTCCTCTGAAACAGACTTGCTAGCTGTCACCAGTCCTTAAAAAGTGTTTTGGTATTAAGAAACAAATAAGTTGTCCCTCACAGAGTGTTTAGTCTTCTCAGGAATCTGTCCAAAGATAAAGATCCCAGCAGAGTTGTGCTTACCTTGGCTGTCACACTGCTATGGGGTACCAAGGCAGCAGTCCCTCAGCCATCAGCTGCCAGATGTGACCCCATCCATGGTGGCCCAGAGCACCTTGAGGCCTGGGATATGCACATGGGGTGAGTGGGCTGGATGTGGCTCAAGGAAACATCACCTTGCTAGTGAAGGGTATCTACCATCTCCCAGGAAGGAAAAGATAAGGGAAGAGAAGCCAAGTGGGGGATCATTTAGCATCACACTCACCCCTGCAACCTTCTTAATTGTGTGGACTTCATTTTGATGCACAGGTGGGCCACAGTCCAGAGCAAAACCTTGGTGTGGGCTGTCTGTGAAAAGGAGAAATGCTCACAGGGTTTCAAGGATGCCCTTGGCCACTGCTCTGCATGGGGCCTCTGGAGACACACGGCAGTGAAATGTGCATTTTCCTGACAGGGTTTGGCATGCACAGAGAGGGCTGAGAGAGAATTGGGACCAGCTGAAGTTGTGCTTGTAATAACCTGCTCAGGACCATCAATGGTAGCTCCAGTCAATGGTGTCGTTGGCTTCACCCACACTGGTGACTCCAGAGCACCTCCCAGGCAGGAGGGAGGTGACTGATGAATGCCTGTACATCACTCCTCTGAAACAGGCTGAGCAGGACGCAATGGAAAGTACACCAAGGATGGGGACAGCCCAGCTCCCTGCATTCCCACGAGGCTCACAACATCAAGTAACGTCTTAGAAAAGTTTGGCTGTAGAGGTGGCCCTTACTGCAGGGAGGACCTTGAATCCAGAGCATTTCACCCACCTCTTCGGGTCACCCTCCTCCCTGCAGGACCTGAGCTGCCCACAGGTTGTGCAGCTCCTGGCTCCTCCCTTGCTACAGCTACCTGACAGTGAAGCTTCAAGGAGTCCTTTTCCTCCTTTTTATTTATCCAGTGAGTTGTACTTCGCAAGGGCTAATTTATATTTGAGCAGCAGTGTGTGTGAAGGTCTACGCAAGGCAGCTCAGCCACCAGAAAAGTTAATATGTGCTTTGCATTTGCAGTCACTAATTACAAGAGGGAAGGGGTGGAAGTACAGCCATGCCTGCCTCTGCATGAGACACTTCGACTATTCGAAAGCTAATTAAATACGTCTCCTGTATATAAAATATATCATCTCCAGATAGCAGCATACTGTTAAATTCTTCATCTTATTAAAAGCTTGCATTAATGCTTTTCCAACATAAATTTTAACTGTGGACAGGTACTATTTGAGGAGCCTGACAATAGGACTGACCTAGATTAGGCTGACAGCGCCAAAAGATATATCACCTCTAGCTGTCTGGGGGAGAAGAAGGATGAGGAATACATTCTCCATTATTGCCTAATGCTCATGTGCTGGCACTATCTCCAGAAATCCTGTGTTGCTTCTCTTTCTGCTCTCTTGGTATGGTAGGTGGCTCTACCATGCCAAGGAAAGATTTTCTCTACTCGCTGTCTCTCATTTCCCATCTTATAACTCAGCTGCAGGGAGATTTGATGGGGCACTGGGTAATGACTTTAAAGCCATTGATAAGTCTCCCCATAGTTTACAAAATTATGTGAGAAGTCAGGTATCTCCAGGTGGTTGGATTTATGCATTGACTTTTTGCAGGCATTTAGGTCAGGGCTGTCATCTGTAGTGGAGCAGAAAGAAGCCTGACTGTACCAACACTCAAGCCTTCACAAATTAAATCTTCTCTAAGGTTGCTTGGACTCTTGCTTGCAAGGGGTAGCGATGGCAGGTTTAGAGACCACAGAGAGTTTCACCACATAGGGAACATTTTGTTCTTTTAGCATATGTGCACAGAGCTGAGCAGAGATCTTTTCAAGGCATCGTTGTACAAAAAGGAGACAGCAAGTGGGTGCATAAAAAAACCTTTACTGTCACACAACTTCTAATGCAGAAAACAAGAAGACTGCTGAAGAGCAGCAACATTTCTCACATGCATTACTGAATATTCAAAAGATATGAAAATAGCTTTAAGAGTCTAAGAAAATAGAAATTCCAAATATTAATAGGAACTCTGCCATTGATTTTAGCACAAAGCTTGCACTGACATTGTGAGATTGCTCTGTCTTAGACACTTGATTGACACAGTGATGGCTCATTCAAAGTGTATGCAAAGTCAGTGCAACCATATTAGGCTTTTCTCTTGACTTGGGTTTTTTTAACTTTTAGCACTGACATCCCAAGGGCCATTGTATTGACAGAATAATACTTCTTTGCAATGTTGCTGTAGGAGAGACTTTCCATTTTGGGAAGGGGGAAGGGAGGACTCTTCAGTGCTGTCCTCCTGGATGAAGAGCTCAAGATACAGTGAATGAGGTGCAGCCACAGAGTCTTCAGCTCATGAAATTCTTTTCGGACTAATTGGTGGGTTGCACATTCAAAGATTCAGTGAAAACCAGTGTGAGTTCCCCCTATAGATCAGCACCTCTGAACGTGAGACTTCATACATATTCTGCTACATGGATGATAAGGACAAGGATCAATTTTGGAGCCACGTCTCTTTGAGAGCTGACTGTGCTGTTTGCCAGAGCCAGCTCAAACCTCCTCAGCAGAAAAGAAAAAACCCAACATTTTCATGTCCCAAAAAAGGACAAAGCTACTTTCCAGGACAAGGATGCCATTTGGCATGTTCCTTCCCCATGTACCCAGTGAATCATCTGCTGTAGCACAGATCCAACCCTTCCCTAGGCAGGGATGACATGGTCCCTTGGTCATCAAGATACCAATGCAGGCAAAAGTGGCCTATTCAAGAGGGGGAGAAAAATATTCCATTGCCACCTGCTTTTGCTGTACAACTGGATGAGAGACAAAGAAGAGGAAGAAAAACTCATGGAAGAAAGGCCTCTCTAGGGAGAAAGTTATTCATTGAGCACTAGGATAATAAAGCAAAATTTATTGTATCTAGGTATTACGTCTGATAAAAAGAAAATTCAATGCCAAAGTAAAACTTAGGACTGGAAACACAAGAAGTGGAGGGTCTTGGGATCACTTCCTCAGCAGTGGTAAATGGATATAAATGTACAGGATTTAATACCAAACAAGAATATGTCAGGGATCTATCAAAAATGTCCTACAAAAACAGATGTTTCCACCCACTCAGAGATATGGACAAGAGTCTCAGTTACCCTAAATCCCTCTCATGTTATTCTAAATATATACCCATCATATGCCCTTTAAAGTGTGAGAATGATGCAAGACAGACTTCACATGTATGAAAACCTTTTCCTGGATTTTTACAGGGAAAAGCATAATTTATCATTAAATTTTTTCCCAGCAGTTCCACTGGCTGTGGAAATTCACCTCCTCATTTTGGAAGGTACATACAAAAATCTGTATAACTCAGGGTAGAAAAATAAAAACTAATAATAAACCATCATAACCTGCTTGATCAGATGGAGCGCAGAAATAAATAATGTTATCTCTTAAAAAAGCAGTCAGAATTATCTTGATTTGTACATAGACACAACTGACAACAATTTCCAGATAGCACCACTTCCTATCCATATATTTAAACGTAAAAGTCAAGGTTGAGTGAAAAAATATTGCTGCCTTGAAAGATAAATATATTACTTATATTAGCTATATCAGGAATATGTGCTACTGCATAAATATTTAAATTCAGATTTAGAAACTATATATTTTGAAGAAATCTAGGCCAATAAATATTGGATTACAAATCCATATTTACAATTTCCTTTAAAAAAACCCCAACAACTTATGATTTCTGTTTCAGTGAACTGGGGTAATAATAATTTGTCTATGTTGTACAAATGCTTTATTTGCACTCTGTTCTCCAAGCTAACATTTCCCAGTTCCTTTCAACTACCAGAAGAAGTGAAAACATTGCCCTAAAATATTTTCATTCATATTTTCTAGATTAAATCATATGGTTTTAAAGACTGTTCCTTCAGCACTTCAACCCAGCTAGTTGAGAGGGATGAAAAGCAATAGAGTTAATAGAGCAACACTAGTTTGGAATAGACAAAACAGGAATGTTGCACAGTTGGCAGCTGACAAAGCCCTTTGCCAACAGAAAGATCCTCTTGAAAGGCAGATCTTAGCAAAATTAAAAAAAAAAAAAAAAAAAAGAGGTGTGGGAGGGAGTGACCATTGTACATAATTAGAGCAGAAAGGGTTTGAAATGTCTTAAAATGTAAGACATGTGCCAGCCTGTAAAGAAAGTGAGGCAAGGAGGAGGCATTTCCTTTGGCCTGCTCTTTCATTCTGACCTACTGTAAAGACAACTGCATTTAGCTCCAGGACAGCTCTTTTGGGTAATTTTTACCTGCAGAATTATGCCTCTGTAGCCTGGGGTCTTATATGATCTGGTGGTTCCTGCAATAATTATTGAAGACCAGGTTCTTTTCCTTCTCGCTCGGATAAGCTGCTGTTGGTCTCTGATGGTGCAGACTTCGAATCAGAGGATTTGTAGCTGTGTCAGGGCAGGAGATGGGAAATGATAAACCAGGACTAACAAAGCAAAGACTGAAAATTAACTTGCCTAAAAGTACTAAAAGTTTAAAGGAGGTTTTTATAAAGTTTAGGAAAGAATACAGACTCCAGTCACGTAGATTGTGTGGAACAAAACACTTAAGTGGGATTATTAGCAAAACAGTCAAGGAAGAAAATAATCTGGTCATCCTATCCTGCAAATTTACATCTGCGATTGTTCAGGCTGGGTCAGATCCCAGAGGGGTGAAAAATGTCACTGAATTTGGGGAGTCCTGTCCCCTGGTACTGGACCCCACATTAGCTCACGAGGGGAGGCAGTTCCTCCACACGGGCACCAGAATAATGCTAAAATCCTCCCCAGCACAGCTGATGGTATGAGCAGCACATCACTCTGGATTTCAGAACAAGATTGCTGGGTTTAGTTGCTCTTTTTGGGTGGCTGCCCAAGAGAATTGATTGCCAGAGAGCAAAGGCTCAGGCTGACTGTGAATCAGGAGCTAATAAAACGTCCCAAGGGACAGGTGAAGGTACGCCAATTGTTTTTGAAATTGTAGGCTTTTAAACATGACATGACTACTGAAAAAAAAAAAGAAGGAACAAAAGAAAGACACTAGTTTTGGTCATAATCAGAACAATAAAAATATCTGATTTTAGGGCGAAAAAAAAGAAAATACGGACTTTTTTGCAAAATCCCACTAGTAAACTACCTACTCTTTGAGTACACATAATGCTGACTCAAATAGCTTAAGACTTTTTTTTTCCCCCTTGGGAAAACCTCACTGTCTTTTACATTCCTCTCTTTTTCTCTCTAGAATTGACTGTTGTGACAATGCAGTGTAAATTTTGCCCATTACTGGACCATCAATGACTGTACCAAAAGAAAATGCTGTGTGTGGTCAGCACCTTGATCCAAAAGGAAACATTCATGACAGAGAAGTTTTAAGAAGCCTTGGTATAAATTCAGTTTTACTAATTTAAGCTGCTTTACCCCTCTTTCCAACAAGATTATCTCAACACTGACCACCCACCGTATTCACATGAAGCGTGGCCATCATGTAAAATGAATTTTGACAAGTCATCTGGCTCTCTGGGACGCAGCAGGCTGACCACAGGCTTTCCAAATCCTCCCCTTCTCAGGAAGTTTTAACACTTGTTCATTAATACTTAGCTTAAAGGGCAATTTGCTGCCCACTGCTGTGTGGCCAGTATTTTTAATAAATAATGCATACTGTGTAATGAGGACAATAAAGGCCAAGGTAAAAAATGTAAAACATTTTAATGGGATGTCTTGGTGAAAGCTTCCCATCACCTTCTCTAAATACTTTACTAATGATCTTCTAGCTTGGGGAGATTTCTTTTTTCTAAGAAACAAGTTCACAATGTACTAATAATATACTGTTAATTGTTGAAGTAGCAAAGTTCAGATGTGTTATTGCAGTTTTTCTCACTGAGTAAATGCACTTATGTTGCACACCAAAAGATTCAATAGGGTGTAAGAGACACATGTATGGGATCCTCTTCAGCTCTGCACTGCCTGGGACAACTTCAGTGTCTCAGCATCAGGGTGGACTCCAGTTTTCAGAGGTGGAATATGGAATAATGAAGTGAAATAATAGCATTAACCAATACCTAATTAACACACCATCTATTTAATTTCTAGCTCCACCATTAGGTTACTATTAAAGTATATTTAGTTGGCCTGTGTAAAACCGCATTATGGCAGCTTTTCAGAGTCAGGCTATTCACAGGCCATTTGCAATGTTCATTTCTCTTCTCTTTAATGTCATAGATTTAACTTCATGAAAGTCTGGTGCAGGTTAGTGCAGAAGATGGACGATTACAGCCTAATAGGGTTTTTTTCTTGGCCCCTCCAGTGGATGTATTAGAAACCAGCACAGATTCAGAGCAGTAATGTGTCTGTCTCCTCCTGTCCTCCAAGCTGAGGGGGAGCTGCATTTTCAGGTAAGGGAAACTGGGATTTTGGGCAGAACTATGTGTTTCTCTGCTAGGCACCAAGGCATTGAATATATTTGGATACTCAGGCAGGTAAACAGGGCCAGCGTCTGAAAGTAAACTCTACATCCAATGCAATGCATGATGTGTAAATAAGGTCTGGGTCACGTGCATTCACATTTAGACTATTCCATCTGCCCCGAGCCTGACTGTGGTCACAGATATTATCGTCAGCAGCTGAGACCTTGAGGAATCACAATCCCATGTTCTTCCCTGCCAAGACATCCCACAGCAACGGTCCATATACTCAGTTGCTGACTTTAGTAAATCATTGAAAATACTGCCTAGCCCATAACATAAAGGACAGCTGCGATTTAGTAAGGCTGCAGAGCAGAGCTGTCTGTGTTACCTCAACCTAGAAAAGGATGAGTTTTCAACAGACCTCCTCAGGATATTTTAATTTGTGTAAGTGCATTCAAAGCATGAAAGCAGACGGACAATATGTGAATTATGAACTAATTGGGGGAAGATGGAAATGAGAAGGTAAATTTCATTTACATTATCTCCCTTTTTATGCTTGCTAAGGTCTAAGGTAAAGGCTTGGTCTCTTTCTGGTCCATAAAATATGGATTGCTATTTTCAAACTACATCAACACTGCTAATAGCCATTCCCATTAGTCAGCCGTATAATAGCATTATGATGCTATGAAATATTGACATGATAAAACAATGTAAGCCAGAGGTTACTGACAGTGCACACTCTGATATTGACAAATAAATGCAGATTTTTTTTTTAATGCACTCCTTTTGCCACCTTTCTACCTGGCTGACAGCATATAAAAACATTTTTCCAAACCCTTCACTCACCATTGTTAATGCCAGCTGAAGGCAGAGGACCACTGAAATTAATGGGGCTGTCCCCACCAGCGTTTTCCACTGTGGGAAAAGGATTCAGGAATTTGTTTAAAATGGGGCCAGCACTGAAGATTTTATATTTTAGCCAGTGTGATGAGATATAGTGGAGGCAAGATGGGGGTGGAGGGGTAAGGAACCAACCAAGGAGATGCAAACTTGCTGGACAATTCCCAGCTGTTGGGAGATGTGAGCACACAGAATTGGTGAAGGGAGAACACAGTGACAGACCTGGTTGCTCCAGCACCTCTTTGTTTCACTAACATGTCTTCTCTGGAAGGGACTGCCCATTACTGTATCTCCTTCAGTTGCTCCTCAGGTATTTCCTCAGTTGCCAAGTCATCTTTCTGCAAAACAAATATACATAAAAACATATCCAGCTACCCAAAGGTAGTCTTCGATTGGGCATTTCTAAATATTAAAATTAATTATAACATCTGTTCAGTGCCTAATTTTCCTCCCTAAATTTTGTACGGTTTAGACAAATTTCATCTAACATTTGGTGAGAGGGAGAAGCCTAGTTTCCACAAATAATGATTTCTGGTCACTTGCTTGAATGTATTCCAGAAACATTAAGATAAAAATTATCTCTTTGATAGAAAACATATCCTCTGTACCATTCACTAGTGTTTTCTTCATCTCTTGTCTTTAATTATAACGATTTTCACTGTGTTACTCTTCCTCTGTAAAATGAACATGTCCACATAACATTTTAGATGTGGCCATCTTTATCTTCCAGTCATTTAAGTGTTGTCTCCTTGTTTACAGCTCTATGTCCCCTCAGAAACTGGGATAAAGACTTGCTAAGGCAGTGGTGCTTTCCTCTCTGGTGTTTGTAGAGCAAATGGAGGTTCCCATGTGCTAAGATTCAGAGGACCTCTTCTGCTCATGTTTCTGCTTCCTTTGCACCCAAGAGGAGCCCAGAACAGTTTTATGTTTCTCCTGGAGAATGTGTCTGCTGGACTCACTCTCCACCTCCCAGGACTCCACCCTCTCATTCCTGCAACCCATCTGTTTTAATGATGACTAATTTCCACCACACATAAATCACCAGCACCCCCCTTGTTTTCCTGGAAGAATCCTTCCTCTGTGGTACATACCTCCTTATCTGTTCCTATAACCAGCTGTCCTTCCTTTGATGGTTTCTTCCAGACCTGCTACACAAATCCCCAGACTGCATAAATCCCATCCTGTGGAAATGCGGTGGTTTTGCCACCGGGATATCCAGCCCACTCCTGAGATGACAGGACCCAAGGAAGGGTCTGTAACAAGCACTGGCTTTGATGTTGTCTTCCCACACACTCTGTCGCCTCGTGTCTAAGGCTGTACATCCCGCAGGAGGGTACAACAAGGGCAGCCTGAGGAGAACTTGTCTGGTGGGGTTCATTCCAGGAAGACGCGTGTTTCTGGTCTCCATTATCTGCAGGAGTCAAACAGAGGACATGTCATAGCGAGCTGATGGGGAGTGCTGAGCTAGGGAGAACAGAGCTGCCTCTGAACAAACACAGCTCCTGTGTGCCTTTAACAGCTTACACTTCACAGGCAAGGTCTGGCTAGGACAGGAAATTTCCCCACCAGACGCTGTTGCCCGTACCTGCAGCACAGACCACACAGGGGAATGGAACAGTGCTGGGTGAAGGATGGGGAGGGAAGGGTGAGGTCTCTGCTCACCTCCTGCATCCTGGCACTGCTGGGACAGTGAGATCTCTTGCTTCCCACCAATGTGTGGCACACCCTCTTGCTTAAGATACAAAGAGTAGCTTTTAAGTACAAAGGCACATGGGTGCTCCAAACTGCTGAACAATTAATACAAGGATGAAAGAGTAAAATAGGAGAAGTGAAAGGAACAATAAAAGAAAAAGGAGAAGCTTGAGCTGGTAGGGGATGTGCTTGCTCCCTGGGTATTGGCAAGGAAGCCATGAAGTGGGTCCCTTTGCTATGCCCACACTACAGGTTGTCACTGCCACTCCTGCCTGCCAAGGCAGGACTTGGTCTCCAAACTGGAGGCAAAGACTCAGTGGTACAGACAGCCCATCAACGGGGCTTGAAGTGGAGCGTCATGATGGGTGAATAATTCCCACCACCAGACACCAGTACTTGCTGGAATTATCCTGCTGCCTCCACTGATGCCTGAGAGTCACAGCCCCAGAGCCAAACAGGCTCTCCAGTTACCCAGGGCTGCCTGAGGGGACAAACAAGCAACAGTTTGCAGCTGTGACTGTTGTAGTGCCATAAAGCTGAGAGAAATCATGGAGGAAGCTTCCATCACTGCCAATCACAACTACTTTCCCTGGTCTTATTCAGGAGACATGTCATGAGAACAGGCACTCAAAAACAGATCTTCCTGTAAGACTTAACATTACCGGATTGTAGCACAGGTTTGAAACCTTGCTTGGACTAGGACAAGATGCTTGGAATATGCTCTCCTGAGTTAGCACTTTCTCTGCTGATCTGGCTCCTTACCTGAGCAATGCTTAATAGCCGTAAAGCAGCAGAGAGCATTCCAAGTTGTGTGCTACGCTGCTGAGCTGGTGGGTGAAGCGTGGGCAATTAAAAATGCAGTCAGAAATAAGTTTTCAGGCACAATAGATAAGAGAAGTGATATGCAAAGCAGTTGCTTGTCTTTACTATTTACCTTGGTGTAGAAGCTGATGGTAGCTCTCCAAAGAAATGAGTTTAAACTGAACACTGAACTCAGTTTAATTAGTTTTAAGGTATTGACACCACAGCAAGAACCATCAGACAGAATTTCAGTGCTGGATCAAACATATAGCTTTATCAGTGTCCAGTGTGAGCCTTTTGCTGCCTAAACCTGAAAACTTCTTATCACTTAATGGCTTGGCTCAAAAGAAAGCTGATTTGGGATGGTAAGTGGATTGACTGACCAGTTTGTGTTTTAAGAGTAATCCACATGTGCTGTACTTCACAGTGCTCCTTGGTGAACTACTCACCTTGTTCTGAAGCTTTCTGTATAAGCTATCTTCTGTGACAAGTGCAGGGAGATGCAGCGAAGAGTTAAAAGTGAATCTCCTGCCTCTTTGAACTGTTTTCTCAGTACTTCGTGTACACAGATACACTTTTGATGTGTTAACTAGAAAATCTGACTGAAAAAGAACAAAGCAGCTGTCACTGAAAGGAAGACACTGACGAAGAACCACACAGCCTTTTATTGAAGAACTGTCAAGATTGATCCTACAGCACTCAGTTTGTCTGTAGTGTTTATCAAAGACCTAGATCAGATGAAGGAAATTAAAAAAAAAATAATAAAATTCTATCTACTGGACACTTATAAACGGTATCTGAAAATGCATTACATTTAAAACACCTATGAGAATGTTTTTTTAACAGCTCAGGGACTGTAATATAAGCACACTGGAATTTTTCACAAGTCTTGGAAAATAATAATTTGTCATTGTTGAGCAAACCCACTTAATTGCTTGCAAAGTTTTAAGTAGCAAAGTTGATTAAAAAGACATTCTGTATTAATAAATAAATAAACTCATAGAGAGTTCAAAATATCTTTAAAAGAGAAGCAAAGCACGCAATGCACCCTTCTAAGCACTGATGTTCACGTCACAGTGGCACCGCAAGAGCTGAAAACAAGATCAGGGCACAAACGGGCCAGAACTTCCCCAAACATCTCGCTAGGGTGATGATGGCCACATGAGCAGAGGGATGAAGGCATTTGCCCAAGGTCACGCAGGGAGGCCTTTGGAGAGTCAAACCTGCACCCCTGAGGGTTTCAATCCAATACTCCACCACAAGGCAGCTGCTAATTGCACAATCTTGCTGGTCATGTGATGCCTGTCTCACAGGACTGTCAATGACTGCCATTGAAAGGATATTGAAAGCCAAAACCCTCTTTGGATCAATACCGCAGGTCCTGATCCTGCACTGAGTTCCTGGGGAAACCAGCACTCCATGGTGGGTAGCACAGCAAAACCTGTGGTTACTCCATGGTGTTTCTTGGCAAATGTTGAGAGTTAAATGATGACAGCACTGGAGTTACCTCCAACACAGGGCCAGTAAGATGAGTCCTCTATCAAACTCTTTTTAAAAGTAACAAAAATACTGTCCTTTCTTCCAAAGACACAATTGTTGATGAGGTGCTCTCCAGTACCATGCAAATGTTAATTAACATTCAGATTCTGCTCATCTACACATACACACACACTTCGGGAGAGGAGGACAGATTAGGGTTTCTTTCAGCCGTGGAAAAGGAAGTTGCACGAAGGAGACATGGAAACCTGCATTTAAAAAAAATGGTTTGTGCCACTGCCCTTTGTGAAGAAGTACCAGTAACTCCTGGAAATGCTGGTGTGCTATTCTGCTTCCTGGGCCATTTGCTTTAGCCAAGGCTCACCTGAAGAAGTCAGGAAGAAATCTGCACCTCATTGCATCCAGCTCCTTACACCACCCTCACAGATTTTCACTCGTGGTGTTTAATACCTCCTAGCTCTCAAGGCTGCCAACATTCCCACCTTTCCTTCAGAACAGTAAAAACACGACCCTGAACAGGATAGGGCATATGGCCAAGAAAGGCAGATATATGGTACATCAAAGAGCTGTCCACAGGGGGGTCAGGCACACTCTCTTTGCAATGGTAAGCAAGATACTTTCTAATAAGGTAGTCAGGCCTTCATAATTAATTCACAGCACTGGCCTGCCTCTCCCATGAGAAACAGCCCTGGGAGACGCGGCAGTGGGTTAGGCAAAGCAGGGGTTAAGGAGTTGGATTGGGAATAGACGTGTGTCTCAGTTTGACAGTCATACGCTAACTGGGGATGGGTGAACAGATGCTCTCCGAATGCTAATGTCACTCATGGTGTTCTACTTTGGGCAGACTTTCTCCACCAGCACAAGTCATTTGGGAAACAGCTGAGCTTGGAGGAGCTGGTGGCACTCTCCTGGGGCACTGGGGCTCTGCCCAGCCAGAGCTCACCCAGGCACACAGAGCCAGGCTAAAACACTTTGCTCAAACATCATTTAAGTGCCTTAAACCAACATTGCCCCTTCCTGCCAGCCCTTGGCAAGGGGGGGGGCATTTCTCTAAATCACTTGGGGATGGAGCCTTAGCCATTCAGATGCTCTTGAAGGAACTAAAGAAGTACATTGGACTTGACATATACACTGCAAAAGACATTTAGCAAGTCCTTAAACAGCATATCTGCATTGATTTAGACACTAGTTCTGTATTCAGACTGGCTCCTACTCAGACTCTACTTCTGAAGCACCTTTTGAAGCTGAAGTGTCTGTGCTATCAAAGCCAGTGCTTGGTCAAGACCTTGAATAACAGGCTGCTTATATTGAGGATGTACATGGTGCCACAGGGACCTGTGACATTGTATAGTGATCATTAATGAGGCTTACTTAAATTCACTGGGAAAAAATAGATATTTATATAAATTTCGAGCAGAAGACTCTGAAATTTTAAAATCAGTTGGAGCTGTCCATTATAAATAAACAAAATAGCAGAGCTCCTCCCTAGGTCTTGCCATGTAAGAAGCAGGCAGAAGCTTGCTCACATAAGATGCTGTCAGTGCAGTAACACCGATTTACACCACTGAGAATCTGTCCCAGAGATTTGACTTTTTCTGAAAAACACTTCCCGCTGTGGCAGACATAACGCCATATCAAAGGCATGTGCTGTAATACACAATAAAGATATAGCTTTCATAATTTTCAATTACACTTCCTCTGCAATGATGTTAGTGAATCTCACCCAAAAGTAAATTATTCAGTGCAGATGATATAGAAATCGTTTGATGAGTGTCACTTTTCCATTTAAAGTTTTACCAAGATCTTCTTGGATAAGGGGCTCTTTTTTAACATGACACATTTTATATTTTGTTTCTCTCCTCACCTTCATTCAGCAGCCTGTTTCAACTTTTTAATATACTTTTCTTACAAAACATTGAGTAGCCATTCAAATAGGTCTGTTCAGGGGAAGTGCTTATTCATTCAACCAGAAATACTGATATATATGTTTTATTTAGTTTTAAGAATACTTTTTTTTTTTTTTAATTTTGAGGACTTTGAAAGCTAGAGCCAAATATGAAAAGACAACCTTCTTTCAAGGCAGGCTTGGAGGGAGAAGTATTGTGGGCTGCACTGGGAATCCTTTTCTTTCATGTAAATAAATAGTTCATTTACAAGAGCTTTTTAAATGGAAAAAACATATCCAATACACCAATACATTTAAACTCAATCATATGTTAAAATATAGCAAACTGAAAAGCTGAATTCCACAATGTTTTTATCTTTCTTTTCATGAAATTACAGATACAGTGGAATCTCATTCCAAAAAAAAAAAAAAATCAATGTCCCTTTAACTTCACAGGCTTTTTCCTACTTGCTGTACTTCAGAGATGTACAATAATTAATCATTTCATTTTTCATTTTTCAATCTACTCTTTTTCTGCTACCAAGCTATTCAGAATCCTGCCCATGTGACATGGCCAGTAAATGTTGTCCAAGCTTATTTTTATGTGATGCAAACTCCTAAATTTATGTCTGGATTACTGATACCTTATTACCTCAGGCATACTGGTCAAGAAACACCAGGTTTCAGTACTGTAAGGGTTGTGTCAATAATTCCTGGATGGAAATTGGTGGGTAACCCTTAACTCCAGCCATAACTACTTTTGCAAGCATGGAAGCAAGGGAAGGAGCTGGAAGAAGAAAAGGAGACTTGTACATTATTACAGAGTGTTCCACCAACATACAAGGAAGCCTCTATATTATTATATCAAAACGGCAAAAAAAGCCCCATCTCTATCTACTGGTGGAATCATCGAATTCCACTGATGAACCCATAGATCAAGACAGACCAATAGCAGCCTTGAACAGGAAAATCAGCAGCTTGTGTCCAGCACTAAAAGGTGTAACAGCAGAGGAGACAAAGAGACAAGAGAAATTTAGTGTGTGTTGATGTACAGGAGAGGCTACATCAGCCTCGATGCGAGGAGAGATGACATTCTTCACTGTTTTTCACCTTCTGCCTTTGAGTACTGTGCTTGCCTGCATTTCCCTAACTCTTTAAAAAAGGCCTGGATCTATCTGCAGCTCATGACAGGTGACACATACCCATGCAAACCCCCAAGCTTCAGCATCTGTCACTGAACACATCCAAGGCATAGCACAGTGTACCTGTTCGTCCTGGCATTTATCCTGCACTTGCCTTATTTTTGCACTGCTCAGGCAGTGCAGTGTGAGTCTGTTCCAGCTCCTTGTAAATAGCCCACAAACAAAGGCCAAAGGCAGTTTTTAAACCTTGTGCCTCATGTATTAATGGTATTTTTCTGGACACTCCAGTAAACCTTCTTGGAGATTAAGAATTCCCACCAGTGCACAGACACACACAAAATTTTGTCCTCTGCAGCAATAATCTGGTAACAGAGACATGCAACACTACCAAAAAAAAATTGAGTTTTCAGGAATAAAATACACCTCTGAGTTCTGTAAGTCCAACTGAACTTCTGCATGTGCAATTGATGTACAGTGTTTTGGAGAAGAAACCACAAAACTTGGTGAATTACAGTTCCAGTGTATGGATCAGAACCTGTACTATGGGCTAGAACACCTATATTACTCAGAAGTAGTTTGTAAGTGAGTGATAGATTAATCAAAGCTGTGCAAAAACCCTTATGTGAAGAGCTGGAAAGGACTGGGATTTTTTATCTTAAAGAAAAGGGCATATAAGAGAAGTGGGTAATAGAGATCGACTAGGACTTTCGGTCTTCCTGACTCAAAACATAAGGGGAACATTAAAAATGGGAAATTAAAAACTGATGGTTACTCATATTTTCCCAATTTCTTCAAGTGCAGTAGAAAGTCCTTGAAAGCTACAACCCTGTGAGATTCAAGAAGGGACTGGACATCTGTAGAAATTTCACTATGCAGAGAAGTTTTAGCTCTCCTTAGCAGCCATCTGGTAAACTCAATGCATCATCATTGCAGCCATTCTTAGATTGTAAATGGCAGACCACTGAGAAAAGCAAAAATCTCACGTCTCCCTATTGTTGGGTTTTACATCACAAATGTGAGAATTTCCAGACTTCTGGGTCTCATGGGCCATCATTAAATCCACTGATGTTCCTACGGATTCCCACTCCAGCAATGAAGAACTGATAGACTTACTGGTGTTGCCATCTAACACAGATACATCAGCTACAGATCACATCCTCTTGCCATATAACCAGATTGACAGCCCATGCTGGGAAAGCTGGTACAAACTTTGACTAATGTTGGCGTGCTCCTTGTACAGACTTCAATTCAAATGTGCACAGTACTCAAAGAAACAAGACCATGGCCCAAAAGACAACGGGGCACCCCTTTTCGCAAGCCGGCTTATCTCTCTAAGCCAGCGATCTATCAGGAACGTGATTCCTCCCTACCACAACCCCTCGTCTCTGAAAGAAGATTTGTAATTCCCACTCTTGATTTCCATTCAACCTGTTTCTCTAAAACAATCTTCCCCTCAGGCAACGTGAGTCTCCAGCCTTTGTTTGGCTGAAGATGTAAATATTTGGGCACTCACAGATTTGATATATATATACATATTTGTTGGAACATTTACCACCTGCTATTCAAAGTTAAATCCATAGATTACAGAAAACAAGTTCTTTATCACTTTTTGTCTAATGTAAAATTAAAGACAGCTGAAAGCCTACAAGCTTTCTCTTGCTTGTGAGTCAGTTGTAGCATAATTACCCCTCCAAGGCTTGAATAGCAGTAAAGAGCCAAATCTCTGCAAAGGCCCATCATCCCAGCAAGAGCTTCAGGAGTTTCTCTGCTCCTGAGGACATTAAATCAGAGGTCATTAAAGCAGAGGCCACAGACTAATGAAAAATCCTCGGCTGTACTCTGTGTGAGCTCTCATCTATCAGTGCTAACAGTTCTCTTGGCTCCTGAAGCAGGGAGACCCAGGATCTCTGGAAAGCATCATATGCCTCCTTCTGAGACCAATGCAGATAACAGTTAATACTGTTGTATTGTACAGAGTTTTCCCAGCCTCATTCCCAAAGTTAAAAGTTGGTTTTAGTGGTCTATGACATCTTTATACAGCCAAACCCTTCCTGTGTGTGAGGCCAGGTCTGCAAAACCTGCATTGCTTTCCCAGGGTGGCTTATTTTCCATCAGGCACTGAAGCACTTCCAGGAACAAGGCCTACCAATTCCTATGGGCAAGTTTCTCCTTTCTCCAGGCTTTTCAGAAACTTCCTCCAACTCAAAATCAGCTGAAGCATCTGGGTGCCTGCTTAGAGTCATTGCAGTGAGGTTCTGCCAACACCCAATACCAAACTAAAAAAACAACACCAACCAAAAAATCAGGAGAGGTGTTTGACAGGACAATTGTGCTGTGTTCTCATGCTTATTGTTTTCAGTAGGTTTTCAGGTGGTGATCTAGGGTGGTATGAGCTGAGGAGAGGAAATTACATAGGAGCAGGACATGTATGTGTAGTGTACAGTACCTGGTACAAACAGTGCTGCAAATGCCACGTGCAAACATGTGCAAACATGTACAAACAGCACAGCAATGCCATGATCAGCAATATCAAACTGGGCTTGATGGTCAGTGCTACACACAGGCCTATTTAGGTTTATTTCACTCCGTGAGCTTTCAAAATATGCTTGAATAGAAAATTACACCCCTAAAAGAGACCAGGCTTACTTTAGACATTTCAGAATTTCCCAGTCCCTTGGGACTGCTCTCAGCAAACAGGTACCAGCCCACATCCATTACTGGAATCCAGGCCTCAAGCACAAAACCAAACTGGTCACCTGGTAGCTGCTACTTTGCACTTAATTGTGTATGTACCAATATTTTGGAATATCCAGCTGTGTGGCAGGGAACTTAGATAACATACAGCTAACAGGACACACAACAGCACAAGCAATATCCTCCAACCCAGAAGGTTTGGAAATCTGAGAAGCAGAAGCACTGCTGGTCATTAAACTGACTGTTATAGGAGAGGAAGGGTATGTCTCTGCTCCCTAATGAAAAGGATAGACAGATATTGAAGAGGAGTAAGTTGGACTTTAATTACTGTTTTTGATGTCTGATCTATAACTCCCTAAAAGTTTTGTACGGGAGTAATAGGGAAGCATCAGAAAATTCCATTGGGATGTAGATGAGGTCCAGTTTGCAAAAATATCCTCTTCATAAAGAAGCTCAATGCCCTCTTTTACTTGGCAAACCATCATGAATTTATGATGCATTGCATTTGGAAGGCAACACAGTGCACAGCTGAGGCAAGTTACTGAAACGCCGGGAGAGTAAAAGCAAAATGTTCTGAGAGTGAGGGTGCATATGGGGATGTATTTGAAAAAAAAATTATATCTATATAAATATACACACACATTTGCTAGAGAAAATGTATATGTATTTATAAAAAAATCTAAACTTCTCACCAGTCAAAAGTTAGAAATGATGCAAAACGCATCTGCTTTGATAAGTCTGTTATAAATCTCACAGCTTGAAGCTTTTAACTGACCCTTTCCAGTTCATGAATATTTTAAGGGAACCCAGTTTAATTTAAAACAACCCTGGATCAATATATGCATTTACTCTGGCACTGTCCAAATTTCAGGTCCTTGTATTATCAAAAATTGTATCATACATCTCCAGATTGACTCCAAATATAGGGTTCATTCAAGGCTGGAGCTCATCTTAGGGGTAAACCTAGTTGTGCTGAAACCTAAAAATGTCTGTATGGAACCCAGATGAGGAAGACAATTTGGTGAACTATATTTAGAGTGATCCTGTGACATAAGGCCTCTCTTGTTGCCCAAAGCTGACGTTCAGAGAAGTACACCCTTTTCTGCATGCTGAGGAAGTCCACACTACCCAGCTTGAGAAAACCTACCCACTTGTTCCCCAGAGTACTAACGGGGAGAGGAGGTGCCCACCCCACCAAGAACTGAGACCTCCAAGCTCATGGGGAGCGCTTCCCATGCAAAAAAATTTCAACATTCCAAAACTGCAATTGTCCTGAACACCTCTTGGAATAAGCCCCCTTGCATGACAGTGAGAATTGTAAGAGAGAGAGGCTGAGAACTGTGAAGCTGACAAATTATTCTTTGAAGGTTTTTAGTGTCTTGGAGCACTTGCATGACTTTGCAAGGCTTGCAAAAAGCAGCTATTTATAAGAATAACTACAAACATACTTTAAATATTAATGGCATTAACAACTCTCCACTGTCCCACAGATCAGTGTTCTCTGCCTCTCTTCTTCATGTCAGCGAGAGGCACTTCTTAATAACTACAGTGAAAATTAAATCCTGCCTTCCTCTAAAAGTCAATGAGACTTTTGCTCTGAGTCATAATTTATTATGTACTTATGTTTTTTCCTTCCTAGTACCGTTCATTTTTTTTTAAAAGTTCTCTTGAAAGACACTAGCATATATCCTACTGCAATAAATATGTTTTTCATTTTAGAACCTCTCTTTCCATACATCTTCATCCACTGCAAAATTCATTTGGTGCCACTAACACAACACAGATCCTGTATGAATCCAAGGGAGACACTTCTACGGCCGTTAGATTTTGTAGCAGTGACGGCTGCCTGGCAGTCATCCTCTCACCCGGTGTCAGCTCTCACACTGGGACACCCCTGTGAGCACAGCACCCTGCAGAGACTTCCCAAAAGCATGGACACAGATTTATAAGTGTCCGTGGGAAGGGTTGTAGAGTTTCTTTCTTCTCAGGCATCATTTTGATGCTTGAAAACCATCAATTTCCCTGGGAAGGACAGTTTAAATCAGCATCCAGATGCCTTGGAAAAGAGAAAAGCTATTGGTCATTTTAAATCCAATGAATAACAGATACTGAGCCAAGACTGCACCACAGCACCAACGTTTCTACCTAATCACACACACTAGTGGTGATAAAAAGGCAGAAACATGGACTGATTTTGCATTTGAGGTGCATCTGTGGGGGTTTATTCTGTGCACAGATTGCATAACCAACCTCTAAGGAAATACCTACATAAACATCCAGCCTGTGACTTCATTAAGCTGCTCCTCGACTCTCTGGGAAGTCCAGAATAATCTTTATAGAAAGAACAAGATCAATATGTTATCGAGAAGATAAGTCAGTGTCAACACTAATGTTTAAATATTCATCTACTTGTACCAACATCTTGTCTGTTACCGAAACAACAGGAATATTCAAAGATTAACTCTACATAAAAGACTCGGTAATTTTTTTCTCCAATTCCTTGTTTTTCTCTCGTCAGTTCTACGAACAGTTGTTAAGTAGAACAGGTTGGCATTTTTTCATCAAAACGTTACTTATTTGAAAAATGGGTCTTGGAACAAACCAAGACTTTTGCAGAAAATTTTCATTTGGGGAAATTTTTCAGCTTGTTGTCAAGAAAAGTGAAAACTGAAAAGAATTCATTTTCCAGGATACACAATAGTTCTGAATATATAATCAAAAGAGCTAAAAGAACCAGACGGTATTTGTTTTAATCCAAAGAATTTGAAGGAAGAGAATATAAAAGGACTCATATTAACTGCAAGCACATTTATGAGGAGCTTCGGAAGAGAGAAGATTTGCTTCTTCATTCAGGACTACCAGACTAACTCCAGAAAGTACCGGAGGAGAGAGGGAGCTAGGATGACTCCCTAGCACTTGCGACCCACTCAAGCCATTTCTAGCACTCAGAAGAGTCTTCCCAACATTTCTGCAGTGAAAGATCTGTTTAAAATTAGAAATAAAGAAAAAAAATTCTTGTGCAGAAGATTCAGGAGCATGTGAAATGCTTGGACAGAAAGATGCTGAAGTTCATTTAAGCTTGTGTTCTGTGTGGTGCTGCTTGGAGGCTCTAAATATAACCAACGTTTCTGCCACCAGAGGCAACAGTCCCCTGCAAAGGAGGAGAAAACTGATCTCCCAAACATCACAGCGCCCTGAGAAATCCTGCTGAAAGGCATTGACGTGGTTTCATGCAAGATGCTGAGTACATCTATCTGAGACCTGGAAAAAGTCATATATAGTGATGAGCCCAGTCCCTCAACTAATTCCTCTGTTACAGCATAGGCACTGTGCAGCTTTATCAAAAGTAAATCAACACTTGCAACACCTTATTCAAAGGTAAGCATTGACGTAAAGCCTGTTACCATTTCTTAGGCGGGATTTGAACATCAGAATTGGATGAGTGATATGACAGTAAGAGAAGCAACGGAGAAAAACCACACCGTCATCAAGCAAGGCTTGTAGTGGCATAGCATAGCATTTGCCATTTTGCTATTTACCAAAAGCCTTGTTTCGATCAGGGCTGTAATTAAAGCCCTTAATCATTCTGAACAGTTTCAAGTGAATGGCTTCCCTCGTGCATTAACATATCATTTATGCAATATCTGTACATGTAAGGTAGTGTCAGTCTTCCAGACACAGGAAGTAGCCTATGGAAACATAAATCTATTTGTCGGTATTTTAATACAAATCTGAAAATGCCAGTTTACACATTTAAGAAGCTGTTACAAACTGTCGAGAAAAAAAAAATATGTATCTCGTGAATTAATGAGGCTTCCTAAAGACACAAAGTGTGTCTTTACACAGCGAGATACGCTGGTGAGAGGGGAGCAAATACAGCATGGAAGAGAGCACTTGCAACTGCAGCATGGGGTTGTGACCCAAAGGAACATCTCCCAGGGGAGGGAATATTGTCCCCATGCCCAGCATATATTCAAGAATATCTTTGTGTATTCAAATGGGAGGGGAGTGAGGTGGGAGTTACTTGTACTCACCCGTTGACAAGAGCCTTCCTGCGTTTGTGTGGCCAATGAAGTCCTGCTGCCAGAAGCTTCATGGATGGTGATGGAGTCATTTGGGGTGCAAGTAAATGAAGGTTAAATCCAGGTCTTGGCATTGAGAGGTATTTCTGGGTAACCTGCACTCTGCTTGGTCCTTCTCCAGTCTTCTTCGTTTCCTTGGTACAATCGGGCGCAGCAGCAGTGCTGGCAGCAGAGCAGGGGAAAGGGGTCAGGTAGGACAGGTGGGGAAAGGAGAGCGCTAGAGAAAGAGGAAAGAGGTGCTGAATGAAGAAAAGACAGCAGGTAGGTGAGAATCCAGCAGCAAACACTCGCTGCTGTTCGAAGAATTCCAACCTGTTGTGGTGAGAAGGTGTATTCTGTAGGACTGAACTGGGGCTCTCCAAGGAAGAGCATCTACTTTACTTCCCTGCTGTAAAGAATTGAAATAGTGTGGAAATTAATATATAATCAGATCCATAATTACAGTCTAAACAGTATAAAACACAAATCATATTAGGCAGGTTGGGAAAATTACACAGTTTTCCTCAGCTCCTTGTGTTTCCCCTTCCAACAACTGTTAAACTCTCACTTTTGAAGTTCACAACTTTCTTGTTACCAGGTGCTACCACTCCATTTTTTTCCTCCAGAAAGTTGCTGGAAATCCAACAAGAGCCTCCCAGATCTTCTTGCTTCCTAAAGGAGGGAGAAAGCCAGTCCCTTTCTAACTTTGCTCTCCAAAGGTGCAGGAATTTGACAAAATACCTTTTGCCCTAATAAGGGCACTGCTAATTTCTTGAAGAAAATGTCCCAAAATAGGTTTTGCTGAACTTCCAATAAAGTATTGGCATGTTTCTGAGGAAGCACTGGTAGACTCAGTGCCATGGTGGACTTAACAGGGAAGTCCTAGTAAGGGGATGAAGTCCTCAAGCTGGGCATGTCAGAGCTTGGGCCTCCCTAAAAGCAGAAAACCATGAGGACTTGTGTCCTCACAGCATCTAGTAAGTCCACTTTCCTTCACGTGCAGCAGCAAGCCCTGAGAGCCCCATCTCACAGTGTATTATTTTCTCTCCTGCTTTGCCCTGGAAATTTAAATGGTTCCCACCACATGTGCTCCAGTTCTGTGCTGAAACAGAAATGTAAAATGTACCTGTATGAAACACTTCACTGACCAGCCGCCCTTGGCCTTGCACACCCACATACCTGAGACACCCGTCTCCCAGATGTCTTCCAACACAAGAAACATTATGTGTGCTCTCCAGGGCTGCAGGACAGGGTACAATCAGCAAGTACTGCAGGTCACTGCCCTTGGGGCACCAGATGTCACCCACAGCACCTCTGCCTTCAGAGGTGTCACCCTAAAACATTTATTTCAGGGTGACCAATGATGGAAGGATGAGCTAAAGGTATAAAATCTCCCTTTTTCTCTCAGAGGCCACAGCAACATTCAGCCCTACTTCCATGTCAAGCTCAGGTCTACATTTTAACGTATACATTGAGGAGACTGTGTCAAAAAAAAATCTAATATTATGCTTTTGAACAGAGAATTTACCTAAGTAAATAATTATTTTTAAACCCAAGATTTAAGCAGCTTTAGTATTCCACATTATGCTAATGTTTGACAATTACTAAGTGTGGGTATCAGCCAGCATTTTTTTTTTAAGTTTAATTTAAAGCAATTTGACATGGAAAGGTTATTACTTTAGTTGCCAATAAAAGCTGTACTTTTAACATAAGTGTACACCAAGCCCTAGGGTATGTGACTATTATCTTTTCTGCAATTATGTGGTGTTCTACATAAATGTTTAAAAAAAAAAAAACTTAGAAATATCAAAAGTACTAACTTAGCTGCAATATAGAAGTTGAATAGCAGAGCCGGGAAGCCCGTCTCCCGCAGACACAACACAGGTTGAGGTTTCCTCCTAGAGGTACCGCCGGGAACGGCGCCTCCGCCCGCACGGCATCACACCGCATCCCCCCGCTCCGCCGGGGCCGAGCGCACGATGCTGCCCCGAACGACCTCGCTCAACACAGATGCTGCCACTTCGCAGCTTCACCCGCATTCCCCAGAAAGCTGCTTTTTCCCCCCCAAATATTTCCTTTTTTTTTTTTTCTCCCCCACAAATATTTCCCTTTTTTTCTTTCCCCCCAAGTATTTCCTTTTCTCAGGTCTTCAGTGCTAAGAGGGGAAAAGGCTTTTCTCACATCCTGCTTCACAGAATCACAGAGTGGTTCTGGTTGGAAGGGACCACAGTCTGTCTTCTGGTCTAAGCTCCCTGCTACAGCAGGGTCATTCCAGAGCACATGGCACAGAATTGTATCCAGATGGTTCTGGAATATCCCCAGTGAGAGAGACTCTACACCCTCTCTGGTCTCTGTTCCAGTGCTTGGTCACTGTAAAGGTTAAAAGTTATTCCCCATGTTCAGGTGGAACTTTCTGTGCATCAGTTACTGCCCGTTGCCTCTTGTCCTATTGCTTGGCACCATCAAGAAGAGCCTGGCTCCATCCTCTGGTACACTCCCTTCAAATACTTACACACACTGATATACACACATCTGTGAGCACTGCTTTTCCCTCATAAATGGAAATTGTGTCTTCCACTTGCTTTAGGGTGGTGTCTCCAGAAGAGACTCCATGGCTGTAGCAATGAGGCTCCCTCTCAGCACAAGGCAGCATGCAGGGACCCCCACACCCAGGGAGTAGCCACCTCAAAGATCCCAACCCAAATGCCAAGTTTGGTCCTCATCACACAGAAGCACCAGTGCATGGGCACAGCCCTGCCCTTGAGTGGAAATCAGTCATTTCCCTTGGGAAATTACATTTGAGACCATGAAAAGCCACAGTGCCATTGCTGAAGCTCCCAGACGGATGAAGCCCTGGGTTCAAGCCCAGGATGGATGGGGCTTTGAGTAACCTGGTGTGGGGGAAAGCACAGCAGGGGGGTTAGAACTAGATTATCTTTAAGGTCCCTTCTAGCACAAACCCTTTTATGATTCAACAGGAGTGTGGAGGAGAGAGATGAAAGTGTGTCCTTAGGAGCAGACAGGCCAGCTCACACATGCAGGGGGAGAGACACTTCCCTCCTGACATCTGCTCTCCTCCAGGATCTGTTTCTTTGGCCAAAGTGAGGATGCCATGAAAGCCAAAAGTGCTGAGGGGTATCGGCCCATCATCCCAGGGACTTGGCAGTAAGTGCTCTATTCCCTTGGGCTGCTTAGTCCCGAGTCCCTCCTGTGTAATGAAGGGAGAGATGGCCCCTTCCATCAGCCTCTCTGGGCCAGCATGGGGCAGAGCCAGGGCCCACGTGGGCACATGGCAATGTCTTCAAACACATCAGCCTGTGCAGGTAAACTCACTCCTCTGCTCTGCCCGCTCAGCCCTTCAAAGGCAGAGCCTCGGGGCAAACAGAATGGGGTGAGACAAACCCTAGTCCAAACACCAGAGGTTGCTTACTTGGAAGATAATTTTGATATATGAGGTTGGATTTTTTAAGTCTAGGTGGATTTTTTTCTGTCTGGGTTTTGTTTTTAACTTGAAGCTTGTGAAAGTCACAGCATGACCCTTGCTGGCTAAAAGGATTCTTCTCAAAACCAGTTGGCACCAGAGCAATGAACTTCAGCTTCCTCCAATGCCCTGCCAGTGCCTTTTGGTGCTGAACTGCAACCATCTCCAGACAGGGAATGGGAATTCAGCCTCAGAAGTCTGTTCAGCCCCAGCAGTCTGTTGAGCCCTTTGTCTTTCTACTGAAAAAGTGAAAACACTGGTCACAGTTCCAGTGCCAACTGCAGTTAGTGTTTCAAATTAACTAAAGTTCATTATTTTACACTTTAGGTAGGAGTTGCAACAAACTGTTCACCAGCAGTCCAAGCAATAGTATACAAGCCCCTCTAGGATCCCTTGGAAGAGCTCCTGATGAGTTCACCAATGTTTGCACATTAACCTCTGGGTGAAAAGCCAGCCAGAGGGATGTGAGAACTCCACCGAGCCCTCCAGAGCATGACACAAAATGATGCAAGTGTGGGAGCTAGGAGAGAAAAGGTTTTGTGAGCCCAGAAAAAATAATAAAATGTTTAAATCCTTAATTGTTTTTCTTGAAGATTTATCCAAAATCGAGCTCTCCTTAAGCCTGTGAGTTTGCAGAGCATTGTCAATAAATTAGATCATGCACACAAGGCAAGGATTTCAAGCCAAAAAGCTCTAGCCCTGAGTCGCTTAACAGCAACATTCCCTAGAAAAAATTACTCGAGATGAAACATGAGATACGTATTAATTATCAATGGTCTAATAGAAAATTTAATGAAGACAAGTATCTTCTTGCACTTTATCCACGATAACGATGATAGTACGTCAGCGAGGCACATACCTTAGAACGTGGCAGTGAATGTCAAGTCTGAAGCCATTACAGCAATTCACCACAATAATGGCCAGCCAATGCATGGGCTCGTAGCACTTAATCAAAGTAATGACATCCATCCACAATTATTTATGTTATGGTAACAAAGAGCTGCCAAATGCAAAACAAATGACACGAGGATTTGCAAGTGAATTTCTTCCCGTAAATTCTCCTTAGGTTATGCTTTAGGGCCCTCAGGATGGAAGTCTGTGTATATCCAGAGTGATATCAAAACAGTGGGGTTGTTGTGCCACATTTTATTGCCTATAAGCAATGAACCCAACCCTATCACCAAAATGAGGTCTTCAGCCAACACAACTGTATCAATATCATTTGAGCTGGCCTTGATTTACACCCAAGAGTTGTCCTCAGAATTTTACAGGAAGAAAAAAATTATATGGGAGACAACCTTCGCTTACATCTGCCTATCAAGGAAAACAAAGACCCAGTTGTATTAACACTTAAACATGCGTTTAACTTAAAGTATATGAGCAGTCCCCACTTACCTCAATGGGCTTTGGATTACAGCCATTATAATTACCACCCTGATTCTCTATTAAGAGCAGTACGGCTCTTTCAGGGGCATTTATGTGGGTGTTTGTATAAAAACACTGTCAAAAACTAAAGAACACCAGTAAATATAAAATGGCAATGTTCAGGTTCAAATGTAATGAACTAATTTATTTTTTTTAACACTACATCCAACTGTTTTTCACCACGCACAGATGTCACTGGAACAACTTGAATACAAAAAAAATTGCCTAAGAACAATAAACTACACAGACCAGCTAATATTGATTGCTTTAAAAATGCCCCCTGTTAAACTAAATAATAGCCAAATCTCACTGCAGTAAATGTGCCTTTATATCATTAAATACTAATTTAACAGAAATGTGACTGCATAGTGAAAAACATGAAAATGTTGGAACTGAAAGATTGCCTTTTTTTTCCTCTGCATTATACAAGTCTCCAAATTAACACCCAAAAGAAGAAAACAATAATTTCATATTAGCTGGCTACTTAGTCACACAAGCCAAAGCTGGGACTAAGCTAAACTCTAATACGCACTTTCCAAAGTGACCTGTGTGTCTCTTAGAGGGGAGGCTGGAGGATGACCCTCACCACAGGCTCTGTCCGCCCTCGATGACCAGATTGTGGCCTGTCATGTAGTCAGAGGCTTCAGAGGCGAGGTAGACGACGGCAGCCTGCAGGTCGGTGGTCTGAGCCAGCCTCCCGGCGGGAATGTCGCCCATCCAGCGCTGCACCAGCGGCCGCAGCTCCTTGGAGCGGATGAGTGGAGTGTCCACGATGCCCCTGCAAGGAGCACACACACCAAGAGTTTAGAAAGAAGAAAAGTCAGCACTTATAGGTGCTTGAGATGTTAATTCAGAAGGCAAAACCGTGGAATAACACAAAGGAGATGAGATGAGCACATCAGACCTGCTCTGCCTCTGCTGAAAGTCATGATGCAAACTTTCCTATCGTTGCCTTTCACTGCTGACCAGCAGCTTAAAGGTTTCCTTTAAAGTAAGTGCACAGGTACTATCTGCTTAGCTAATAGCAGAAGCCCCTTACTTTAAGGTCACCAGTTTAATTTTTTTTTCTAGAAAACAAGCATGGCATTGGAACGGAAAGCATCTTGAGTCGGGTCTGTCGCGGCTCTTGGGAACTGTCATCCCTCTACCAATTTCTCTTCTCATCTCATCACTCCGCAGCATAATGTCACACAGCGTTTGTGTACAGCCCAGAAACTGAAAACAGACCAACTTCTCATATGTCAAAAAATGAGGGAAACAAAAGCCAGCACCCTTCCGGGCACCAGACCCTCTCCACACAAAGAAGGAGAGGCAGGGATAAGCATAGCACAACCAGTGCGATTCCCCCTTAAACCAACACCCCAACAAATCACACTGATTTACCTGTTTTGCCTCTTTTACATCAATGAGTGACTCCACCACATATTAAAACTCTGCTAAGTTCATTTTTTTTCAGGTGCCCTAAAAATGAGTGATGCTGCAGGAAGCACAATGCAGGGCAAACATTTGGCTGGCTTTTCTGACTTTAACTGCGACTGATTTGTCATACTCCTCCTTAACAACATATTTGTATTTTGCGAAATGTATAATTTTTTCAGCCCCTGAACAAATATATTTACATAACTGTGTCTAACGAGAAATTACATTTAACTTCTCAGAAATGACAATAACTAAAACCTGAACTGCCAATTCCACTTCATTAGTGTGGTAGAAATGCATTCCAAATGTTAATAAAAATTCCAACATGCTGATAAATTAGCGCTTCTAAGGAGCATGTGACACCTTGGTTAACATATTCAACCTCAATTATATTTCTCTTCAGCACCCTGTTATCTGGAACCTTTGCTGGCAATCAGAGGTGCTGTTTTTCAGCGGCCAATTTTCTAGATAATGTAGCTTATCAACACTGTGGGTAAACTTGCCAATGAAATCAGGCTGCACTGAACCACACACACGCTAATTGCATCTCTTTTTTATGCATATTTACAGACTGTCACTTCAAAGAAATCAGTGGCCCATTGAGGCAGCCAGTTAGCTGGAAGAATTGCCTCTTGCAAATGAAAATTAGCAAACAAGCTAGTGATAAATATGAAATGAACAAAGTATAAAAATACTCGTTTTGTTCTGAAACTTCATTGGCATCCCAATTTAGACTTCCAAGGAAATAATTTTTTGAGTCAGACTGGATTCTGGGTATGAGATCTACCTTTTGTTTTAAATGAAGGCTGAAATCTTCTATTTACTCTGTTACGAAGTGGAACTAATTCAGATTTTCCCCCAAACATTTCTGTTTGCACTAATCAGGCAGGATTTAAATATCAGCTTCATTTTTTATTGTAATTGTCAATAAAGAGCAGAACAGTTCAGAAACAGTGAGCAATGCAGCTTGTTTAAGTTCTGGCAACGTAACAAAACCAAGCACATTCCAGTATAGAACTGTGGACTTATTTCCTTCAAGCACAGCCTCCTGCTCTCCCTCCTTGCTTTTCCAAACTCCTCGAGAACTGGTTTTCTTCAGAGAGAAACGTGCTTTGAGCAGCAGACATGAAATATATTGGACTCCTTTTCCATACGTGCCTCTCGCTGTGCTTACAAAACCATCCCCATCATCATCGTTCTGGCTTTACAGTATCAGAGACCAGAATAAGATCCGTATGATTTTGGTGGGGGGTTTTTTTCCATTTACAGATATATTTTAACCCCAAGGGAATGCAGATTAGGGAGTAAGACACACAGTCCTCCAGCACAACAGATTTTGCTAAAAAGAGGACATTTTTCAATCTGTTCAGAAAAATGATCTTTGATCTGATCACTGCAGTCTGTGAATTGCTGCATTGTGGCTGTCGCTGGACCTTTCTTTATGTTCACTTCAAGAAGCAAAAATTTAGATGTGTAACCAAACTTCATTACAAATTTTTATTATAGAAATGAGAAAAAAATATAGCGCAAAACTTAAAAGTTGCAAACACACATACTGATGGCACTATAAATATTAGGCATGTCATTGATACTACACATCTTCTGGGAAAGCTTTGGTGCCAAGTTGGGCAATTTAATGTTGTCGAACCCTTTTAGGCAGATTTTAGTTGGCTTCTAACCAGTTCCAGCAAAGACAACTGCCAATGCATTAATTCCCTACCTCATCTCGTATGCAGTGCTGAGCCTATCAGTACTTTCTGTTGCACGTCAATGTAATATCAAACTGCTGGTTCCTTAACATTAGATATGAGCATCAATATTTCATTATTGATACACAGGACAATTTGAGACATTAGGGAAAAAAAAAGACCGCCAAAAAAAAAACAATTGCCTAAAACATTTCCACTTCGAGAGACACATTAGGAAAAATATCACTTACCAGATACTTAACTGGAATTGTTACGTGCACTCAATCCCCAAATGAGAGCAAAAAAAGATTCCATCTGTGTGTAACTTGATTTCTTTCAGATGAGTTATTAATTTGAATGAGTTAAGTACACTCCACTTAATCAGGAAGTGTTTAATCACAAGATCCACTTAATTGGGACATCTCCCAAGGAATTAAGATTTAAGTCCAAAGATACTTACCAGCAACGACTGCTGCTTAATGGGGATAGTAATGCTGCTTAATTGGGATGCCTTCAGGTGATGCTGGGGTGCTCCTTCTCCTGCCAGCTCTGCCTCTCTGTCCCCCCTGATGGCGTGTACCCAAAACCTGCGGTGATCCTGCCCTACCTGCTCGTACCCACCACGCTACAAGCCTGCTACAGCACCACGCAGCTGTCTTCATGCTGCCCCAGAGGAGCAGGGCAGGACACAGGGCACACAAACCCTCTTTGTCCATGGCACCTCCAACCCAAATCCCTGCAGCCCATCAGTGGGAAACATGGCTCATCCCTCAGGACTGCTGAGTTTCACTGGGTTTCCAACAAGCTGGCCTGGCTGCAAGTTGACCTCAAGATCAACTTCCAGCTGCCCATCTGGAAGGTCATCACATTATGGCATTTTATGTCTTGCAAATCAAGAAAGAAGCAGCAATTACCCACAAAAAATAGACACTGATTCAGTGTAATGGCTGAAAAATGAAGTGCAATGCTGCACGTGCCAAAAACCAGACACCCTCCAAAGTCCCCTCCTCCATCACACTCAACACACTTCTCATGTGCTGGGAGACTAAAACATGTGGGGGCAGATGAGCAACAGCCACCAGTCAGTGCTCTGTAAAGGTCCCTATTCACAGCCATGTTCCCTCTGCAGCCTGACCCTCACATCCCTTCCAGAAAGACTCCAGCACCTTATTAATTTTGTTGGCATCAGCTGTTTAACAGGTTACAGGCGATGCCACTGGATGGACAGAAGGACTGAACACAGTTTCCACGATAGCAACAGGATAAGTCAGCCAAAACATCCAGGGAGTCTCAGCCACCTTCTCCCCAGGCTTGCTTGGCTGGCAAGAGAAGCCTAAATCTTCAGTTTTATAAATGCAATAAATCATCCTAAGAACTCTGCCATAACATTTTATGCATTGCTAACTTTTATGCATTGCTCTGCATAAGTTTTATGCACTCATTAAGAAATTAAGTTGATAAAAAGTGACCAGATAGGAAGAGGGGGAAAAGGCCAGAAGGTTTGCATGGTGAAATAATGTCTAGGGCCAGGCTGGAGCATTTGGACCTTCAGACAGAGACACGCTCAGAGTGCCTTGAAGCATTAATGCAACCGTGAGTGAGAGGGACAAAGTACTTAAGGACACAGATATTTTACTTGTCCAGAGATGATCTTGGGGTACCATCATGCCCTATATCTACATCTGTGCTCTTCAAACTCCTCAAAATCCTCTCCCATTATAAGATGACTATGTGCTAGGTTGGGCATCCATGTTCAGCAAGACCTGTGCTTTTGGAAGATGTTTCAACTACAATAGCATTGACACATGTGCTGTTGTACTGTGGCTCCTGCCCAGAGTTGGGTACTCAGATCAAGTGGGTTGAAGATGTCCCTGTGTCTTGGTGAGTCACGTCAAGAGACAATGACACTGGTAGGGTCCACAGTTCTGGGAATGGGTCCAAATCTGTACTGAAATGCAGTTTCACATCTCACATGGGCAGAAAGGTAAACATGAGTAGTTATTCACTCTGAAGTATATGTGGCTCTTGCTTATGGCAATGAGGTATCTGAGCTCTATGAACCACTACAGGCTCCTTCCTCTGAATGCTGCTCAGAGCTCCCCGGGACAGCCCTGTTATGAGGGGCTCAGCCAGAGCTTTGAATTACCAGAAGGAAAACTGTCCAGCTCTGGGGTGGATCAATCCCAGATCATTAGGGGAAAGTGCTCTGTCCAGAACAGGGGACCTCAGAGTCAGCAAAACATTTGTCCTCTGTGTGCCCTTCCTGGCTATTCCTCCACAAAGAAACAGGACTATTTTTTCTCCATGCTCTCACAACTGCCTCCAGAGACATAACTTTTTCAAGTATGACTGTATGCTCCCAAATTGTACAAAACAAGGCATTTTGATATTTGGTGTCTATATTTTTAATTTATGTAAGCCCCCTCAAAATGGGTAATTCCTCCTCTAAGAGCCTTTTCATCTGTAATTGCTGTGAATGTGGCTCTACTGTCCCACTTCTACTGGTACAGATTACCTGTGTGTTTTCAGACACAATTCCTGCCAGGTCCTGCTGAGCTTCCCTAATCCCTTCATCTCCCCCAGCTCCCGAAAGCCAGTGTAAATTCACTAGCACTAGTTGTGGGAACACTATAACAGTGCTGCTAGGACTGGCATGGGGAAAATCCCATTAGGAAGTAAGATGCTGTTGAAAGAATCTGTGGATCACATGGAGTGATGGCTGGAGTCACTGGTATAATTAGTAATAAATAATCATAAGGAAGACAGCTAGCACAAGCTAGGGGAGAGCAGACCGGCAGTAAAAACAGAGGCACTTGCCACTGAGCTCTGTGCTTTTATTTTTTTTTTACTCCACTTTGTGGATTAAAATATGTAATTTGTTTTCCCTAATTTGATGTACATTATTATCTTCATTATTACAATTTAACTCCTGGGTTAAAATCCTGCCCTTCCTACTTACTCTGATTGACTTCAATGGTCTACGGAATTTGACCGCTTCCAATTAACGCTACCCACTTGGGTTTCTGCTCAGCACTATCATGCACTGTTAATTGTTTAATAAAATGACTAGGTTGGGTATGTGTATGAGAAACAGAAAGACATGAAGTATGTCTAGTAAGAAAACTTTCCTTTGTGAATAAATACCATAAAACACAGAGCTTGAAGTCTCTAAAAATAAGGAAAGTTTAATTTGTAATAAACATATACATATATACAAAACTACATCTGGCCTCCTGTGACTGTCAGAGTTGAACAGTAGCTCAATTACAGCAATATAATGTAGCTTTTAAAGCACCTATATATTTGCCTCAAGTGAAAAGGGGAAAGAAGTATTGTCTATTAAGTGTCAAAAACCTTTTCTTTAACCACAGAAGGCTTGGACAGACTAAGGAAATATTTCATCTAGAAGAGAAATGCTAAAAACTACCCTTCACATTATTGGAAAACCTATTATCAAATGCTAAAACCTCTCCTTAAATCCCTGAGTATACACAGCAACAGAGCAGGCTTGGCTCTAAGTATTTAAACCTTTGTTAAGGAAAAGACAACATAAAAAGGGATGCAATCCACCTGCTAATTAGAAACTTTATTTGCTGAGATAGTGTTCATATGAGCTTTGTGGAACATTTCATTCCCTTTGTAGTTCCAGAATGAGGCTGTGTTTTACTTACGGGGAAATGCAGTTGACTTTTACTCCTCTGTCAACCCACTCGGTTCCCAACGTCTGTGTTAATTTTACGACCCCGGCTTTGGAGACGTTGTACGCCAACTGCTTCTGCGGGTGCGGGACTGCGAGGGGTTCAGAAAGAGAAAATTATTTATTCTTCCCAAATTAAGACAGCTCAGGCACTACACAGACAATTGCCTGCATTGAGATGAACTATTTGACGTTTTTCCCCGATGGTAGGTAGGGAAGAGCAAGAATTCAGCCACTCACAACGCAAAACTCTAAATATGTATTTTACCATCTAAAATCTGTGCCTCAGCAGCTGGTCTACTGAAAAAAAAATGGCAAAAATAGAAATAAAGAAAGAAATATAAAAGGCCCCATTTTTGGGCAAAGCCAAACCCAATCTATTAAACATGGATATGCATACTTGGCTGCTCCCAAGAAAGATCAATAATCATACACATTCATATATTACACACATATATATGTTTATATACTTGTGCACTGTAATACTAATATAGTATTATCATATAATGATAATACATTATATGATTAATATTATATTATGTGTTCTGTCTGTTATATAAATAATATTTATTATTTATATATAATACATTATGTGGTATGATATAATGTAATGCAACATATTAAATTGTTTGATATGACATTATATGATATAATACAATATAAGTGCATAATAGATTTTATATAACATATTATATATAGCCTCTCGGAACAAATTATTCTCCCTAATTTTTAAATTATCCATAGTCTGAAGCAAATACATCACATTATCTAACTGGTGTTTGTGTGGATGTGATCACAGGTGCATCCCAAAAATTCAGAACACCCACCACTTTCAAAATCTGAAGCTTTTGAAAATGTTTCAGAGGTGTCACATGTCAGTCAGAGACAGAAAATGATCGGCTTGCTAATTACAATGTTCAAGGTTGCTAGTGCTGTGTGCTTACTGGCTCTGCCCCTCACCAGCTCCGTGAAAGCTACTTAAGGATAAATCCCCAGTGGGTGTAAAGTGCTTTAAACCCATGGGAGTCAAAACCAAGTCAGCCCAGCTGTTGGGATTTACACTCACGAAGTGTCTCTCCTTGGAGTTTTTTGGCTGCCATTAGGACTTCATTAAACAAATCCAGTGCAAAGCACCAATCCATAATTAGCTCCATATCAGTGCTAAGTGTCACTGAGTTACTGACTCTCACAGAGGGAGAGTGGGGAAAATCAGGGCTAAAAATCAGTAGTCACAAAGACAGACAATTCCAGCCTGTGGGGTTGGATAACACTGAAGCCTGGAAGAAAGGTAATCGCTGGGATTGTGTAAGGTTCTTCAGGCAAACCCCAACTCACAGCATAAAAGCACACAAGCAGCACTGGTAGATGGCATTAAATTGGTCTTAATAAATTAAGTTGATGCATCAGCTCTAGATCACTCCCACCTATGGCATCTCAACACATCCACTACTGCTTTTGTTGACTAAAACTATTGGGTTTGCACATGTCAATGTAAAAGGGTGGAAAGAAGATGATAACTGAGTTATGTGAACTCCGAAAGAGCATAAAGCTCTGCTGCAAATTACTGAGCATGTGAACAAGGGCCTTTGCCTTGAACAGAGATGTTTGTGAATAGATTTAAAGCGCACGTGATGGGAGCAATAATTAGTGTTTCGTTTTTTCTGCATGTGCTGAAGGTTTGCTCAGAATTCAGAGGCCTTTTCCTTTTTTGTTCAATATGAAATACTTTGCATTTTGACCAGCAGAACTGCTTTGCCCTCTGTGTGTGCCTGTTGCCCCTGACACAGCACGATGTGGGGGCTCTCAAAAAGATGTGGAATGTGATTTCTTGATTAATTGCCGTGCTCCAGCTCCAAGTTACATACAACTTCGGTAGTTAGCCTTGTAACCTCCCAAAAGCAGTTCTTTGCTGAACTTTCCAAACATGTCTCTCTGTGATAAATCATTTGGTGTTTGCTAAGAGGATGGGAGTTCTGGCACCAGCTCTGCATGTGGGTGAGAACAAGTTGCTGCAAGCTATGAGAACCAGCTTCTGATATGGGGTGGGTGCCGACACAGGATTTTCAAGAGTCCTTCCTTGTAAAGGCTTTTGTCTTTGTAAGAATATCTAAGCAAGGTAACTCCCCCTTCTGAGACACTTGGCCCCTCTCTATTAGAAAAGCTGAAGAAGAAGCCAACAGGTGCTGCAAGACTCTGGCACTGGATGGGCTTTCTGCAGCTCAGCACCTTGCACCACCTACTCTCCCCTTACCTACAAGTCTCTTACAGACAGAAGAGCAAATCTGCAACCCTTCAAACTCATACAAAACAGGGCTAGAGCCTGTGAATGAAGCTATGCCTCCAGCAGCGTCACCAAAAAAATCTGAATTATTAAGGCTTCTGGGAAGCAAGGACACTCACTCCTGTTCAAGACAGATGATAGGAGGACCCAGATATAATTCTGCCAACATCAGCTGCATTATGCTTTAAACACCTGTGTCCTGGTTTGGGCTGGAATAGAGTTAATCTTCTTCCCAGTGGCTGCTACAGATTTTTGGATTTAGAGTGGGAATGATGTTGATAATACACTGACGGTTTAGTTGTTGCTCTAAATCAAGGCCTTTTCAGTTCTTGTGCTGCCCTGCCAGCGAGGAGGCTGGGGGCTGGTACAAGAAGCTAGGAGGGGACACAGCCAGGATGACTGACTCCAGCTGGCCAGAGGGTTATTCCAGATCATATGGCATCATGCTGAACAATAAAATTAAGGAGAGCTGGCTGGGGAGACTGACTGGGCATTGGTCAGTGGGTAGAGAGAAACTGCATTGTGCATCACCTGTTTTGTGTATTCTTTTATCCTTATTATTATTTTCCTTTCTTTTCCTGTCCTAATAGACCATCTTTATCTCAACCCACAGGTTTTAACACTTTTCCCAGATTATCTCCCCCATCCCAGGGGGGAGCAAGCAAAGGGCTGTGGGGTGTAAACCACAACAACCTGATGCTCTGGTTTTACAACCTTGTTCAGTGCCTCAGGCTTCCAGGCTGACCTTGAAGCAGCCACATAATGCTAATGAGAAGTGCACACAGACAGAGCAGAGCAGACCACTTACCACCAAAGATATTCACTGTAAAAATCACAGCTCTGAGTTACACCTGTGTGAACCGCCGAGCCGCAGCAGCCTCGCTGCCACTGCTGGAGCTTGTGCCTGGAATAATTCCAGTGAAATACCAGAATCAAAATGCACATATGCAAAATGTATGCGGCTTATCTTCAATTAATTAAAACTGATTCTGAGCAGTGAATCTGGAAAAATCACAAACAAAAACCTCCCTATCCTGCTAAGCGTCTCCTCATTTTCCTGTATCTCTGAGGAAGGACTCAACCTACAACAACAACAAAAAAAATATCCCCTAACTATTTCTAGAAACATTTCATACTATGCCAGTTGGCCAACATACTTAAATAACCAACCAACCAACATATTTATTTAACATTCAGCAGATGGACATGATATGAACATCGTGGTTTTCAGTTGTAGTTTCATAACTACTAGATTTTTTCAATGCCAAGATTCAAACAGGTTCAGAAGGTAAACACATCTCTTCATCTCTTAACTTTTGGCCTAGCACACATTGACTTTTACTGACATTTAAATGCATCTTGGGATGACCCTTCTAGGCTGCTCTCAGGGCTGCTTTCCAACATTCATTCCTGTTCCAGACCAGTACTCCCTCAAATGTGATCTTCAGGTGAATCTGTGGGCTTGACTCACCAGCCAAGGAGGTGCAGCCCCGAAGTGGGGCTGGGATGGATGCATGGTGGAATGGCATCACCTCCCAGCTCAGCAGAGCTGTGCCAAGACCCGACAGAAAAGTTGGAAAAAGCCTCTCCTTAAGCAGTGCAGACCATTGCTGGGCTGCAGTGAGACTGGGAGCAGTGTGCCAAACCAACAGATCCTCAGTTTTTGCCAATTCCCAAAGCTGCCTAACTTTCTCCAGAGTGGAATACCTCCCAGGAAATTTTGCTTGGTGATAGTGATGCGGATGGTGACAGCCAAGCACAGACCAGAGCCTGACTGCAGAGTGCAGAGCAGGAAAGCCTGGTGTATTTGAAATTTAAAGCCCTACATTCTTTTCAAAACTACCTTTCTTTGTGAGATTTTGTAACTTTACAAAGCTGGGGCAGAGGGATGGTGCCTGTGTTTAAGCAAAAGTAAAACAGCTGGTAAAGACACTTGAAAAAATATTAACAACAACATTGTAAATGGATTTTTGAAGAAACATTTAAAGTTACTGTGCAATAAACTGAGCAGAATGTCATGGAATGTCAAACTGGGCACAGTAAAAATAAACGTTATTCCAAAGGAAAATATAAAGACTGCATACTTATGTAACATTCAGCAGATGGACATGATATTAATACAGGGGTTTTCAGTTGTAGTTTTATAGCTACTAGATTTTCTTGTCTAACTTGGCAACCCAAGGCACCATTTGATTTTTGGATTTGGACAATACTGCAACAGATGTCCAGACCAATAAAATAAATTCCTAAAGGGCTATGCTTAATTCGTGTAATTGATCAATTTTTGTTACATGGGCTTCAGCTCACCAGCATGTAACTGCCTTCCAGATTAGCTCAGCAGTAGGGATTTCATTCCATATGTTACAATGGTTTATTGGTGCTTTTGATGACACTGCTGATTCAGCAGCACTGGTGCAGGCACCTGTTGGTAAGAGCAAGTTATAAAACTCGCGGGTACTGGGGCAAAAACTGGCACTAAATCTTTTGGGTGGCTTTTAAACACCTCGGGGGCTCAGCTTCCCACACGCCAAGGAGTTTGCCTGGAACAATGGGGAGGATTACCAGCACCTTTCCCATGCCATCCATGCAATGGAGTCACAGAAGGTGACTCCACCTCTTCTATAAAAAGTAATAAGTGCTCTAAAACATTGAGGACAGATAAATGTTGAAAAATGATATCAATAAAAATTTTGTAGTACATTTCCTCTAATATGAAATGTCAGTGATTTACTCCTTCCCAATACAGGTTTAATTGATTCAAATAGCATCGGTAGTAATTAAAATATGGATTCTGAAGCACAACTGTTAGCTCTCATCACTCACCTATTAAACTTGCCATAGATGCTGTGTTAATTATCTTCCCATATCCTTGATTCAGCATAATGCGGCCTGCAGCCTGTGACAGAAATTAAAGGAAAGACCAGTGACCCTTTCTGTGATTGTGCTAATAATGACATGATAATAAATTAGTCTTCACTTTTCAGAAGAGTTGATGTGCTAACACATTTTTTTTAAGCACTTGATCTGAAAACTTAGTATAAAAATGGCTGATACAGGAAAAATGCCTTTGCCATTTCACACCTCTTCACTCTTGGCAATATTTTTTCAAAATAATCACTAATTTTGGGACTGCCCCCACAAACCTTTTTGATTTTCAGGATATGTCAAATACTGACTCTTCAAAAAATTTTGGCCATTCTCAAATGCCTGGGTTTGGGCAGCCAGTAAGTACCAGCTGCTTTTGGAAATATTGACCAAAATCTGTAATTGAAATCTGCAAGTCTTTCCTTAACTCCAGCCAAACTAGGACCAATTTTATTAGGATAATTAGTAATAAAGTGTTATTAAGTCTTGATCAAGTAAGCACTTAAAAAATTATTACCCATTTGCAAAACCAAACAGTGCACCATTTCACACTTACTTGACAGCACAAAAATAATCCTCGCAAATTAACATTAAAGGTTTTGTCCCATTCCTCTAGGGAAGTCTCTTCACTTGCAGAGTTCAGATTGATTCCTGCATTGTTGCACGCGATGTGAACCGTGCCCCAGCGAGCCACAATTGCATCCACCATCCTTTGCACATCCTCAGGCTTGCTTACATCCACTGCCAGGGCAAGGCTTTTAATCCCTGTGTTAACATCAGAGCAACGGAGTCAGTACAGGAATTCTCAGGGAAAGAAAAAAAAAAATCTATTTTGTGACTATTTATCAATGCATATATAGAGATATTTTATAGAGAGATGTATTTTTAATATACAAATGTATTGCATACCTATTCCACCTTCATTCACTGCTGCACAAATTGTAGCAAAGCGTGAGTTTGTTACTGCAGTACTGTTATTATAAAGTTGCTGACTGGTGCGAGGTTTGCCTGTTGGAGACCAACCTAAAGCCCAGGTGTGGGAGCGAAGGCTGCCACTCCAGCAGGACGAAGCTTGGAACACTGCACCATCTTCTGTCCAAACCCTCAACTGCAGCTTTCCCATCCACCAGCAGCTCTACAGATGCTTTTTTTATGCCATATCCCCCTGAGATGCTCCAGAAATCAAATTAATTTGTCCCAAAAGTGCTCTCTGGATGAACTACAGCATCCAGACAGCTGGAAGCCTCAGACAAAACCAAACCAGTTTTAGGTGGGAGAGCTAACTGGGAATACCTTCAGGTGCATAGGTATGGTAGTCACATTTCCTGGCCTTATTTATTGCAAATCACACTGCCAGAATAGTGCAAACAGTCAGAAGTTAAGAGATTTACCAGATTTGAAACATGCCATAGTGATTTTTTCCTCGAAAAATCCAGCTGTTGACTTTTGCACCAGTGCTGATCCATAAATAACTTCATTTAATTTATTATAAAAATCAGCTTTATATACCCTTGTTATTAAACAACATAAGCAGCCTGCTGAGGCATCTGATGCGAATGGGATTATACCCATCCAGAAAGCCAAACAAGGCTACACCAGTAAGGGCTGTGGTGAAATGGGTCTTAACTCAGGAGGAGGGAGGTGGCCACTGGGGTTGGACCGTGGATCAGCAATCTGCAAGCAAATAGTGTACAGATAAGAAGTTACAGCTGCTAAAGTAAGATTTTTTATCTCTATATAAATGGAAAAATTGTTCCCCATTCATTCCTCTTCCAGATCATTCTGATAAAGCTTTTAAAAGAAGGCTTAAGCCTATTCTAGGAGAAGAGAAGACTCTCCCAAAATGAAGCTTGAGATGGGGGGTTCCACGAAAGCAAGGCAAAGAAGTAATTGCCCAGTGGTGTTTGAAGAAAATGTCAGGAAAGGGACTTTTGGAAGGAAAAGCTCCTCCTCACCTCCAATGCCTTCAGGAGCCTGCCAGAGTGCAGTTCCTGAGGTGATGCTGCTCTGGGGTGCTCCCCACACCAGGCCATGGGAGCTCCTGTCCCCTTCAGTGATGACACAGCCCTCTTGATTTCCATGGCAGAGAAATAATACAGCCAACTAAAAAATGAATGCATGTTCTGCCACAAAACAAGACCTCTTATTTTATCGCAGGTTTTATGCTAAATACTCTGAAAGAATAAGAATAGCCAGACAGCCCCCGTTGCTCCTCCTAATTGTTATCTAGACGTGTAACGCACAGGGAGTTGCTGCAATCTTTCTTTCTCAATTTACAGACAAAACGGGTGCAAGCGTGTTACTAATGGTAACAGAGAGACTCTTCACCTGCCCTCCAACTCTCACCCCATTTATGGCTTCATCTTATAAGATAGTTCATAAAAACAAGACAAAAGGTGCCACGCGTGAGTGTCTGGCGAAGAAGCAGTGAAGACACACTCACTTCAAACCCGAGTCCCACATTTGACCTTAATCAATTCAGCTGATGTCCCTGCACTCAGAGAGAGAGGGAAAAAACCCACTTTCTGTCTCTCCACTGTCTCCCCAAACTACCTATTAAAAATAATAAATAAACTGTGGAAAAATAGCTTCAACTCTATAGACACAGCCAGAGATAAGAAACAGAACATACGACTGTGTTGCTGCATACATGACAGAGCCAGTGCCTCTCCACAACCCTCAGTCTAGTTTTGTGACGCTTGTGGAGGCAGTTTTGTGATGAGAGGGGCAGGAGTGGAGCGCAGTTGCTCTGTGGTGGAGAGACACCAATATGCCAAATCCACCAAGGTGCCCTTCTGCAGGGGACACATACATGTGCCCCTGCCACAGGACTCATCTCTGGTCTCTCGATGTAAATGGAAGCAACACGTTGCATATAGACAGGAAGATCAGGAGTGACATTGCACAAGGCATTTGCATAGTTTACAGTGAAAATGCACATTTTAAAAATCCCATCAGACTAATTCTTCCCTTAGGGTAGAGGGAGCGATTCCCCCTGAAGACAGAGGTGTGTGTTGTGGAAGGTAACCCTTAGGATTTTTTGGTTATGTTTCATCATTTTTGGTTCTTCTGTCAGATTCCATTAGCAACTGTTGAAAAAGGTATTCACACAGGATCTCTAAACAAAGACCCCTGTAGCCAAGGGACATACACCAGAGCTGTCTAACAAAGCTAAAACTGAGATCACAGAGATTCTGAAGTTTAAAACTCATCATGAAATGATGGCACCATCCCAAAAGGCAGTAAAGGACTCCTTGGTATAAGAAGCAGAACAGCTCTAAGCAATTTAAGCAAAATGTTTTGAAAAAGTATCAGTATGGGAATGACTTGGGGCACTGCATTTCCAACTTTGATTTAGAGATTTCTACAACCCTAGAAGGGAAAAAAAAAAAAGTCACAGCTCCTTTGTCCTTATTATAGCGGGGAAAATATGTATTAATATTATGATTTCTTCAATTTACTCATGTGAATATTTTCAGAGTAAAGCTAGCTGAACCTTTTTGTCAAAATTTATTTCCAACAGAGCATGTTACTTCTTTGAAGCCAAAATGTTTCATGGAAATATATCGATTTCAACAAAAGTTTTAAAGGGAAAGCTTCTGAGGTCCAGGCTAGACTCTCTAGTTACCTCTGGAGAGAAAGAGATTGAAAACCTGACCTTTTCAGATCCTTTCCAAAAACGGGCATTTGGTTATAATTCCCTTTCACAAAAGCATTACAAAGTTTGGGTTTTGTTCCAACAGGGAACGACAATAAATTTGAAACCTCAAAAACCGTCATGAGATGGAATAGATGTGCCCTGACCAGCTGCACTGGTCAAGTTGATAGATAGTATTTGACCTCAAAGGATAAAGATGTGTAAAGAGTGAGAAGCGAGATTTTCTTTACTTTAGACTGCAATAATATTTGCTATGCCTCATGACCTCTCCGACTGCATTTTGGAACACCCCCCCACCTCCTCTGGGCTTGCAACCCACTGCTGAAGGAGCAGAGATGTAGGGCAGCCATTGAAGGATGGATGATCAAACTCCTACTGAAAAATGCCCTGGAGATAAGTTAAGTTAGTTTTCCAATAGGCTGTTGGCATCCAAAGTCTCATGGCTCTGTCAAGTAGCCCATTTCTATCTGAATAGCTCTGCTTGATATGCAGGATCTCACGGGGAAAAGGCAAGTTAACGTGTAGGGCAAAGCTACTTTGTGCCAAGGCCATATGGCTTTGGTGCATAAGGGAATGACAAGCTTCAGGAGGGGAGGGACTGGATGACTCAAGAATTTGTAATAGGAACTGAACACTTTCTATTCTAGCTCATTATCTGAGATCAGAGCTTTAACCACTGCACTGATGCTCAGCGTAAGGTGTCTCCTGCTTACCAGAGCTGGGATTGTGCAGACAGGGACATTTTGTTTTAGAAGTTCTCTGGGGAGGCTCAGGATGGTATCAAAACCAGAAATGTACCATTCCTCGCCCTTCCTGAGACTGGGTGATACAAATGCATCTGCAGGGGCTGGTTTTGCTGGAGAATATGGTTTCTAATGGCCCAATCCCTTTTGGAAGTCAGAATGGAAACGAATACTGCTGACTTTATCCAAAATGGGAATATGAAAATTTCCTGGGTAAAGCTCTACATTTAGAGACAATGAAGTACTGAACTTTGAAGAAGGCTCAGGTACAACCTCACAAAAGAAATTATAAAATGAGTAATACTTCCTTTCTTTTATCATTAAAATTATATTTCCAGTTTTCTTTTTCCCCTTTATAATTGCAGTTTATCACGATTATAGGAGGAAATTCAATTTTATGTTACATTTTCTGTTTTTACAACAGAAGTGGCTTGTAGAGGATGCTACCTCTTCTTGGGGATTTTAGTTATTACATCTATTAATATTTTGTTCCTATATCTGACCTTGCAAGCATGTTTGAAAGAGGGTTTCAAAAATTACTTTGTTTCAATTTGAGGGTGCAATGAGAAATTCAGACTGACAACACATCTACCTTGTTTTGGTGTTTTGGCTTGTGGTCCAGACATTAGGTATGGAAGAGGTGCCAGGGAAGGGGTATGTGAGTTTGTAGCCCATGTCTGTCATTCGTCCTTAGTGAAGCCTGAGGTGCTGCATGATTTACTCTGAGAAACACCATCTCTATTTGTTCAATGCTGGTTATACAGATCTCACCCGCAAGGGGTGACCCTTCTCTGTCCCTGTCAGTCATGGCTCACTGCTGTGTTTCCTTTGGGCACCCTTGGCAAGGAATTTTATTTGGGTCACTTTGCCTCTAATTAAGTTTATATTAATAAATAACTCTTGCAGACGGTGTCATACTGATGACTGCTGAGACGACACCGCCAGGGCAGAAGCTTCATGACCATGGCATGAACATTTTCTGCTCTAACCTATTCCCCATCAGAGCTGGATGGAAGGTAATTCCACTGCAGAGAACAGGTCAGGTTTGAAGAAGGAAAGCTGCTCATTACAGTGCTCACGACAGGTCAGTCCCACGCTTACCTTTGAGGCTGAGCTCACACACCACCGCCTCTGCCTTGGCAAGGACCAGATCCACAACAGCCACTTTGGCACCGGCTTCCCCCAGGGCATGAGCAAAGGCTCTGCCAATGCCCTGCCCCCCGCCGGTGACATAGGCCACCTTGCCATCCAAACGCAGCCGGTCCAGGATGCGCCGCCTGTTATGGCCCCAGAAGACGTCATCCCTCACCACTTCTTTCTGAAACAAAGCATAGATACATTGCACAACAAGGGGCAGAGCTCACTAAGTGAGAGCTGTGAAGGACTTCGCCTGTGAGAACAAGGCAGGAGCGTGAACAGGGATCCGTGTCTTCCTGTCCATTAATTAATACAAAACATATGACTAATTCAAGACAATATTAGTCTCAAAAGGAGCATTAAATGCCAGACAATGGATCAGAAGGGCTGTACTTTGAGGAGATGCTCTGACCACTCCACTTACATGACAGCAGGGTATGGCATTTCCCAGCCTTGCTTCCCAGGGAGATGGATCAGGTACATTGCTTAGAAGTTGACTGATTAAGTCTTCCAGCTATTTTACCCCCAGGGCCCAATTCTGCCTCAGGCTCAGCTGGCTCCAGGAAGACACAGAGCAAGATTCCAAAGTCAGGATTTTGCTCAAGCAGAGTGCAATCAAAATATCTTCACAAGGCTGGTGCACAAATAAAGATTATCAGCCAATAACTTAAACCAAGCTGTCATCTGATCAGCTGCCATACATCATTTCCCCCTAACTGGAATCAAAATGGAAAATACAAGATGTTTAAAATACTGAGTTTGAAATGCCAGGAATTACCAGTGGGTGTAACTTTGGGAGCACTCAGAAACTGCAAAACAATCAGGATGTTTGAGTCTGCATTTACTGAGCTAGGCCATTATGATTCCAGATGGGAATTTCATTACAGCTGGATGATGCCCACTACATAAAATGGAGAAAGATAAAATCCCTGTTTTTTCCATAGGACAAGCAAAATCTAAGGCCATGAAAATATTCAGTTCAGAGAGCATAAGAGGGCATCATGTGCTGCCTTTGGGCGAAAAAAGAGCTACTTCAGAAATATTAGGGTTCATTACAGCTGGGCCCCAGCTCCATCTGCCCACACTCCCCTGCATGGGAAGGATGGGAGAGCAACAGGCACAGACACCCAGTGAGCAGCATGCCAGCCACTTTGGAGATTCATCACAGGACCAGCTGATCCAAAAGACTTTGCAAGGAATCAGCATTTAGTGTAACCTGGACAAGTGAGGCTAAAAAATGCCAAGACCTAAGCCGGTAAGTCCATGATGAACAGCACTATGTGTTTGGGTTCTTGCCAACAAATCCCTGAAAATTATATTGTCCCTGTCCTCAGCAGAGTCAAAAGTTTCCCAGAAGTACTCACAGAGAGGAAATACCCACCTTGGATTCAATCACTGCATCTGGAGGTACAGGGATCCTTCGAATAATGCTCAGTCCACTCTGCACAGGTAAAATTACCTGCAAATATAATGCACACACAATTCTCAACTGCTTTGTACTTGGCTTTCTGTCACTCAGATTCCACTGATGTGAAGGATAGTCCTCAGGCCATAATAGCTCTTCTCCTATTCCTATTCTTACGTGAACTTCCTTCCAACACAAATATGTCAGGCATTTCTATTTGCTCACATGCCTCTTTCAAACTCATTGCCTCCACAAATGACAGGAAAAAGAAATCACAATTTTAGTTCTCTAGTTTCTAAATCAGCACCAGCTGCTGAGGTTGCTGGATTTCCACTGCCTGGATAAGGCTGTCATGAGGACAGTCCAGTATTACAGTAAACCACAATAGCAATACTTCGGTGTTCTTCAGCATTTGATAGAACATCTGTCCTTCACCCACAGATGAGGGTGCAGGACGTGCATCATCATGAGGAAACCTGCACTCAGTTTTGCAAATTCAACACCACTATCACAGTGTTAGATCAGATATGGAATCCATGTGCTATTTACATGCATTCAATGGCTAACAGGGAGATTCAGGACATGGAAAACTGATTAATCTTTCCCTCATCTACAAACAAAAGCTGATGCTTCTGGAACATTGTCTATTAGTTCTGTCAATGACAGAATAAATACAGAACCACAGGAGGTACCTTTAGAGGTGTCTGACCTGCAGGTAGAGAAAGACCTTTAGCCTATGAGACACCAAAACACTTTGGGCACGAGCTGCACACCTCTGTGCCGTGGAGAGCTGTGGCAGGGGGGAGTGTGGGAGGTGGCAGACCTGCCCTGTCCCACCACGAGCCCAACCTTACAGTGCAGGAGGGCAGACAGAGATCCAGCCATCCTGGTGCAGCCATGGAATGAGGGTGAGCTGGTGGCTGCTGTACCGGGGTAGCACCACTCACACCTGCTTTTAAAGCCCTGAAGGATATGTGTTTAATAGTGCCTCTGAAACCACAGTATATTGTTTGTGCATCCTATTACTTCTTTTTTTTTTTTCTTTCCTGCTGGAGTAGGACTTTGTTGACTCCTGTTGTGCTGGTGGTGCCCTACAGCCCCCAGAGTCTTTAAAGCAGAGCGGCGGTTCCTTGGTTGTGCTGTAGAGCTGATTATTCACTCTTAAGTGCTCCCCTTTTATCTTGCCTTTAACACTCTGTAAGATGTAGACAGAGTAGGGACTGTCCCTGAATATAGAAACTCATACCCAGAGCTCAAGTGAGGTGAATGACAATAAAATCTGAGTTCATTTTAGGTCCTCTGGATAATGGCACCAACAAAAGAAACATTTTGAAGAGTGCTTTGCAAAATCCATAGATACAGCACCACGGGCACCTTAACCAATGGCATTGCACTAACCTGCTCAACACGAGGATCTGAATTAATCACTGAATTTAATTTTCTGACAGCTAGTACATTTTCATCTGATACATTCTCCAGGTAGACTTGTCCTTTCATGAGTGTATTCTCTACACAGATCACTGCATCCATTCTCAGCAAGTGGTTATCCATGACAAAGCTGTAGTAGTGAACAGCATTCCTTTGATCAGCATCAATAAAGACTATATCAAAGTGCTCATCCTCAGCATGTAATGCCTGGAAAAAAATTATGTTGGAGAAAACACTAATTATTTACCTGAAAGTTAAAGTCTTGCCATTAAAATATCCTTTATATAAAGCCCAAACCAGAGGAAATTTTTTCTTTTAAAGTAACACTGCTAGAATTACTTCTGGAGATCTTGGGAGTTTTCCCATGCTTTGCAAACAATTCCACAGCAACAAATCCCTGAACTTCTCAAAGAAAATCAGGATATAAAAGAGGATGTCTCATCCCAGCTTGAGGTGTTGAGAGTCACAACAGAAACATCTGCATACCTCGAGTCAAAGCAAGTTGATCCAGCAGGGTAAGGGAGAGAACTGGCATCAAACCCTGCCACTGACAGGCCACAGTAACTTATCTCTTCTCAAAAGAGTAACTATCAACAAATTGAAGAGTGGCAATTATATCACTCCAGTGAAAAAAAGAGGCATAAGGCAGATCTGGGAATTGCAAACTAGTGAGTCCCACTTCAGTAGCAGGAAAAGGGTTGAAATCCTAATTAATAATAGAATTATAAAGCACATAAAAGAACAGGTCACAATAGAGATAAAGCAGCACAGACCCTATGAAGGAAAATGATGTTTCTTTAATCTAAAAAAATGCTTTGGATGGCTCAGCAACAGAGAGGATAAAAGAGAACTGACTGCTATCATCTAATTGGATTTTCAGAAATGTGGCACACCTTCCCTCCAAGCAGGCTGCTGATGATAATGTATAAAAGTGTTGATGGATGACCAGATGGGAGCCTTTACAGCCTTCTCCTGTGGCAGTTAATGCACTTGCTGCCCAAGAGGCTGCTATGGAATATTTCAGATTCCATCTGGGACTATTTAACTGCATCTGTGTGCGTTGCAATGAAACAACAGCTCATCCACCTATCTCAGCAAGCAGAAATGCTTTCAAGTCTTGGCATTTCAAGTGAAAAGAGAAACAATTATGTTTTCCAGAACTCACTGTTTCTATCACAACTTTTAACGGTACGTTTTGCATCCAGATTTCCCTTTTGTGTTTGGAGACATTGCGCACAACGAGTGATGAGTGATCCCCTCAGAGGTACCAGCAGAAGCATCAATAACAAATGGCAACAGAATTTGAAGACTGGTTTGTTTTGGGGAGTGAGGTTGATGGTTCCCAAACAGAGATTTCAGGAGCCTTTCTGGGGTGGGGAGTGTGTGGTTCAGACAAGAAAATAGCAGGAAGTGGACCATCGAAGCTCTGAGTTCCTTTATTGTGCAAACCAGTGTCATTGTGAGCTGGTTAGTGGTGAGGGAATTAAGCTTGGATAGTCACAGTTAACTGCAGATACTTAATAGCAGAGAAACTCTGCCAAAAGCATTCATGAGTCCACATTTAGGACACCTTTTGATGCTACACTATAATAAAAGAAGACCTTAAGGCCAAATATATGCTGGTTCATAATAAATGTAGCAGAAACTGGGACATCTGGTTTCCTGGGATTCATCTTTTCATTTCACTACCAGTAAGAAAATTTTGCCCTGGTTCCCTCTTGAGCCATATTAGGGGAAAGCAGCAGGAACATTTTTGCTACTGTGGAAGACCATCTTCTATCAGGTTGCACCTCAGTCAGTCTGTCCAATGTAGATGCTTCAGGAAGGGTCAGAAGATGAAAGCTGGGTCAAGGAGCCCATTAGGAAGAGAGATTAGAGGTCTCATTCCCCAGGGAGAAGAGCCAAAGCCAAACTCGAGTAATTATCGTGACTTATCACTACTTTCTGACTTGTAACCTTCCTGAGTGGAGGAGGTGGGGGGCAGACATTCAGAAGCAGATGTGACCATGGCTGAACATATGTTACTACTGCTCCATGGTATGGCTCCCTAATGAAAAAGAATCTCACTTTTATGCATTGGCTTCATTAGGTCCATATGGAGTTGTGTAGCTCTTTGGGTATTAGCTGGACTTCTCATATCAACCCTCCTTCCATACTGCCTACCTGCTGACAGTTTATCTCCTTCTTATCTGTCTTCTGATACAGATAAACCACCTTTTAACTCCACAGCTTCCATCCCTCGAGGGTGCCTGGGTTGGATATGTATCCAGCACACGCCTGCCTTGTCCTTGCCCTGCCTGGGTGTGCAAGGCCACGGTTTCTAAGGCATTTCTCTTCTGCCAGTTCATCAAGTCCTGAATGACCAGCCACGAGGGTCACTTGGGCACCTTTCATTTCTTCTAAATACCCAGTATCTGACACCTGTAAGGAACTGCCTGAGTTTGTGCTGGGACCTGCCATCATTTGAGTTTCTTGTTTCCACAGCTTCAAAATTGCTGCTGAGTTTTCCATATTTAGCTGGAAACAGTTCCAGGACTCTAAGAGGAATCCATGAAAGTCCTTGAACCAGCTTTGCCTCTAGAGCAGGAGGGAAACAGCCACAGGAAGGGGAAAGTCCTCTGTTTCCTGGAGCTCCTTGGCTAGCAGAGCAGGGATCACTCAGACAGGTGGTAACTGTGGCCAGGGCCCCACACTGGAGAGGGTTTCCTCACTGGCAGCACCTGCTGCTGAACCCAGACAGCCAGAAAGGTAAAAAACTGCTCTACTGGTAGCTCTGACTGCAGAGCCAGGCACTGGAAAGATGGGTGCAGTGATGAAAAGGACAACTCCCTGCTTTCCCATATGGATTAGGGGGTTTAAGACGATGGATTGACAACCCTTGCCCTCCCAGCACAGTCTGGGCCAGGCCCTGCCTGAGACCTCACAGCAAGCTGGAGATTCCATTGTCCTTTGCTTGGAGAGAGGCAGAACCCAGACGACTCCAACTGCGAGGAAAGATGAGATCCAGAAGGAAATAATCTGCCTGCAAAATATCCTGCTGAAACTAATTTCCTGAGTGTTTACAGTGCAATCCCTGCTCCTTGCTATAGAGTCATCGTAGATGGTAACAGATGGCAATAAGAGTTTTAATTCAGAGCAAACTTGGCTAAAATTAATGCTTTTGATTACAGTGAGTCATTAACTTCCTTTTGGATTAAAAAAAGAGTAACACTGCATTCCATAGAGGAGATACACCAAAAGAGACTACGAGAAAGGGCACAGCAGCACTGCTGATGGATACAGCAAAAGACCAGGGAGAGGACATCCTGAATAAAAACATGAATGAACCTTCTGCCAAAGCTCAGAGAAAACCTGATTGGAGTCCTTCTCAGAGACAACATAAGGCACATACAAACTCAATCAGGAAAAAAATGACTGCCCAGTTCCTTTGATATGGATCATACAGTCAGCATATTTGTAATAAAGATGTACTCAAAACTTATTACCTTCCCTATGCCTTGTTCTTGACCTAAATGTAATAGCAATCCATCCTTAGGGCACACAGAATACATGAAAAAGTACAGCTTCTTTTTAAAACACCATTAGAATATTTTACTGTATGTGGACATACACTCTTGTTACTCCTAAATGCTATTCTATTGAGTACAGTTTATATTCACCGGCAAGGCGAAATCTCTAGGGAAGCCAGAGAGGGAATGCAATTTCTAGTAATAACAGCTCACAACAGTGAATACTATCCACTTATCCCCACAATTTCCAGCTATTTTGGACTCCTTTCTGAATTAACCTTTCATATCAAAAGGAGCAATTCTAGAGCACACTAGAGACTCCGACACAATTTCATGCATAATTTATTCACTCAGTTCAACATTAAACGCAGAGTCCTTGACTTTGTCAAGGTGGATTCTGTTGGCAGACTTCACAAGCAGCAAAACAGGAGAAATGAGATCTGCAGCTCAACCTCTTCACCTATTCTGTCTGCTAAAAGGAGGGAAAAAAGAAGAAAGCAAACCCCGACATGCTTACACAACGCCCTGCAATCAGCAGAATCGGCTGCAAACACGGTGTTATTTTTTGTGGTACATTTTCAATTTAAAATGGAAGGATCAAAATCATGGATAGGAATAATTTCCTGGTAGTTTTCATTCTGTCCAGACTCAATCCTGCAACCATTGTTCAAGAAAAATCCACTGGGGATCGAAGGAAGCTCTTTGTGCAGGATCAGGCTCTTGCTGGCTGCGGATGCATGGCAAGGCACATTATCCAGGCATAGCACAACAGAGTTTAGACTTAAGGACCTTGTTGGGAAATGTTTTTAAATGCTGGCCCAGCACACAGTGAAAGGGTAGCTAATTCCCACTAAGAGCACCAGTACCTGAGACTGAACCCAAGGAAAATTTCCCCTCAGTTCACATTTCAAAATACTATGTAGAAATTATTGAGGCCATCGGGCACAGAGGTTTGTGCCATCGTGTATGTGAGATACATGCTTTGGTGGAGACCTCACTTAGCTCAGCAGTGTCTATCCCTCACATGTGGGAAAGGGGGGTTTTAATCATTGTGCTCTCAGGTGCCAAAAGAACCCCACTGTCTACTTGAGCTCTGTGGCTCCTGTCTGATACTTAGCATCCCTTGACTGGTCAAAATCTCAGATATTTTGCAACTGGCTGTGATTTGGGACAGGAGGCAGGGGAACTGGCTAACTGCTCCACTGCTGTGGGATAAGACAAAGGAGCATCAAGAGAGATATTCTTCATCTTCAGAGAGCCTGGTCAAGGTGCTGTTATGGACTGATGTGCTGCCTTAACACTGTGAAAATTTGAGGAGCAGCAGATAAGCAGAGATCCTGCCCTGTTGCACTCAGATTGGAAGCAAAACTCAGCCATCATCACCACAGCAAGAAAACTGCATCAGACAACTCCAAAGAGCAAGTGGTGGGCGACCACCTCTGCTCTCTAATTTCTCCAAAGGGACAAGAATGAAACCTCGGGCTGCAGGCACCATAGGCAACAAAGACAATCCTTGCCAGAGCTTGTTCCAGCTCTTCAGACTCTCATGGTGCTCTTCAACAAACACTAGCCAGCTCTGCTCTAGACCAGCCTCCCTGCAGACCGTGGGGGAGAGAAATGTTGTTCTCCAACTCCTCCATGAAGCTGAGCTGTGAGAGGTGCCATCCCTCATCCACCTCCCGCCTGTGGCTGCCTTGTCCTCCTGCCTTTCAGCATGTCCGTGGGGCAGGAGAAGAAGCCTGCTGCATCTCCAACCTAAAGCAGCCAGCTGGGAGGGAAAAGGCAGCACACTGTTCACAGCCTGAGCCTCTTCTGCACATCCAGCTGTGTTCCTGCGTGGCTGCCCAACTCCAACCAGGCAAACCTCAAGAAGCCCAGAATGCCAAGGCACCAGAGAGGCCACCACATTCATTGCTTCAGCATTTACAGCCATTGTGGATTTGACCTGTAGGACAATCCTCATTGTCCTGATACCAATGACAAAACATCTGCCACACTGAGCAAAAAAAGTTCAGAGCCCAGTGCAGAAATCCTGCACAGAGAGGTGTCCCCATGCTGGGATCTCTCTCCTGCCAAACACAAGAATCTCTGTTCCCAAGAGCTCTGAGAGGTATTTGAAGTCCTGAGCACCTGCAGAACCAGGGTCAGGATGTGCCTTCATGTTGCAATTGGAGGATATAAAATCAATTGCAACATTCTGTTTTAAGGATTTAATTTTCATGTCTTTGCTCCCTTCTTTAATCTCTACACAGCATGTATTCTGCCTGCCTCTAGATATTTTAATTCAGTCACAGTAAGTCAGTTGCACAGAATGGGCACTAGAGAGCAACAGCAATTCAATTAATTTCACACTCACTGCAGGGAGCTGGGATTTTAAATGCTGCACATTGCAGGTGATCTGTAACATTTCGTTATTCATATACTTGGCAAAGCTCTTTGTTTCTTTCTTATCAAACTTGGAGGTCATGAAAGCCAAAGGTCAGAAAGCTCCTGGCCATTTCATTTTAGAAATAAATATGGTACCTGTTAATGCAAGTAAAGTTACAATCAAGCTCACACTGACACAACCAGATTGAAAATAGAATCAAATGGGAATTAAATGTGAGTTGCTGGCAATCATAAGCTTTTCTCTTTCTTGGGACAAAGTCACTAGTCAGAATGAAACAAATACAGCTAATGCCTTATTTGTGTTAAGCTCATCACATTGCTCTGGAAGTGAGAAATTGGGGTTTAATTTCCCACAGAGCTTGCAGTGGGGGAAAATAATGAGAAGTTGTGGCTGAATTAGAAACTTCTCCAATACTTTCCTGATTCTTGTGAACATTGGGAGCAAGCTGTCTTTCTCAAGAGCTGGCTCAGCAGGGTACAGACACACTCTTCCTGTTTGTTACATTTGGAATTAGAGATCCGAAACAACCGACATGAAGTAAAACTGCCATTGAAGCTTATCGACCTACATTGAGACCTTGATTCCTCTGATCAAAAAGCTGCAGGATTTTAGTTAAAAAGAAAAAAAAACTATCCTGTATGATAGAGCTGTCCCATCATACACTGTGAATAAGAAATAACCTCAGTGCAACCATGTGTTCATAGTTGCAAGCAAACCAGGGCCACCATCCAGCTTTTTGCGTGCAGGAAATAGAACCTACCCAAAATGATTTAACGTGCCCTGCGCAAGAGCTCCCAAACTCCCCTTCCAAACTGACTTTACCTCCAAGGTGTCTGCCACTGGTCCCACTCGCATGCTTATCTTTTTGCCATCTGAAGAATAATCAAATGCTTCCTGGCTGTTCACTCCCAGATAAGGCGCTTCTGCACATGCAAAAATTTTGCCATCGTCTGGCAATTCCTCTGCAATAGCAAGGATACTGTAACCTTTAAGCTTGCCAATTAATAAAATCTTCCTGGCTCTGATCATATGAACAAACATCCTAAAAATTTGGCCTGTGGAAAGACAAAAAAGAAAAATTAAAAGTAAAACCATAGAAAAGAGGGTACCCTGTTAACAGTGAAAATTAGATGTGCCTTTTAAGTTATCATTAAAAATGAAAAAAAACCCACCCTAATCTTAAAACACTCCCAAGTAAGGGTTTAACAACAGAATCTGACAAAATTTCATCTAAAATGCAGCTAAAAGACAACAGAATAAAGGGACTGGTTTTAAATGTAGAACCTTTATCATTAATGCTGCTATTGTTCAAGTGCTTGTTAAATAGTGCTTGAAATATTGCATATTTTAACGTTCCCCCCATATGAAAATGGCTTTGAGATGGCTCCATATTCTTTCTGGAATCCAGTTAAAAAAAAAAAAAAAAATCACTACATTACCTTGCATTTGCTCTTAGAGTCATTATCCCCAGACAGCACCATCATTTAAGAAATTTATCATCAGTGGTGTCCTTCGAACAATGTATTAGTGTAATACATTATAAGAGTACTTCACTGGGATGATATATTAGTCCAAAGATGGGAACATCTGGGAAGAATGAATCTGGGAAGAGATTCAGTGTAATAGGCTTTATATGGGGATACAAGCCTGGGTATTGCTACTTGTAAAGGTACAAGTGCTTGGCCACAGGCCACCTTCACCACAAAAAGCACATAAACCCCTAACAGACACCTCCAAACCCAACCAAAATGATTTTTCCCTTCCCTTCCCTTCCAACAAGAGTAATGATCTTTTTGCTGCTCACTAAGAGATGGGGCTGGCACTGTGAATTAAAGCACTCACAACCGTGTGCATGGACACGTGTGCGTGAGTACAAGGGCAAGGAGGAATGAGGCAGGGAAAACTCATGCCAAAGGAAGATCAAAGCCTACAGGAGGTTCATATCTTTATTTTTTAGCAATTTCCCATATTTTCTGAGCATTTGCATGGCATTCAACCTCTCCTCACTCTAGACAAAGTAAAGAATTATAGCTTCAATGCCAGTGATAACCTTTACACCAATCTGGTGCAATTTTATCCTCTCAGTTGACCAACTTGCCATTCAGTGAGCCAGAGGTACGTGCTTCCTGCAGCCTAACTCTGCTTCCAGCTCCTTCAGCGTCCCCTGGGACGTGATCAGGTGAAGTTTTTCTGGAAAAAGAAATAAATTTCAACATTACGGTAACAACTGAAATCTGAGAGTCCTACATAAAAAGCAGCAACTAAAAGAGAATGCCTGGAAAAGCTCTAGCTGTGCATGGCCATGAAAAATTAGCCCAGAAGCATTACAAATATCCTAAATTCCAGTCCTAAGAGGACCTGGCTTGGCAATAAGCCCATCTCAATGCTGGCAGCCACCCCAGCCATAGGGACTTGGGAAGAAGGGGCTGTGGGACCAAAGGAAAGCATTCCCCACTGTTCAATCTCAGATTCTTCCCATTTCCAACCAGTCCTAGACAGGTCTCTCTCAGTCTGCTGGTTTGGAGTAAATTACCCTAGTTACCCTGGCCAGGTTTTGTTGAGTTCTACAATGATTATTTTTGTTTCAGCCAAAAAAAAGAGGTTTCATTGCAGAATAGGGTAAAAGATGTAAAATCTAAATTCTTTTGTAAGATGGGAAAAACATGGTTTTCCACACAAACTACTGAGAAAACAGGGTGTCTCCAGATGCTATTTTACAGAAGCCAGGCCTCTGACAATGTATCTGGATGAAGTGAGATGCTACCTATTACATAGGGAAGGCAACAGATGACTGGAAGAAGTCCATAGCCTCCAGACAGGTTTGATTACTCTATCTAAAGAAAGCAACCATCAGAAATGGATGGTGATTATTCTGCAGGCCAGAATTTAGAGACATTTCAGCTTTTTTTTTTCCTCCAGCTTCCCCCTCCCTACTCCTCAGTAAAATGAGAAAGAATTCATAACCCGTGTCAGCCACACTCAGATAATCCAAGACTTAAAGAGTAGAACATTTCATATAACCTCTTTTCTGCCCCTCACAAATGCTTTAACAACTTTAATAAGATAATGTATAGCTATTATCCTACAGCAAGTGTAAGTCAAACAACTATCAGCTATTATTTCAGCAACAGAACGAACACTCAGCTTTCCCATAATCCACAGCCTGGAACAGTTTACACATTGTCAATTTTAGACAGAACTGGCTTTTTCCACATATCAAAACGTGCACTGATAAATGGGAATTGTTTAGCGGACCCCACATGGCTAGGTAATATACTGTAGCTCAGAAAAGAATAATGAGGGTATCAGTTGGACTTCTGAATTAATGATACCTTAAATTAGTTTAATTAATTAGTTTAGTTACTAGAGTAATTTAGTTAGCAGATTAATTAATGTTTGTTGAGTGCTTGGAGATAAAAGCTGCATATAAAGGCTGTTATTAGAGGGCGGATCCAGAGGTGCAGGTTTTCCTTATTCTTTATTTATCCCAGCACCAATTTGATTGAGGGGCTCGCTCTTTCAGCCTTCCAGTAGGAAGCTGGTGTGCTGGTGTTCCCCAGGATATGGTCAAACAAAGTCATTGCCATAGTTAACAGTCAGCTAGGAGAATATCTCCCAAAATTTAGAGTCAGGACTTCTTATTCTCACCCTCCTCTCCTCTGTAGGTGCACACGGACAGACACATCCATGCACGCTTTGCTATATATTTGGGTGCAGTTAGAACTCTCATTCTTCTTCCTCCCATGTTTATGGCATGTTCTGGACAGAAAATCTGAGAACAGATTCACACACTCCCAGACAAAAGCACAAGGTTACAAAGGAGAGTTGGTACCTCTTAGAAGTTGCCATTGCATCCAGGTAAGGGTCTAGTCCAAGAGTAACATCAAGAGCTTTTTGTAAGTAATTCCTGAGCTGCTCAGGTACACGGGAGTCATTGAGAGCTATTTCTTTGGCTTTGAGAAGGTTCTCAGCAATGTGTCCAGCAGGGGTTTCTGAAATGGAAAATAAAAGGAAGAATAATGATTTTGGGACTGCTCTAATCAGCAGAAGAGGAATTTGGAGTACAAAAAAACAAGCGCACTTTTTTTTTAATTGAAAATACAGGTTTTTGAATTACTATGAAAACAGTAGTGGAAACCTTTTCAAATGGAAAAAATAGTGTACTTCTAATAGATTTTTGTCACATGCATTCTCCCTTTTTGGGGGATCAGCACAGCTGATCAAGGATAAGAACATTTTAAAAATATGAATTTTGCTTTTGAAGCTCTGAGACAAACATCAAACACCAAACAAAACCCACTCCTCTAGGTAGCTTTGTCCTTGGAGAAAATAGAGCTCTTCCCAAACTGCTCTTGCCAAACCAGGCAGATCCTCTAAGCTAGGAGATGCAGACACTGGATTTAGCTTTGTGAAAAGGAGGATCTCCACTACCTGTGTGTCAATGGGATGCACAAGTGTCCCTGATATGTGTCTGTGCCACGGAGGCTGCTGTGCACAGAGTCCATAGAGCCACCCGTGATGCTCATGCTAAAATAAAATTACACCTGTCCTAGTACAGCCAAAGTGACAAACACTCAAACACTGCTCTAGTGGAAAGTGTCCCTGCCCATGGCAGGGGCTTGGAACTAGAGGATCTTTAAGGTCCCTTCCAACCCAAACCATTCCATGATAAAAACTATTATGCCAGATCCATGATGGCACAAAATCAAAGGTAGTCTTCAACTAATGACTTTAAGCAGGTTCATGTAGCAATCAGGCAGGAACAAAACCTCCTAACCGTTCTCCTGCCTTCAGGCTGCCACAACAGTTCGAGTGGTGATGCACCATCCTGAACTCACTGTTTCTTGGGGAACAAAACCTAACTATGCTTGAATCCACCAGCACCATCTGGCAGAACTGCCAGTACCTTTTCATGAGCCAGACCCTGCCAAAAGCTGATTATTCAGGTAAAAAGAAACAGGCACAACACTACAACATATCAGTGTTTCAAAGACTGCAGAAACATCTCCAGGATGTAGATCACCCTGCCCTGAGGCCAACACAATGCTGCCCACGGCACTAAACTTGCTCTGAGACCCCAGAAAACCCTTATGGCAGCAGTGCCACCATGGACCACAGGGAGACATGGCCCCACAGAGAGAGAGAGACATAGTTCATAGAAACTCACCCACTCCTCAAGTGTGAGAACACGTGCTGGGTTATGAAAGCATCTGCAAGACCAGATGTCAGAGACACAGGGCAATAGGCTGTGAGTGTAACTGGGGTGGAGCAGATTGCCCCTGGCAGGATTTCATTCCCTATGACAGAAAAACTGCAGAGAACTGAGTGGAGTGAGTGAAATGAGGACATGCTTTATATCTGCAGCCTTCCAGTACCTGAAGAGAGCCTTCAAGGAAGATGAAGAGAGACTATTTACAGGGCACGTAGTGACAGAACAAGGGGCAATGACTTTAAACTGGCAGAGGGTAGGTTAAGACTAGATATTAGGAAGAAATTCTACACAGAGAGTGATGAGCCCCTGGCACAGGTTGCCCAGAGAAGCTGTGGCTGGCCCATCTCTGGAAGTGTTCAAAGTCAGGTTGGACAGGGCTTGGAGAAACCTGGGATAGTGGAAAGTGTCTCTGCCCATAGGACGGGGTAGGATCTAGTTGAACTTTAAGATCCTTTCCAAACCAACCCTTTCTTTATTCTGTGATATGATGATTTACATCTCATCCCAATCTCTTGTCATCAAATGGCAAAGGGGCAGTTTATGTCTCATTCAGCAGTTCTATAATTAATTGCAAGTGCAAGAATAACCACCCCCTTCCCAAGCCATGTTAGTTGCTGCCCTCAGTCCAGCTACATGTTGAATGAAGAGGACACACACTCCTTTCACAACTGCATGAGGGAGTATCCACAGGCTCCTGCTGCACCACTGGAGAATGCTGGAGGTCAGGATTTGCTTATCCTCCCTGACAAGCACTCTGAGGTTTTTGTTAATTTAGGAGGAAAAAACACGTTTATAATCCCTGTCGGATTTTAGTAATCTTAATGTTATCCTTCTGAATGAGTAACAGAGAAGGGTTGTCTGACACACAACTGCAAACAAGACTTACCTCCCGCTGTTTTGTAACCTGTGTTATAACACCAACCGCGAGTGCCAAGAGGTGCTGCTGGGGATGGCAGGGCATGCCAAGAGCAGCTCTCCATCCAAGATTATACAATCTTTTCGGGGAGTGCTGCATTTTTTGCAGCCTGGTGATGCCTTGGGCCAACAGCAGAGGTCAGAATTGCCTTCATTTATGCAAGCATCAGACAAGTCAGAGCAGAGCTCAGGGCTGGCTGCCCAGCCCAAGGCTCTGAGCACTAACGTGAGCTAAACTTTATGTAACTACTTTTTTTTTTTTTTTTAAATGTTACTCCAGGAAAAGTGATTCGTTTTAGAACATAGTTTGCACAACCCCAGCAAAACTGTTGGACTGTAATAAGTACTAAACTAAACTGTATGTGTGGGACATCAGTGTCCCCTGAGCAGGCAGGCAGTGCCGTGGAGGGACTTGCTGCTTCAGAAGTGAAATTAAACCCTGCGGCTTGTTCTTAGATGGCACTTTTTGGGGGGGGAAAAGAGGAGGACTCTTTATGATTTGCAAGGGGCTGCCCAGGAAGAGGCACGGAGACAAGTACACAAGAAGAGAGTCTGGATTTGGCAAAAACAAAGCAAAGATGCCACATTCAAAGATGTAGGGCCAGATCCTTGGTTCCCATTTTTGGACTATCCTCATTTCACCTTCCAGCCTCTAGATCTGTTTTGCAGCCCCAGTGATGACTTCCAGAAGATCTCCCCTTCCCAGCCAGGGCAGAGCACTGAACCTGATACACCTGAACACTTTGCTGCCAAGGCAGCTCAGTGCTCCAGTGCCAGGCACGTTGGCAGGAGCTGGTCAGTGCTAAACACTTGGAAATCCAGTCTGATAAAATCATCCGGAACGGTTCCAGCCATCATATTCACCAAGGCACCTCAGGCATTGACAACAGCTTATCACAACACTCACCACTTTGTCTAGTGTGTAAATACACCTCAGCTGTGGCATTTTATCAGGAGATCCTCATTATGGAAACTACCATGCACTGCCTGAGCTGTTTCCTGGCCCCACCAGAACACTGCATGCAGAACTGCAGCCTCTTAGGAGACCCTGTGCTACTGCTTGACCCAAACAAATTAACCCCAGCTGTGAGATACACCCACTGTATGGATGGAGCTGTAGCAGAAGGAAGAGGGAGTGTGGTTGTTGCACATCTGGGGCTGCTCAGTGGCTCCAAACCCACCACCCACAAGCCCAGGAAGGGCAATGCACAGGGGCACAGGCATGTCATGGCCCATGTGGGGCAGACAAGGGTGGGGTGGCAGTGTGGGCCAAACCCAAGTTGTGGCCATTAAACACTGCAGGATGTCATAAGCAGAGCTCAGGCTCAGCATGAGTAGTTCCAGAGCCCACAGCAAAGCCAGTAGTGGTGGCTTGGGGACAGGTAGAGGCTAAGGGATGGAGTGGGAGCACAAGGAGGAAGAGGGAGAGGAGTGGGGAAGCTGCTGCCCTGTGGCAGGAACCAGGGAGCTAAACTCTGACTGAACTTCAGGAGAAAGCAAGGAAAATATACACCAGCTGATACATTTTCTACAGATCCTACTGATAGAAAAAAAGAAGTAGAAAACTAAATCACTCCAGTGCTCCATTAAGGAGAAAAATTATTTATAAAACAAGCATCCCAACCCATCAGAAATAAGTCATAGCAAAAACTCTCTTGCCACTGTGTTCACCTTCCCACCCCATCTCCTTCTCCCGGGAGCATCCTCCTCCCTCTACTCCATGTTCCTGCAGACCCATCTCCCCTGCTCAGCCTCTCTCCTCTCCCCAACAAACCCACCCTCTGCTCCTCTCTGCCAAGCCACAGAGCCTGCATGTCTCTGTGGGGAAAGTGGGGACTCAGGACCAGGGTATCAGGCGGTGTCCCCTCCTGCCACACCATCTCTCCTGGAGTTCCTCACCCCACACAGGGAGTTTACCTGCAGGATTATGCATGTTCCTTCTTGTCCCCCGGCCTCAGAGGGTGCTGTGGTGGGTTTGCTGCCTCCGCAGAGCAGCAGGTCGGTGCTCAGGGATCCGTCGAGGGGACGGACTTGCCCGCGATCACCCGGGCAGAGCCCCAGCGCTGGGGAGAGGCTGCGCGGGGAGGATGGCCCCGGGCGGGGGCTGCACCCTCCCCAGCTGCACCCTCCCCAGCTGCATCCGCCTGTCCCACCCAGACCACAGGCAGCAGGTGAGATCCAACAGCATCTGACATGAAAAAGAACAAAAATGAGCCGACTTTTAACGCCTTAGGTTTATGTAAGTTCACATCCTGACCTTGGGAAGCTCCTGGCTCTCTAGGAGATAATCAGCAGTTTCATAACTTTCCCGTTGCATACCACAGACGTGTCTCCCAGCTTAACAACCAAGTATGAGGCCAAAAAAAGTCCCAGGACTCTGAACCCCAGATTATCTACAAGGTCACTACTGACCCATGCAGCCAAATATTAGAGCAACTCCTGCTCTGGGGTCCAGGTCTCTGCATGGGATGGGGCAAGTTGTGTCACTTGGGTACAAGTTGACCTGCAGCCCCAGAAAGGGTCTCAGGGTTGCACGGGCCAAGGGAGGCATTAGGAGGAATCAGTGGGAGCATCCAGAGTATCCAAAAGCCTTCACTGGTCTGCAGCAGATTTGGGGCAGAAAAGGCTGGTGAAGAATTAAAGCAAAGTCATGAAATAGCATCTGATGGAGCCGAGGTCGATCGTCTCCTTTTCACACAGATGAAACACAAACTGAAGCTAATGGGGAATTATGGACTCCCCCATAACATGAACAGCATCTTTCACCTCTGAGATGTGTCACCCTGAGCTCATTTAGTCAAGGACCAACCCAATGTACCTGCATAGATTGCGGAGAGGGCCCAGGGCTGCAGAAGGGAGGTGACAGGTCTTCACACGAGGCTCTTGGCAGCCCCTCTGCAGGATGGATGGTACAGGAACATGGCAGTCATTGGTGCTGGCAAACAGATGGACTTTGGAAAGTTAATTTGTCAACTTCTCAAATGAAACAGAAGACATTTCAGTGCTCCCAGAATAGAACATGGAAGTATAAGTGAAAAATAAGTAAATGCACAGCATGAAAGAGTAGAAGAAAAGCAAATAAAGTAAGTCTCAACGCTGAATGAATTTCTATTAATTAAAACAAATAAACAAGACAAAGAGGACAGACCTCCTGGTATACCTAAGATTATTCTATTTTATGATTTAGTAAACAACAAGCTGCATTAGAATTGCAGTTCCTGCAGAAAGCAATCCAAATTGTGTTTAGATTGGGAGTTAAATGTCAGAGGAGTATTTTGTAAACAGGCTAAGTATGCCATCTAATCCACATCCACTAGCTTTGAAGGTGACTTTGGGCAAGTTGTTTGACTTCTGTGAGTCTGTTTTCCTCCTCTGTAAAATGGGGATAAGAGTGTCCTCTTGGCAAAGCTCTTTGTCATCCGGAAATGAAGCCAGAAGTGAGACCTAGAGTCAGGAGTTAGACTCTTCCTGAAGCAGGGCTATGTGGCTTTGGAGATTATTCTTCTAGCTCATTCCCAAAAGTAATTTTGAGACAGATGAAGGTTCCTAAGTGAGTGCAATTAAGCCTTTAAAGAAATGAAGTGGTCTTGTCCAATGGGTTCTTAAAGACCCATTTTTTCCAGCCTCTTCTTTTACATCTGGTTTTGGCTTTCTTGATCTTTGTTTCTCAACAAGGACAGCTTTCAGAAACATTGCCAAGAAAGTGACAAAGATGAGTTTGTACCTTCAGGCACTGCTGGTGGAATCAAAGGAAGATCTCCCTGTGCTCAGCACACAGAACTATGCACCAAGGGAATATTTGGTGTGGCAAGTTGAGCCCGGGGCCCTCCAAAAGCCCCAGCTGGAAGATTATATGGAAAAGTGAATTGTGCATCCCTTGGATACGTGGGGATCAAAACTCAGCTCATGCCCCAAGCAGCCCTTCAGGAGATAAATTCTCTCTGATCATTTTTTTCAACCTACCATAAAGGCTAAAATGTGTATATATCATTTTGTTCCTCAATTCAAGAGAATCCCAGAAATGTGAGCTCAAAAGAGGTTTAACCAGATGATATCAATCCCCAGATACCCCAGCTGGTATCTTCTCCTGTCTCACCCCATAAGAGCAGCTTAGAGCTGCAGCCAGATCAGAGGCTCTGCTCAGCAAAGGACGTTCCTGAATGATGTGGAGAATCACACAAACTGCCTTTCATAACTTTAAATTTGCTGTAGGGCATCATGTTGGAAGCTAATATATGCACTCCTATTGTACATCTTAAGCATTATAAAACCAGCTGATTACACAACCCCATCCTGGTACTCTCACGTGTCTTCAAACGTTCCTGCCACCCCTCACATGCATCCCAGATTAGACAATCTCAGTTTTGTAATTAGTCTCTCCCGTGGAGACAAGACCTCCCCTTCCAATGCCTGGTCACCTGGAGCCTTTAAAAAGCACCTCAGAGGCACCTAGTGATGGGAGAACCCTGAACGGGGAGATTTTACCCTCTGGAGGCATGCCGGTGTCGGAGGAGGCCTGTGCTCCAGCAGTCCCAGCCACCATGGCCCAGGAGCCCCGGCAGACAGACTTCCAGCTGGTGCGAGTCAAGAGCACGTGGTGCCGCATCAAGAAAGGAGAAGCCTTTTCCAATGGTGAGGACAAGATCACTCTCTCTGAGGCAAAAATGTAAGTATAGGAGCCCGTGTTGTCCGCTGGCGACTGCGCTGGATGGCTCTGGCTGGCCAAACCTGGTGGTCTTCCCGGTGGGATGTATTTCAGATGGAAAAATCATCTTGTGCACCGTTGCGGCTTAAACTCACTGTTCCAGAATTACAGAATAGTTCAGGTTGGAAAGGACCTTTAAAGGTCATTGAGTTTAACCCCCCTGCCATGAGTAGGGACACCTTCCACTAGACCAGGTTGCTCAGAGCCCCATCCAACCCCCCCTACGTGTATGACCCAGTGAATGTGGCCCTCAGAACATCTGCAGTGTGGCAGCACAGGTAGTTGGCTGTTCTCCTTGGCAAAACTTGGCCATGTTGCAGAGGGAATTTTTTCAACACCCTTCATTTTTGTAGATGGGAAGTTTCTTCAAACTTCTGAAAAGCTTATGCAGGGACTTTTGCATGCTGCACTTGGGCTTTTTATTGCCACCTGTGTACCTGCAATCTATGTGTGCAAAAGCTGATGCGCAGGCATGGGAGATAGACGAGTTTATAGAGGTGGTTGAAGATAAATGAAATAGGTAGGTGAAAAAAAAAAACAGCCCCTGACAGGAGGAAAACCCTTAACACATCTCTCAAACTGCAGAAGTCATCTAATGCTGCTTCAGACAGAGCAGAGAGATAAATTTCCCCCAGGGATACATACAGCTCTTTGCTGGTATTACATCTCTCCAGTTAATTATCCTTTAATTACAGAATACTCCTTTTCATGAGCACATGGACCCCCATTTATGATGCAGATATTTCTTAATACAATCCTGCTTTGCACATCAGAAGTTTTCTAGCATTTGTCATGCTCGGATTTTAATGGCACAAGTCTAACCCCTTTCTCAGTGAGGTCAGAGGAACCTTTACCAGTGCTGGCAGTGGGCAGGACCACATGAGACCATCACTCAGGCAGAGCTGCAGCAGATTGAGCAGGACTTTAGCAGACCCAAAAGGAGTCTGCTGGAGCTCAGACAATAGCAGGATGAACCTAGGGCCTAAGAACACCCAGAAAAATTCTCAGCTGACATATACTCCAACAAGGGAATGTTCAGCCTCAAATTCACTGTGATTTTCACCCAGCAGAGGGGCTGCAATGGGTACTGGTTGTGCCATCCAGCACCCAAAGCTGACTCCACCAACTAACATTCCAAACCATCCTGACTCTTAGAAGGGTCACACACCAGAGATGGATGCAAGTGCAGTTGAGGTACAGCTATAAGGTAGACATTTGGTGCATTAAAATGTACATGAGGATGCTTTTTGTAATACTGCATTTTAAAAGCCCAGAAGAGATTTTCTGGAAGGTGTAAATCCTCACTGGTTTTCTTTAACAGCTATAAAGGTTAAGGATAGATTTAGAGACAATTAGTAAAGAAAGCAGAGAGGCACCTATTTAGAAATATAAGTGAATGTTCAGGTACGTGAAAAGAAATTGGACATGTAGGGAAATCTGATTATCTGAGCCAGCTGCTCACTCAAAAACAAAACAAAGGCTCACAGAAACTTTCATTTTTACCCAACTGCAGCTTAAGAAATGGTCTTGTATAAAATACATTTTGCTGTTTCCTTCTCCCTTTTTTTTCCTTCCTTTCCTGATTCACAACTTGTTTTTCCCCCGCCTCCCCCATCCCACAGAAGGAATAACTGGGTTGTAGGGCTCTGCTCTTCACTAGTTTAGATAGATACTGCATGCTGCCTTTTATTTATCTTGAAAACTCCAGTATGGAAAAGTTTCACAACCCTCAAATAATTTTCTTTCCCTCTCTGGGAGCACTTCCTATTTCTATCATACCTGTTTCGAGGTAGAGATCCACTGGTTCAACTGGAGCATTTTAGAAACACAGATTTGTAAGGAGGTGTGTGGCTGTGTGTAGATGGATAGGAAGGAATCAACTCCTGTCACCTAGATATACTATCAGAGGATGCTTCCTCCATAAAAACTTCAGAAAATTTTGGCCACCTCTTCTCTTCCCCATTCCCTTTTTGGAAGCTAAAATGATTGAGCTGGGTTTTTTTATGGGGTTTTCAACTTCCAGCATAGAAAACATGCTCCAGCCCTTCTTGCTCTGCACCTTTCCAATGCCCTGTAGGAATTCAGCCATTTGACTGTTCACTAAGACATGGAAGAGCTTCTCCAGCACTAAAGCTGCTGAGCCCTGACACCCAGAAGGGTGTCCCACCCTCAGAGCCCCACGCTTCAGCAGTGCATGGGCAGGAGACTCCACATTCCTCACCTCCCAGCTACATCCTTAAACTAGTTCAGACATGCAAAGGACAAAATAGAATGATTTCAAACCTTGTTTTCTGCCCCTTGCCAGAGGTGAGTGCATCTCCGAATGTGGGATTTCCTGGACAGTTGAAGCTCCCATCTATTTTTGCTACAAGGTGGTAGAAACATACAATATTCTGGATCCCTCTAACACTACTCTGCTCTGGGGTCACATCACCGACCCCCAGCAACTAGAGCTTGCCGCCACCAGCAAGAGGAAACCGAGGCGCTTTGTCGTCATAGACGAAGTCGTTGACAAACTTTATGGCTCCAAAGTCAGGGAATACTTTGAAGAGAACAACGTTCAGCACAAAATCCTCGCCCTGCCCACCACCGAAGAAACAAAATCCATGGACCTGGTCTTGAACATCCTGCAAGAAGTCCAAGACTTCAGCATCGACAGGCGAACCGAGCCCATCATCGCCATCGGAGGGGGCGTCTGCCTGGACATCGTGGGACTCGCCGCGTCGCTCTACCGACGACGCACCCCCTACATTCGGGTCCCAACAACCCTCCTCTCCTACGTTGATGCCAGCGTGGGGGCGAAGACCGGGGTGAATTTCCTGCAGTGTAAGAACAAGCTCGGGGGCTACACCCCCCCAGTAGCCAGTTTCCTGGATAGATCCTTCATCCAGAGCATTCCCCGGCGGCACATCTCCAACGGCCTCGGGGAAATCTTAAAGGTATGAGCTCTTGCAAGTGCAGAAACTGAAATCATAGAAAGGTTTGGGGTGGAAGGGGCCTTTAAAGGTCATCAAGTCCAATCCCCCTGCAATGAGCAGGGACACCTTCCGCTAGATCAGGTTGCTCAAAGCCCCATTCAGCATGTCCTTGAATATTTCCAGGGATGGGGCATCTACCGTTTCTCTGGGAAACCTGTTCTAGTGTTTCACTACATTCATTATGAAAAAATTCTCCCTTATATCTAGTCTGAACCAACTCTCTTTTAGTTTAAACCATCACCCCTTGTTCTATCACAGCAAGCCCTACTAAAAAGTCTGTCCCCATCTTTCTTATAAGCCCCTTTTAAGTATTGAAATGCTGGTAAAATGTCCAGCAGCATCCATGGTGTTGTATAAACAACCTTAGAGAAAACAAGGTGGGCCATCAAGGCTGCACAGGGACTTTTAACTCTCATTGAGTTTATACATTTATATTTTTTACAGCTGCTAAACTTGTTGGAACACCCCTCACACACAATGTCTAGTGCTAACCCTGCAGAGTACACTCCAAAACTCACAGCCAGGTGTAGACACAGGAATATCTTCCTGTTGAGTCTGATCCATAGCACTCTATAATGAACTCTTGGCAGAGAATTTGAGGCTCATTATACTGGGGATTAATAATCTGCAAGATCATTTGCACCTACCTCACCGGGTATGTCAAGTGTGGTCAATCAATCTCCTGTGAGGCAAATTCTACTCCTAAAATTACCTGGAAAGTGCACAGTAAATGGCTTTATGCCTGGAGAGCTTTGGAAACTTTTGATAAA